>NC_092501.1:39717622-40018872 GCF_047511675.1 Marmota flaviventris | reverse complement strand
TGTCTATGGATAATGTAACAGACTCCAGGGAGATTAAATGCCCTACTAAAGATTCTGTAGTAAATAAAGTGCTGAACTAGTACTATAATTCAGGAATCCTGACTGCTAGTCCAAGGTTCCTTTTAATAAATGCACACTGAGGAGCCCTAGAGGGTGAGAGATTTTACAGATTAAAATGGTAGAAATATCTAGCAAAATGAATAGTAAAAGTAAAGGCAAAGAGGTAGAAAGGAATAGTTAGGCAATAGTTAGTATAGAAGTGTATGTTTGAGGAAATAATGAAAATTTGTTAAAAGCTTATTTTAGTATAGAATGGAAAATTTTAATCCAGAAATTACTTTAAATGTAGTTTTACTGAGCTTTATTTATTTTATTAAATAAATAAATATTTAGCCAAATAAAAATTATATTTACTGAAGTAGTAATTTTTAACTATTAAATATTGTCTATCTGATTTTTCTTGTGCTCTTTGGGCAGCATTGGAAACCATTTACTATAATTATAATATTTTATTTTCTTAAAAAGTTATACTTTAAATGTTTTCTTTAGCAATTACCCAACATATTTACATAAGATTTTGGTAATGGAGATATGGAGATGCAATGTGGGTCTTCTTTGGCAACTTTTAGTTTGTTAGGCGATAATTTTTGGAATGAAAACATGTTATTTAAAAGTCCTCAAGCTTAGTAAAACTATTTTTTTAAATCTGTCTAAGACTTTGAGAAGGTTACAAGTTATAATCTTCACCCTTTCTTATGATTTCTAAGGAAATTTAAATGTGCTTCTCAGCATTGTCTTAGTCATTTGATATAGAACCTGTCAGAGATTGATGAGGGACTTGTGAGGATTTCCTCTGAATGTTTTCTATATATGAAGGAAGAAATCTGGCTGCAGAAGGTTGGGGAAGAAGATCAAGGTAGCGTTTGAATCATAGAAAGTAAAAGATGCCATGAGGTGAAGATGATATATATTTTTTTAATGTCAAAGGATGCAAATGGAAGGTGGAAAGAAATGTTGAAGGAGAGAGGGTTGCTGCTTGTAGGACTTACTGGCAGCCATTTGGGAAGTAGAAAGAAATAAAAAAAGAAAATAAGCCAGAACCTCAGTCAGAACCTGCTTGAGGAGGGAGAGTGATTGTCCACCAATGGCAGCAAAACAATAGAAATTTAGATGTATTGAATACAATGTAAATTTCCATTACAGATTTATTCAGAGGAATTTTGATACTCTCTAATGACTACAAATAAGATCTCTAAAATAGAAAATTAATAGGAAAGAAAGCATTAGAATAGAGGAAAGGAAGAAAAGCAGATTTTCACTTACTCCTTGAGCAGATATTTGTGTGCTTCTCAAAGCCAAGCAGTGTCTTAATATGGGAGTGTGAGTGTGAAGAAAATACAGGCCCAATCCTCAAGATGCTTATGGAAACTTCTAGTATGCCTAAAATGGCATTAATTTTGCTCTTTTCCTACATGAAGAACATAACACTAAGAAAAGACCTGTGCAAGTACTTGAACAACTTTTATACAGCTGTATTATATGAAAATCAAGATTTTCAAACGTATGGGTAGCATCTTATTCCCCTTCCTGTTCAGTAGCTACAGGAGGTGAGGTTAAAAGGAATAGCGAGAATAAGGTCATAGCTCTGGGAAGGAAGGACAGAGGCTTGATATCAGTGAGAGATCACAGTAAGGACTTCCCTGAGAGAGAGAAAAGCTTGTTACCTGGTTTGCCCTGTGTGTTAGAGGTCTTAACTCTCTATTATAATGATCCATAGAAACATTCTTATAGTATTTAAATTTTCTGGGAGAAAACTATTCATGGTTGAGAAGACATATTTTCAGTAAGAGGGTAAAAGAAAAATCTCCCACAAAATCCAATCCAGTGTTAGTAACAAAACAATTTATTCACAAAATAGATTGTATATCATTTTCTCAGTGGAAATAATGATGAACTTCAATGACTTTTCTTAAAGGAATGAAAACCCTGGCTTGCATGACTGTGAAAATTTAGTATAGGAATTAACAAACTATTAGTATGGGTGTGAAAAAGTGCCCACCAATTAAAACTCAGAATGTGCAATTGGATCTAATACTACTTTTTTCTTGTG
The DNA here is from genome assembly GCF_047511675.1 of Marmota flaviventris. Taxonomy (NCBI): domain Eukaryota; kingdom Metazoa; phylum Chordata; class Mammalia; order Rodentia; family Sciuridae; genus Marmota; species Marmota flaviventris. The sequence goes on along the minus strand of NC_092501.1, from coordinate 40,016,762 downwards.
TTTTAAGAACTAACTCTATTATGTGTAGCAAAGAGACAAGGACAGATGATTTATATACATTTCAAAATACTGTGTTGGAAATAGTTTCTAGTATTGTATCAAACATTAGATCATATGATAGATATATACATGTAATTTATATCAATTCAACAGTTGAAGTATGGTGAGTATTATAAAAAATTATTTGTGCTTAGGGTTGGGTTCTCATGCCTCAGATCTATTGAGTCAAGTATATTTTCATTATAACTTTATAAAAGAAAAGATAAAATCAGAAAATTATTACAGATGTATCACAAAAACCATATTATATTTATAATTTCCAGAGGAAAAAGAGTTTACTTGCTTCCTAGCAATTGTGATAATTTTAATAGCAAGAAGTCCTTATTTTTATTTTTATTACCTGGGAAATAGGATAGCACGCTAACTAAAGGGAACAAGGTAGCCCAATGATATTTCGTGTAAGTAGTCTGTTCTAAATCCTTTTTGTTTTAGAATATATACTTTCCTGATTTAGAATAGATTAGTTTTTATGTGGGAAAATTTTTCTGATTTTAAATTTAGATGTGCCATTTTTCCTCCATTTGGAGATATGTCATATTGTTATTCACATACATATTTAATATGTATATTCATATTTGGAGATAGAAAAAATAAATTAAGGGATTTATTTCTTTGTCAGGATTTATTTATATTCACTATTACTTGTATTCAAAATATGCCACTAAAAGTATTTTAAGTGACAAACACATACACATTGGTATTTAAACAACAAATATTTATGTCTGGGTACACAATCGTTTTTTAGTTGTGTAATGTTGAGTCAGTCAACGAAAGTAGCTATTGAGTATACCTTGTGTCACTTAGTTTTATAAATGTTGGCAGGGGTTAGTGGTGCTGCTGATGCACTGCATTCTGTCATGCAGAATTTATGATAATACAAAAATTGTCTTTTTTACTGAATGTATGTCTTTTGTAAAAACTGCAAAATTCATACAGAATGCATGTCTTATACTGTTTTTTTAAAAAATATTTATCACTCATTTCACAGTTGCATCTGAAACTAATAACTGCGAAAAAAACAAATGTTTTTCAAGGCTAGGAGCTAATTAAGTAAGGATATTATAGTAATTAAATGATTAATCTATCCACAAATTTAAGATTATCTAAATTTGTATCCTCCAGTACCAAATACCACAAGTTTAAAAGACATTTTGAAGCTTTAGGTATGCATACAATAAACAGTTTTTACTGTATTAGAAAATAGTGGGATCTGTTTCATTTGTATAATGTAGAATTTAATTTGCTGACTTAATTATTGAGGGTTTAGGCTGGATGGAGAGAAATTTTAATATTAGGCAGCAGTCAATAAAAAATGATTCTGTTGAGCTTTCCAAGCAATAACATGATCAAGCTTATCTTTTTAGAAGAAGTTAATCAGCTTCCATAAGAGGTAATACAACAGAGAGTGAAAGTTACCCCTATTTTAATATATGCTAACAGTGGTAATTTGTTAAGCCTCTATTTGTGCAAAAATTTTAGGCTATTCTTTTTTTAAGTAGTTTAAAATATTTTTACAGATGCTTTAGAAAGAAAAAAAATTTTTTTAAGGTCAAATGGTATCACTGTTGAGGGTGCTTACTTGATGATAATACTTTTTCTCCCTAGAGAATGTGTCTTTAGTGTTTTATGCTCAGAGGCTTCCTTCAAAAAGTTACAGTAGGGCTGGGGGTGTAGCTTAGTGGTAGAGCTCTCCTAGCATGTGCAAGGCCCCTGGGTTTGATCCCAGCACAGCTAAATAAATAAATAAATAATATTAATGTTTCTGATACAACAGAAAATAATACCATTTCTCTTAGCCAGTCCTCAAATTTCTAAATAAATATAGCTGTTCTCATCATTCAGAGCAGTGGAATGTCAATATACTTCAGCCAAAGTCCACCATGAATACACATATTCAATTAGTTGAGTGCAGTGCTTATTTACAATCCTATTTTCTTTTGAGATTTTATATGGTATATCTTTTTCATCTTTTACTTTAGAATACTTACATTGTTATATATAAAATGATTTTCATTTTCTTTCTTTTTTTTTTTCTTTTTGGTGGTGGTACTGGGGATTGAACCGAGGGCCTTGTTCATGTGAGGGCAAGCACTCTATCAACTGAGCTTATTTTGTACTTAATACCTTGAGTATAATAAAAACTGCTTAAAAATAAAAATAAAAGTACAAAAAAATTAATTTTGTTTAGTCTGCATATAATATTCTGCCAGTCTTTTTAATTGCTATATTTTAACCCTTTATATTTCATGTTATTAATTGATATATTTCAGGTTAAGTCTGTAATTTTACTCACTTTTATTTATTTATTTTTCTTGCTTTTTCATGTGTTACTTATACCATTTTTTTCAGAATTTTATTTTGATATATATGTATATAGTATTTTGAGTGTATCTCTTTGTATATAGGTCTTTTGTTGCTTTAGGCATTGCATTACATATATACATTAACCATAGTCTATTAAATATTATTCTTTATTTCCTTTAAGTCCCTTCCTTTTCACCATTTCTAAGTGTCTTTTTTTTTTTTTTTTTGATGCTGGGGATTGAACCCCGGGCCTTGTGCATTTAAGGCAAGCACTCTATCAACTGAGCTATATCCCCACAACATCTAAGTATCTTCAAAATACTTTTTATATATATTTTAAGAACTGCATAAGACAGTGTCACAGCCGGGCAAGGATGGAAGACCCAATTATCCTATTCTGGGTCTACTCTATAATGCTAGGGAGGTTATTGTGTACAAGATTTATGCATGGCTGGGCTACCTCTTTGCTACTCCTTTGGCTAGAACATGCAGGTCTTTTGTTTGTGTTCTTTGGCATTTCTGGATGCTAGCTTATCTATCACCTAGCTTAGGATACATTAGGCAAAAAGGAAATGCAGGAACTCCCTAGCATGTTGTTCTTCAGGTACCATGCTTCCTAGGTGGACTGATTTTTCTCTCTTTCAGAGTTTTTTGTTTGTTTTATAAATAGTGATCAGGATTTTTAGAAGTGTTTAATAGTAGGAAAAGGAAGAAATGTTTCTACTCCATCTTCTCCTGGATCTGAAATTCCCCCATCTGTGGAGAGCTCTAAGTATAAAATAAGTTTTATTATAATTGTTTTAGGTAAAATCAGATAAATTTTTTAAGAAATTCCTTTGAAATGAGCTAAGGAGAGTAGATATAATTTTGAAAGAATGGTTAGGGAATGTGGAGGAAGACATTTTTAAGGGTTAGAAATTAATTACTTTCTTTACTTTTCTGGGCATAAGCTCAGGTGGCTTATTGCTAGAAAACAGCTGTCCAGTCAGCTAATAGGTGAGTACCCCTTGGCTGTGGCAGGCAGAATTATTCATGTATTTATTTCACAAGGTTGTCTTTCTCTCCTTCTCACATGCAGACCTTTCCCTGAGACTATGATTTATTGGTCTTAGAGAAATAAAGGTGGTGTCATTGTTTTTGTTTTTCAGATTTCATAGGTGATTATAATGTATGGGCAGGATTGACAGATATGATAGCTCCATCTCTACATAAACATAGTAACTTAATTCAGTTTAAATCAGTAGTTATTGAGAATCTGCTGTGTGCTAAGGAGTATTAAGCCAGAGAAGAGGGGATATTTAATCTTTTTAAAATCCTATAAAGTTGCAGATACTGAAATTATTTCATGAATTAATGATTTAACAGAAGAGACAATTTAATACAAAGTTGATAGTTTAAAATGCTTTATCAATAGAATCAAAGACAGCAATGACTCTGTAGTGAGGTAGGAGCAGATGTGAGTAACTGCATCATAAGAACTAAAAGTGAGCAACTTCTTAGAGATGAATCATTCTAACTCTTGCATAAGACAAATGAAGAAACAGGTTTAGAGATTAGTGACTTTCTTAAGTTTACAGGGCTTTTGAAAGATCCAAGAAGAAAAGCACAGGGCCCTGACTCCCAGTTGGTGTTATTCTGCAGACTTTGAGAAGTAATTTCTTTGATGAAAGAATCTATGATAGCACTTTGAGCAAATCTCGAAGTCGCTATCTGAAAGTTTTTTTATTCAGTGCAGTAGGTAGAAACATGGTAAAACATGTAAAGAGAATTTGGTTGAGGCAATATTTTGTATAAAACCTTTGAACCAAAACAGTAAAATAGAGTTATAGCAGGTAATCCTATGGAGAACACATAGGAAATCATTTCCTATTAAATATTTTCTAAGCTGTTTTTGCCAACATCTCTCTTAGTAAAGGAAGTACAGTATTCAAAAGACAGGATCTAAATTTACTAGAATATTCTAAAGATCATTAATTCTCTTTTGCTTCTTGTAATTCTTTTTCTCTTTTATCAGCATAGAAAAATGGATCTTCTTTTCTTTTTATTTTATATTCAGCAGTATAGGCTTACTCCTAAATTTAAAGAAATGCATGATTTTACCTCATTGAGCCAAAGAATATTGATGGAGAGGAGAGAAAAAAAAAATTTATTTGAAACAATGTTCATGAAATTTATAAACACCAACAAGCTAGATTAGTAATTTTCTAATACAATAATATTTCTAACAAAAAAAACCCTGTCAGATTCATTGGTTTGAAAAATGCACATGCCTTCTTTTGCAAATTTAACTAGGTATGATGATGATTTACAGGCTATTTTTCTTGATAATATTTTAAGAGTGTTTTAATAGTTTTATTTATAAAGATCTTTTGATCATTGAGGATACTGGTTATAACAGACATGAAACCCAACTGGTTCCATTGTGTGACGATGAACAGTTATTTTCTTCCATAAAGACACATTTTTATTTGAAAAGTGAGGAAATTAATAAAGTGACATTTCAAATGTATTCTGATTCTCATAATCAGTGATTAAAGTAAAGTTAAAAAACTACAAGTTACTCAGGTTAAAAAGCATGTGTGTATAACCTGGGGTCTGAATATCATGTTCTTTATAAAGGATTTAGTTGTCACAGTATTTTGAGTGTTTTTTAATGCTATTTTGGCTCTGCTGACTTCTTCTAATGTTATTTATTTTTACTTTCTAATTCTCTGAAAATCTGTCTTAAAAAGAAATAAAATTTTTTTCCTGTGGGAGTTTTTTGATTGCCTGATTCATAAATTAATGCGTTATCTATATGTTTAATACTTAAACTCTATATTCCCTAACTTATTTCCTTTTTCTATAAAAGACTGGAATCTGCTACCTTAAAGAGATATGTGATGATTAATGTATACCCAAAATACATAATATTGTGTATGTTAACTACAAATATCAAAGAAAATATTTTTTCTTAAAAATTTTGAAAAAAATTAAATTTGGATTGTTATGTATATTAGTAATTTGAGCTGCCTGTGTTTAAAAAAGTGAAATCTATCTTCTCATTAACACTATTGCTTTGTGTTATTTAAAAAATCAAAAATTATGACTTTGGTTTCTTATTTTTCGGTTCCCTTTTTTATTATACCTCCCTACCCCATCTCTTTCTCTGTACAGGGTGGGTATTCTCCCTCCTTCTCTCCTTGGCAGGGCTCCTTCCAGGTGATCCCACGGACTGTTCCACCGCACCGCAGACAGAGTGAGTCTGTGTCTCTCACTCCTATCCTGCTCTGGCTTCCCCTTCATGGTATTTCCCTTCTGCATGATCTTTCCTTCCCCAGTACCTCCGTTTCCCATCCTGAGTGATCTGCAGGCATATGCTAAATAAGCACTGTGATCTCTCTTAACATTTCTTTTTACTGCATGTAAATGGACCTATACATTAATGACCTCTTGAAAGCTATCTTGAGGTTAATTTCATTCTAATGCTGTTTAAACCTATTGCCAGTGACCCTAGACCTACTGACATGCATCTGTCTTTAAATACATTTTCTTTTTTTCAAGTTCTTGAAATATGTGAATAAAATTACTTTTTTATCTAGTAATTTTAAAAATGTACACACTATCCACAATGATTTGATGGACAGATGCATACTGTTTAGGGAGCAGGCTTACTAGACCATTGCACATTTCTTTAAATATTTCCTAATCAAAGGCTTCAATTATGTTTTGGTATCATCTAAAATACCTTTTCAATTGTATTTCCAAGGTTTTTATTTTTTAACAACTAATGTCTTTAATTTATCAGCTGCTTTACAACACAGAAGAAATGGCTTTTGAATATGCATGGTTTACTAACATTTCTAATGAATTAGTCATTGTTTAACTTTAAAAAGTTTTTTATTTATATTAAGTCTACTTTCTAAAACAGTGTTTATTCTTTTTCTATTATGTACTTAAGTATATCTGGTAAGTTGGTTATATTTTATCTTTTTTGAAAAGTCACCCAAAAAAGCTAATACTAATGAAAAATATTTATTGTCAATCAGTCACTTTTTTGCCTTCTCCATGGATTTCCCATGATTTGTGATTCATATCAATTTTTTATTAATTATCTTAAATTATCAAAGGCCCCCAAATGGAAATTTTAAGCAGTTAGTATATGATTTACTTCAACAAAATTTTATTTCTTGAATTAGTTAAAATCAGCAGATGTCAACATGAATTTCAAACAAGATGTGAAGTTTATTTGGGGACTTCTTCTATGCTTTTGTTTTAATGAAAAATAGAGGAGTTTGTATAGCCTTTTATAGCAAGCTCATTTATTTAGTGGAAGTCACGAGAAGAATAATAACCAATCATCTTTATAAACTCTCCTTTTTGCTTCTCTTCAAATAGTTGCATCCTTTTCTCTTTCATTTAAAGAATTCTAGTATGTGAAGAATCATACTAAATTGTATGTGAACTAATCTGAAATTTCAATGGGCAGCTATAACAAATAATAATGTAGTATTAGGCTTATGCCAGTAATGTGCATGGTTTGACAGATTTAGCTCAGAACAATCCATCTACCTTTGTTCTTAATGAAGACCCTTTTTATTTACCTCCCCACTCTCACCCTGCCCCGAATCCTCTCCCTTTCCCTTCCCCTCAGCTAGCTAGAATATGGAATTGAAGCTTAGGGTTAAATATTCTGTATCATAAATAGAATTTTAGATTTATTTACTAGTTTATTGTATAGCTTTTGAATTTTCTTATACTTTCCTTGAGTTATTAGCCCTTCATTTTCAAGTGTTTGGTTTTTGTTTGTTTAGCTCTTCAGAGCTATCTTTTTCATTTCCAGCTATAAGGAGCATTTCTATAACACTATCTTCAAGATTCAACTATTTGATTTTCCTAGACCAAACCCCTTTCTCTGCATCTCCAGATTAGTAAGAAGAAAGTTTTAGTTCTAGAGTTTGGATGGGTATATTATCCACATAGGGATATAGATACGTAGATACACACACACACACACACACACACACACACACACACACAGAAATTTTTTCCTTAAAAAGTTCTCATGGCCCTACACAGCTAAGAGTACTGGTCTAGGGTTTGATCTTTCATACTTGTGAGATTCTGTTTGGATAAAGCAGTAATCAGAGGACTTGTTCTTACAATTTTGATAGCTTTTCTGAGCTTGACACTTTTAAACTGCTACACCCTTTAGCATTAACCCTGAGAACAGCTGAAACAGTTCATTAACAAAGTTTTTTTCTGGTGATAAAACATAGAACTAGAGAAATTTATGGAATTACAGGAGTAAATTTAGTGTTTTCCAAAGGATTTTAGAATAGATCTCACTTTTTGTTACACTAAAATTACATTCTGTGAGATAATATTTGTGTTCACATATAGTCAATATGTAGTGCCTTGTGCCCATCTTTGCAGAAATCAATTGTGTAATGGAAGTTAGTTGAGAGATTTCTCATTTATTGTAATCTATTTCATTAGACAATTCTTTTTCATGCTTTCTTGAGTATACTACATTCATCTCAGTGCAAATGCCTTGATAGTCTTCAGTAATGTCAGTATGGTTTTTTGTTTGTTTTTTTAAGTTATGAGAATAGTAGACCTTTCAGTATAAAAAAGGTAGGCAGTTTTAAATATGCAGAAATGAAATAGAGTTTATAAGGAATATTTAGCACTACATGCTCCAGAAAGCTGCACTGGGCAGTAATGTTCTTGTTGAATTTAAGAATAACAATAGGAAAATGGAGATGAATGGAAGTTCCTAGTTTGTGGGCTTTTTTTTTTTCCCCCCTTTCTTTCTCTAGAGATTTTAACTTTAAATGTCTTTTCACTTAATTTACTAGTATCTATTTTATCTGATGTCTATCTTCTGGTTTCAAATTAAATTTTTTCTAAGTTAACAGAAAATAATTTACATTTAGATATAGAGCTCTTTCCTGCTGTCAGTCCAGATTTCAGCTTTTGTCCAGATTCATTTAACTGGCATTGATTTAGTCTTTCTACTCTAACTTCCAACTGTGTGAAATTGAGAATAATGTACAACCTACCTCATAGTAGGAAATTTTAATTTAAAAATTACTTTTGACTAGTATAAAGATTTAATATTAATTCCAGATAGACTTTCTTGTCAGAGAATATTTTTATAGGAATACTTTGTTTTAAAAAGCATATTCTGAAAGAATACCTGTTTCTTATCTTAGCCTAGAGGCTTAGATGGGAAGGGGCAAAAAATGGTTTTAAAACAATGAAACTCACATAAATGTATTTATACATATGTTAGTAGCCTGGCAGTTTCTTGATGAAACCTTGCCTGATCTCTAAATTTATATTGTAATAAAATTGTCTTCACCAGCATTATATTAAGAATTGCAGATTTATTGTCTTGTATCCTTCTCCTCCTTGTAACCTTCAGGGAATATTTTACAAACCATTTTGACAAGCGATTCTAAATTCATTTTATGTCACCACCCATTATGTATTTATTGAATGAAAGTGTGTATTTACAACTCAATACATTTGTATATATTTTAATTTTGATAAAAGATCCATGAAATAGTACTTTTCATTAGGACATATGATATCCTCATGTTTTCTCCTCTTTATTTAATTTTTTAAAATGCAGCCAGCAGCCTGTGTGTAGAAAAAGCACTGGTCTCTTTTGCCCATATAAGTCTGAGCATTTTGGTTTTAATGAACCAAATATGAAGGAAAAAGCTTAGATAACTTAGTATGCATAGATTTTGTGTATCTGATCATAGTAAAGCTTTCTTATTTATATAGAAACATCTTTATTTTTAAATGGTGCCTCCAAAGGATTAAGTCTATGCCATGAAAAAGTTTTGTTATTGGAAAATGGAATAGCTTAAGTGGATGATAAGCCCTGTGCAAAATCCAGCTATTCATCCAAATAGTAATATTGAATTCTGCTTGTCCTCCACTACACTTTTTTTTTTTTTTAGAGAGAGAGAGAGAGATAATTTTTTTAATATTTATTTTTTAGTATTCGGCGGACACAACATCTTTGTTTGTATGTGGTGCTGAGGATCGAACCAGGCGAGCGCTTGCCAGGCGAGCGCGCGACCGCTTAAGCCACATCTCCAGCCCATATACTTCCTCTCTTAAGTTTTTCCTTAGCTTTTTATTTATTCTTTCAGTCCTTTTGGCTGGAGAATTGTTCTCTTTAGGGTTCATATCCTCTGGTTAGTCTTTGTAAGAACTATTTAAAAATCGTATTCCCAAATTATTCATGTAGAAAAACTATTATGTATATATTTTTAAATTAGCTGTATATTTAAGAAAGGAGGAAAGACTAATATTAATTAATTGAGTTATTATTAGTTATTATTATTGAGTTATTGAGTTATTATATATTATTAGTTGAGTTATTGGTTTTTAATGTGTTAAGTACTTTTCTTGTCATTTTATTTAAATTATCACTTGATTCTTATGATAACTCAGAGTCAAAGCAATTATACCAATTTTATAATATGGAAAATATAAGCAAATAAATCAGAATAATGTAGTAGTTTGCTCAGGTTAAGTGAACAAACCAGAATTAAATTAAATAAATAAATTCTACATCCAGAGCCTGAGCCTTATATATTTATTATATTATTAAAATCAACATTTCCCCTTTTTATTATATATAGCAGTGGCTCAGTATGGAGGAATTAAAAGAACAGACACATTTTGGTTTATTTCCTTTTACTCTTTTTTATTCTATTTTATAAAGTTAGAATCTTATGTATTTTCATTTTTTTTGTTTGCTTTTTTATACATACCATCATTATATAAAATATTTCTCCCAGTAAATATTTCTTCAAATCCTTGTTTGATGAATGCTAATGCTATATCATGTGGATATAATTTAACTTAATCTTTTCTTATTGTTTGACATTGTTGTTTCTAGTTACAGATGTATTATTGCAGAGCAATCTATTTTATATATAAATCAGTTTTGGCACATTTTCTTAGTTAAATTTCTTATACATTATTTGATTATAGAGTATGCACTTTATAAGGATATTTGGTATGTGATGTTGTCAAACATGCTTATAAGGTGTAAGTTTACATAGTTCAATCGGATTGACTGCAACATGTGACTGTAATCAATATTACATGTAAAGATTGCTTCAGCCTTAGTGCTTTAATGATAAATAAGCTTGGAGTGACTTTTCACAAAAATAAAATATTTTTGAATGAAATTGAAACTAATATAAGTTGATAGAAACTGAATTAATTCAATTGTGGAATTAAGCTGATTTAAAAAAAAAACTGGTTAACATAGAATGTGAAATATTGTATACATTTTTTGCAGCTAATTTCAAATGCTACCAGTATAGCCATTGATTAATTGACTAGAAATGTGTACCTGATTCATGGTCTAATAGGCCTTCCCATAAACCTAGCATACATTAGTTTCTCTCAGTACTTGCAATTATGGGAAAGACAGCAATTGGTGTTTATGTGTTTCTGTATTAAAGTTTTTATAATAATTGGTTATTTAGAGTGGGATTGTTTCTTTAGCCAGTATTTACTGCTGTCCATAGTGCTTTCAGTGTCGTATTCTGCCATGCATATTGGTTATACCAGTAGAATTTGTACTATTATGAAACTATTTAGGTTTTTTTTTTTTAGCCCCTGAACTAATTTGCATCTGAGCTAGATGCTGATGGATTTTGTATTTTTGTGTCTTTAAAATATAGATCCATTAAATTAACCATTTTAATCATTTCACACTTATGCATTTGTAGTAAATACTTTTTTCTTTTCTTTTTTTTTGGTATCCGGAATATTGAACCCAGGGGCACTTAACCACTAAGCCATATCCCAGCCCTTTAAAAATATTATATTTATATATTTATATTTAATGTAGAAATAGGGTCTCATTTGAGTTGCTTAGGTCCTCACTCAGTTGCTAAGTCTGGCTTTGAACTCATGGTCTTCCTGCCTCCACCTCCCTAGCAGCTGGGATTACGAGCAAGTGCCACCATGCCCCACCCATAGTAAATACTTTTAAGTCACTCTTAAATCATTTTGATACTTTTTTAAAGCAGTTAATTAATCGTGAACTTAGAAAAGCCATTGAACTCTTCATTTCTGAATTTATAAATTTATATTTATCGAAATATTATTCTCTTAAGTTTTCTGAGCTGTAGAGGCACCATTGTCAGATCTAGAAGAATAAGAGCATTCCTCGTTTCCAGAAAAATTAGAAGGCACAACTGACTTTGTGTGAACTTTAGAGCAAAAGTCTTTGAATCTTGTTATACTAGGGACCTGGTTAAATCTTCCATCTTCATAGTGATGTGCAGAATCTCATATGTAGTTTATTACTTCATATTTATGTTAAGATTAGATTATACCTTTAATGATATTTAGTGCAGTAGCAGTAAATGTAAACTAACAAATACTGAAGTTTACTTAGTTCTATAATCTGCAAGAAATTCTTAAAATATTTTTGTTATAATTTCTACTTTATTTATGAGGGATTACATGGGGCCAAACCTTTTTAGATCTTTGGAGTATGAATATTAATTTGTGTCAGATTTCTCTTTAGTGTTCTGTTTAGTAAGGTTCATGTGGTTTCCTATAAGTGTGAGAACTTTTAGATGTCAATGGACATGAATATTTGTACTAACATGCAAACCACCTTAGTAAGAAGGTATAACTCACTTTAAGAAATGTTTTTATCAGATCCAGATATAGTACGTAAAATAACAAATAATGCCTAGAGAAACAACAATAGCAAAGCGAATACTTTTGGCTGCTACCCAGTCACTGCAATCCTTGGTGTTGTGTGTGGTCTCTGACGCCATTGTCCTGTCTTTTTCTCGTCTATGCTCTCCTATTGTGCCATTGGCAAGGAGTTGAGAAGTTAGTCCATTACTTCTCTGACAAAGCGTGGTACAGTACAATTTCAGATTTTTTCCTACCGCCTCCCTCATAATCATTTTTTTTTTGCTTTTTTTTTTTTCCAGTTTGCATGATGCATGTCAGAGCCTGCATGAGATTACAGGCATGTTACAGATGGCTCCATTTCCATTTTAACCTTTAAAGCATATTTAATAATAACAATAAATTTGTATATATTCAGAAAATAATTTTAGGTAATTCCTATGTGTGTTACATAGTAGTATTTATACTTTAGAACATTTCCTGATTTCTACTTTGCACACTTTGGCATATTTTTGCTCAGTGGGGACTTGACATTTATAGGTACCTTGTTTTTGGTAATGACCTAGACAAGAATGCTTACAAAACTTGATAACTTTTCCTTCAGCTCATACTAGAAATCTTTGAGGCAAAATGAGACAGTGAAGGTGAAGAATTTTTCTCAGTGGTGAGTGCTGATTTGCCTTTTCTCAGTGTTCAGTATTTCTCCATGGAGTCACTGTGGAACCACCTCTTTCCAGAAATACTGTTCCACAATGTGGCTTGATTTTGATGTCTGAGACTTATTCTGAACGAGTGAAATCAGCAAAGAAGAAAATAGGGTATATCTAGTAAAGTTAGTAACCTGAATGATACTATTGAATTTGTCTTCAGAGTTCTTAAATATATTAGAACTTCTGGCTGTATTGATATTCTAAAAGCCTGTGAACTCATGAAAATTTGAAATAGCAGAATTACAGAGTTCTAGTGTTACCTTTTAATTCTCTGATGGTTCAGATTTCAGCTTTGCCATTTGCTAAAGTGTGTGACATTTGGACATGGTACTCAACTTCTTTAAACCTCAGTTACTCATTTCAAAAGGAAAAAGACAATACCTTCTACCTACAGTTTTATGAAAGTTAGAGACTATGCATGTAAACTTGGAGTTTGAATTGCTACCCTTGGGAAGAATGGAACCCTGATCTTTCAGAGCTCAGAGTATAACATTTCTCAAGTATTTGTAATGTGCCAGACATTGTCTTAAGCACTTTCTGTGCATTTTACTGTTTATTGTTTAAAACAGTTTTAGGAGGTATATATACTGGGTGTACATCCTTGCTTTATAAATTATGAATTCCATTTCAGGACAGTGAAGTCATTTGCCCAGTATTTCCCCAATAGTAAGGGATAGATTCAGGACTCAAACTTGAGATGAGGCTGACTCCAGAAGCTAAGAGATCCAATTCTGTGACTAGCTCCTCATAGAACCATATGAAAGTTCTTTTTAAACTTCCAAGTGCTTTGCAGTCCTAGCTCCAGTTCTTATCTCTAGGAAGACAGTAAAGGAATCATGTTTCATGCCATATCAGATGTACCTGCTATTGTAAAAACCTCATTTTTTTAGCAACTAATTTATTATTATCCTTCTAAAGAACTTGCTTCCCCCTCAATCAAGACTGTTATATTAAAATCCATAACTTGAATTCATCATTATTGTATCTTTAATAATCATGGGTGGCATTTATTGAGCACTTACTATATGTTAGCTATGCTAATTGTTTTACATGTGCAGTCATATTTAATTGTTAGAGTTAAAAATAGAAAACAGTTGAATGTTTAGTGTTCCCATCCTTCTTGGTCCAGAAATGGCTAGTCTTCAGATCAGTTTGATGACTTAGCCTATAGGTCAGTATGACAGGCATTTGTGTTCTAATTAACATGTAATTAATCTTTCCTTCTAGCCTAGTAAACATGAATTATTAAGTTAATCCCAAATTGGGGAAAATAAAACCATTTTTCCTATTATCAGATATCTTTTTCTCATGATCTTTTAAAAATTGGTTTTTCTTTAATCATTAATGCTTCATCATTGACCTTTTCAGAAAATATCACTTTGATAATTTACAACCAAAGAAATAGTTCTTGACCATATAGCTAACATTCATTCATTTATTTATTTATTTTTCTAGCAAGTATAAATTTAATCCCCACTATGTGCCAAAATAAAAAAAAAAATCAGAGTTTTCTTTTCTTTCTGTCTTTTCTGCTTGGCAAATTCCTACTAACCCTTTAAAAACTCAGTATAGATAGTTTGCAATTTTGGGATGCCTTTTGTAATGTTTCCAGTTAGATAGATGTTACCTTTTTGCTCCCATTTGATGTTATGCTTGAGAAGAGGTTTCATCATTTGTTTACCTGACTATTTCAGAAGGTCTATCAAGCACAAGAACTACATAATGATAGGCTCCAGATTTTCCCATACCTTGTACATTACCTGGTACATAATAGACATTTTAAAAACAATATTCTTTAATATTCCTGCTTCATTTACATGAGGATGTGGGATCTTTATAGTTTAATTAATTTGAAAAATATGAAAGTGTACCTTTTATGGTCATAGAAACACAAGATGAACTGTTAATATCTTGCCTTTATATGAATGTTTAGAATTTGGGGTACTTATAGTGTAAACACCAACCCATTAAAACACTTTTTTGCTTGCTAGAGGTAGTAGAAGTAGCTTGCTGGCAGGTGATTAATATCAACTCAGTCATTAGTGGGTAACCATTTCCACAGTCATACATACATATGTACATATACATTCTCTCTCTCTCTCTCTCTCTCACACACACACACACACACACACACACACACACACATGGAGCAAGTTGTCTCCTTAGTGCTCATATTATAGTCATTTCTTATCCTGTTTGAAAAAGACTTTTTTTTTGCTTCAAGTGGAATAGATTTCCCACATTGTAATTTTCAAGTAAATAATAAAACATGACATTTATTTTGGGATAGGGTAATTATATGACTAAAATTATTTTTAATAAAAATATAAAGCCTGCATTATTTTTAGCATATAAAAATCCCTGATTTATTTAATATAATTAGATGATAATTTAGACTTTATGTAACTGTTCAATCTGACTCCTCTCAGTAAAACCTGACATTTTATTACTCTTTAAAACCCTGGCCATTTTCTAATTCTTTAATATTTGAAATGGTGCTTTATTACACTTAATACAAGCGGCTCTAACTCTCTATTGTGTCACCATTTATTTTTCTGATAGGAATGATCAGTTGGGGAATCAGGACAGTTCAAATACATAATTTACAATCCACAATACCTTTTCTGGAGGTTTGGTTTTCCTAATAATCAGTTTATTACTTTGTCTTTAATTAGAAATCATACCTTTTTATGCTTTGAGCTGATAGTATATGTTTATAACTTTTTACAAAAGACATTGCAGTAAAGTCATTTTTAAATTGTCACTCATATTTTCAAAACCTGAAATTGTTTTAAGATTTTTAACTTCCAGACAAAAATACTTTGTGTTTGAAGGTAAAGAGAGAAAACAAATCCTCATGCAGCCATTTATTGTTGCCCCATTCTCTTTCTTCCTTTCTACCCACCTTCTGCTTTTGGTAGAGTTTGGTTTCCTTAATATGGTCCTTCTCTATTTTTCCTTTAATATTTATAAGACTCATAATCACTTTAACATGATGGTTGTTTTCTAGGGAATCTCAAGGAGAACCTATTGAATTAACTTTTTTGTTGATTTTAGGACCTTCCATGTTGAAAGATAGTTTAACCATCTCTGTGGTGATTGTGAAAATGCCCAATGTCTTTAAAGTCTGGAATATTTAGCAACAATCTAATTGGCTTGTTTAAACATTCTGCAGTAAGATTAAACATATCTCTGAATGGATTAATTTAGGTAGTCATTGTCTTGATTTTTTTAATTTTAAAGTAGCACATCAGTCCTATATCATCAGGGCTGGCTTTCGTTCATTGAATCATTGTTCTCACTCACTTCCAGCCATGACATAATCTAATCCCTGACCACTGATCCTTGGCAGCTATTGTCTAGTGCTAGTCAGGGAGGTAAAAGAGCACAAATGGTGTAGTGAAGTAGGTTCCCCCTTTCTATGGGAGAAATTAGATATATTGGGTAGATTATTTGTAGATTGGCATAGTAAAAAAATTATTGCATCAGTAAAAAAGTTCATGTTTCAAAGTCTTTTTCCAAACAATTTTGACATTTAGCCCACATTACTTAATAGGAGGTACATGTAAGAAAGGACAGTTTGTTACAAGCCACCCCTGTATAAATGCAGGCGCAGTCCTGCTCTATATATTTTAAGTATTTTGGGCTATTGAAAGATAACTGTTAAGATTTATATTTTTTTTCCATATTTATATGATAGTTGCACATTTCTTCTGATTTTTTGGAACGTAACTATGCAGTTAGCACAGAGAAATACACATGAGGCATGTGAACCTTAAGAACTTTGCCATTGTCAGCTTGTTATTTTAGTTCTGTCAGAGACAATTTCACATTTGTTTTTTTCTCAGCCAGTCATTCACAGGCCTGTTTTTTTCTTTTTAATGTTGCTGGGGATTGAACCCAGGACCTCACATATGCTAGATGAGTACTCTGCCGTGAGCTTCAATCACAAAGCTGACAATTTTTAATTTTACTAAATGAATGTTCACTCTTGGATATGGTCTATATGCTTTCTACATGTCAGCCATAGTGACAGTGAGACAGAACAAAATGAAAACATTTTATTCTCAAAAAGAATATTGAAAAGCAGGTTAGCATTATTAAGTGTATTAATAATTAAGTGTATTAACTTACTTTTGTTCAGATAATTAGAATTTCACATAAGCTGACAGTATAATCTTTATTCTGAATTTTGTCTGTCTACTGGTAATTTTGATTCTTGACAATGGTACAGTGCTTGGTAACATGATACACAACTTTACATTAAAAATACCTTTAAAATGGGTAATATTCTGAAGGTCATAGTTAAGTGTTTCGTGAAGATTAAACCAAAGTGCTATAGAAATCATTCTCATTTTCTCTTGCAGAGAAGGTTGTAAATCCTTAATCTATTAAGGCAGGAGTTTTGGTTTTTTTTTTTTCTATAATGAGTTTTACTACTTTAAAATTTTATTTCCCCCATTTAATTTTGGATCTTGTTTAGTGTTTATTGCCTGTATCATTTTTTTGTTTCCATTTTCACTTGTATATGTGTCTTATGAATTCACTTGAATATTGCAATTCATTTTTACTTTAAAAAAAACATATACTTTCCATTTTAATGCATAATGAATATCTACAGACCCTAATTGGAATTTAACTTGCATTATTTCTGTGTGACATTTCTAAGATAAACTGCTGCTAATGTTTTTTTAATTTTAACAGCCTCAAGTACTACAGCCTTCCAGCAACCTGCCCAGACCCACAGACCACGCCCAGGGAAAACTAATAAAGCCACAACATATCGAGGCCCACAGTGAATGTGCAGTCTGGGGCATGCACCAGAGCAGTGCCCTTCCAGATGGAGGCTTTACACATGGCTTGCAACAAGAAAACAATTATGATTTGGAAAACCGGCCTTCTTCATCAAGCCCACAGTTCAAAATGGATGTAACTAAGAGTGCACCTTCTGAAGCGAACTTGAACATGACCATGAATGTTCAAGAGCCTTATCGTTTGACAAAGAATCAGATTAGTGACATGCAGTTTATACCTACTTCTCTACAGACACCTCCCCAGTTAAGTATAGTAGACCAAGCTAAGAGAGTTGGAAGAGATCAGTCTCCACCGGTGGGCTACCCGTCTCAGCCCAAATCCTTAAAGCTGTTAAAGCCATCTACCTTAAGTTCTTTGGCACCCCCTCCAGATTCTGAATCATCTCCAAGTAGGACTCCCACTTCTAAGAAGTCACCGACAATCACACCATGTAATTCAGCAAAACTTCAGCCAACATCTAGTCAAACAAATCTGGCAAATAATCTGAATCTGAAAACATCTAAGCTCCGTCCCCCTTCCAGCTCTTTCAAACAAAAACAAATAAGCAGCCCCCAACTAGAACCTCAAAACTTCCAGTCCAAGACAAGTATCCCAAGGCCACTAGCACGACAAAAAGAAATCATGCAGAATCCAAATGGCAATTTGCATTCTGGGGATTGTTTGGCCTCTAATCGATATTCTCGTCTTCCTAAACCAAAGATACATTAAGTACATAGCCATTACCTGCCAATTTGTTTTTTTTTTTTTTAAAGAAAAAAAAAAAAACAATCTGTTCTGTAATAGCTTTATGTGCAATTTGCTACCATGTTGGAGGTTCCACTGAAAGCCTGCAACTCTTAAAATTAAAACGTGGAAGCTTCTACTAGTTTGGCTCTTCCATTTTATATCCTGGTTGAAGTATATACCATTTGAGCATACTCGTCTCAGGTAAACACAGAAGTTTGCTTTCCCATCTCAGAAGCCTACAGAAGACTCTAATCATGCTAACCATCCCTCTGCACATCAGCAAAGTAATAATATTTCCCTCAGCAGGCAAGAAGTAGGCTTTGCTGATTTAGACCTGTTGTATCTGTATTAATTGTGGTTATCCGAACCCCAGCTCCTTTCACTTGTTCCTCCTGTGACTATGGCTACTAATTTAACTCAAGATGTGGTGATGATGGAAGTTGGTAATCTGTAGAGTTCTGGCCAGTGTTTTATATATTTAAAGGTCTATGCAAAAGCTTGTGATGAATAAAGGAGAAGGAGATCAGACTTTTAATGGGAAGACTATGTAAGTTTTATTTTTTTCTTACTGGAATCAGCAAGCTAGTCTTACTGTTTATTTGTTTACTAAATTCCCCAGACTGAAAATGTTCAGTATTATATATAAACCAATTATATGTTGCTTTAACATCTTGTTTTTCATACATACATATATAATTTGTGCTTGTATTGCTACTGGTAAATTTGAAGAGCTTGAGATATACCTTGAAACTTGTACCTAAGGTATATCCATTTGTAACATATGTTGGTGCTAGAATTTTGCTGGCAATTCGGTTTTGAATAACACAGGACTTATGGATCCATCATAACTTTTTTTTAAGGTTCCACAGCATTTATTTTAAGTAAGTCTTTATTATAATTATTTATATTTATTGACTTATGTTAATATCTGAAGACTGGAATAGTGGACTTGAAATATTTGCACAAAACTTTGATGGTATATAAATGTCCCATGCATAGGGATTTAAAACTTATTTTCTATAGCAAAACAAGTTAAATATTTTGAGAAAAGTTATAAATTTAAGTAAGACTATCTTGAGAAAGTTGGAATTCATAATAGTTTCACATTTCTGAGTTTCTTAGGTTTCTCTTTTCTGTTGTTGTACATTTGACAATTTCTTGAAAGTTAGATTTCGGAAGAAAAATAGAATTGTAGATGGGAAATAGTGTTTCGTTAAAGAGTATTTCAAAGGGAGTATGCTTATTTATTTTAATGTGCTACAAAAGGTGTCTGTTAAACCCCCAAGCAACCATGTGCATGAACCCAATCATGCTGCAGGCCACTTGTCAGACAATTCAGTTCATTTGCATTCTGTTCTCCCAAATCATGTCATCTTTAGGCTGGTCATGTGTAGCTAATTTAATTGGAATTAATACTTTTCAGACAAATAACCTTACAAGGCCAATTTTTATTTTGATCAGCTGACCAAAAGTATACCAAATGGAATGATGGCCAAAAAAGATAAGTCACTCAACTTCTAGGGATTCCTTCTAAAAATGTACTTTGGTTAAATTATATGCCACTTTATAAGAGAAACAACAGCAAGTGCGTTAGTGGAAATTTCCAAAGAGGTGTTCCTTACCATTTGATGCAGTCTTCCCTTTCTTATCAGAGAACCATTAAGTGAATTTTCCATTCCAGTATACAGAGATTATATCTATAACAGTTGAGCATCACAAATCTAGTATCATACTCTTATACCACAGCACTTCTGCCAGAAAAGTGCTGGAGTTTAGAAAATGCTTTGCATGGTCCCGATATTATTGGTACACAGTCATCCTACATATAAGCAAAGTACTTTTTTTGTGTGAAGGTGAGCTATAATGACCACAGCTATAGATGGACACATTTTGAAGGAGAAAACTGATTTCATATATTGCAAATAGGATGCTATCATACTGTATTTCCCTAAAGTAAAGCATATTAATGAATTAGTAGGTTTTTGGTTTATTATTAGAAGTTGGTGTTACTAGAAGACCCTTATGAAATATTATTTACAAGTTGGTCTTATTCCTAGGGGGAAAGTTTTTAATTTATTTTTCATGCTGTAGTCTGAAGGAAATGTCTTTATACATAAAAATGTTGACTCCACTTATTTGTTTATTCTAATATTTTTTCCACTCTTTTTTCTTCCTCCCTGATGTATTTGCATAATCTTAACTTACTAGTTCAGCTTCTATGTACCTTGGTTGAGCTTCATCTTGACAAAAGAGGCTCATCAATATAATTATGAAGCATAATACATTTAAGAGAAAAATATCTAGGATGCTTACACAAATAACAAAGTATATATCTGCAGTTTTCCTTAAAAGCTGCAAGAATATTATGCTTGTCTGCTCCTTAGAAAATGTTATGTCAGAAATGGAAATGAGTGTAGCTCTACTGAATAATCAGAGATCACCTTCTCAGATTTGGCTTGACCTTTGTTTATTGCTTCTGTAAATCAACTCTGTGCCAAGTACTCCTTCGAAGGAACTTAGGTCACTTTTACTTTTGGTATTGGTGAAGATGATGGGAGTAATGAATTTTGAGTCCTGTGGAAGAAGTTCTGTAGGGTTGGTTAAATATCATATTTGTGTAAGAGCAAAAAGTATGCAGAATTATATATTTGGCTGTTAATGGATGCATATTGATTTTTTTAAAATAAAGCGTATATTATTGTTATAGGTGCAGATGATTTTAAGACTTTAAGCAAAGGATTATAGAGTTATATCATTTAGAATGTTTCTTAATCACTGAGACCACCTGGTATTTTTCTTTTGGAGTCTCATTTTCATTTGTGCAATATTTCCAGGCAAATAGACTACTGTTCATTGTAGTTTATATAGATATTAGGGAACTTACTAAGTATTTTAACAAGTAAAAATCTGAATATGAAACTAAATTTCAGATTTGCACTTTAAATGAGCTTAATTGCTTGGAGTTGTGCCTGAAATATCAAAATGCCTCCTCTTGGGTGTGGCTTTGTTTAGTGAAATGAATCTCTCTGTAATTGTTGCTGTTTGAAGATATCACTACAGCCTTTCACAGAATTATATTCACAGCATGTCACTTTTCCCATTAAAGCACTATGTTTTCTTCAGATGTTCCATTCTCCCTTTTAGTATTTTATTCAGTGCATCAAAGAGATTATAACCCCCATAGCTGTCACTTCCAAAAGTTCCTGTGGAGTAGATGGTGTTACAGACACAGAGGTGCACTCTCAGTTTCCAAGCAGTTGTCCTGCTGGTTTCCTGGCCTCCCCGGCCCTAGGGATGCACTTTCAAATTACCAATCAGGCCTGCAATGAAGGGTCAATAAGACTGCGGCACCATTTCAGTTTTCAGTTTACATTCCAGCTGACTGTAGTTTTCATGTTGGTAAATTAGTTTGGGTAGTTATGTTTGCATGCTTATGCACACATCTGAAAATTATTTATAGTTGTAATACAAATGATTATCTGATGTTTTTCCTTGGGGATGATGGCCTCACAATTTTTCTTAATTCTGATTCACTTGAATTCTATTTTGCTTTTGTCTTTCCATATGTTCCTTAAAGTTTTCTGCTGCAGCAATTTGAGAGAATACATTTGGATAAATGATTATGATGGTGGACACCAATCTAAAATTATGTTATTAATTAAAGATATATGTCTTAACCTATTTGGGAAAAAACTTCCCACTTTCTTTTTGGTAAAGCATTGCCATAACAAGATTATACTGACCTTGAGAATTTAAAGTCTCTAAATCAAGACTAACTAAAACAAAAATAATATCTACTATTGTGGTTTCCATTGATTTAAAAAACCAATTCAAGTCATACTGTATATTAGAATTTGCTTGTAAAATGGATTATAAAAACCAATGTAAAGTCCTTTCCTGAAAAAGTTGGCATAGTAAATAAAAAATAAACTTCATAATTATAAAAATTCTCTTGTCCTTCTCAACGTTGCCTTCTTTAGTTTATATTTTCTCAATGTTTTCTTTCCACAAAGATATAAATACTGTTTATTTAGTTAATTTTGTTTTACATACTCCCCTTCACATACACACCACACCTCCAGCCCTGATGGGTGAGTAGGAATTGAGGAACGTTTTCTTCTTCTGTTTTCACAGTTTCAGTCAGTGATCTAGTGCTTCAGTTTTTACTTTAATAAAATATCTGCTTTATCTTAGGAAAATATTTAGACAATGGGTATTGAATATTTGAAAAACCAGTGCCTTGGATTAGAATGCAGTAGAAAGGGGGAAACATTTTCATTTTAATTATTTTGTTTTACTATTTTTAAACATCACATGTATAGAATACCCTGAAGCAAGAAAGGTGTTTAATGAAGTTTTACATAATTGGGGAGGGGAGGCAGGTAGGAAATCTATTTTTTAAATTTTCCTATTTAATCAAATGTAATAATAAAATATAAAAGGTGGATACACGTGTACTGGGAAAATGGTTACATACGTGCTGGAAAAAGTGTGATTGAACGTGCATGAGTAATAAATTCCATAATGGCATTAACTGCCTCTTAAAATATCTATATCCAAAACTAAGACCATGTAAGTTATTAGTAAGTCTTACTTATAGTGAGTCAGATTTTTTTCCTTTTTTTTTTTTTTTTTGCTCATCAAGTGTGACCATTTTAGTTTCTTCATATTGTTATTGATTCTACATATAACATTCTGAAAATCTTTTTCCCCCACAGAAAAGTCAGTTGAGTGAAAGTTAATGATTCTGGCTTCTTCCTTTGCTAATTGGGTGTAAGTAGTTTGGGTGAGATGGCTTAAATGTGCCACTTGGGGGGTGTACAGAAGTGAAAATGGTAGAGTCCTGGCCTTGGAGCTTATGAACCCACCAGTGTTTTTGTTTGATTGGTTTTGGTTGTTTTTGCAGTGCTGCGGATGGAACCCAGGGCCTGCCCATGCTAGGGGAGCTCTCTATCACTGGGAAACACACCAGCCCCACAATTGGTTTTAAATGACACCATTTTCTTCAGAACCTAGCCTTTCCCATGTGTTCCCTGCTCATCATTTTCCTTTGAATGCAACAGTAAAACTCTTTTGCTAACTTTCTGCATTCATTTTCATTTTATTTTAGGCTTGAATTCCCTTGTGCTTTTCTCATCTTTGGTTTTACAGTGTTTATTCTTGGTTGGTTGCATGCCTTCATCTTCCTCTGAAAACCTGGCCTTCTGTAATCTAATTTTATGCAAGAACTCCTCTAGCCATATAAGATATTATTAAATCTGCTTTCTACTTTAGGTTCTTAGAATTTAATTTGAGGATTCTCAACTATGCTAAGCCACCTTCCCTTTTACAGTCTTAGCTCATATGTTCTTACTTCCAAGCTTTGTTTCTTTCTACCCCATTCTCTTCTATAGACAAAATCCAAATATTTTGAAATATCTGGTGTTTTGTGCCATTGGATCCCTGAAGAGATTCTTAGGTCTTGCACAGGAGGCTTTCCTTTATCGAGGAGTATCCCCACCCCCTATACTACCACCTCCACAACCCTCATGTTGGCATCTGTTCTGTGCAAAAATGGGACGAACTCAGAAACTTCCCCGTAGGCACTTTCCTGATTTCTCATAAAAGTGATATTGCTAATTTCCAGGTCTCAAAACATGACCTGTTGTTTTACCCTTATCTGGGTAAATTCACACCTGTTCTATGTGAATTCTTTGGTAGGTAATATTTTGAGTATAGAATGGATATCTTCTGTAGCAAAAGCACATCTCAAATGTCGATCTGCTAAAGTGAAAGAAAGGTTAACTGTACTACTTTCGTTTCCCACAAGAAATGTCATTAATGCCATTTCTATCAGATCCTATAAAGAAACTGCATGCACATTTTCACTGGAAAATGTCCATAGCACTATTTCTCTTATCACCAAACTAGAAAGAATTAAAGTATCCTACACGTTAAAATGTGTAAATAAGTTGCTGAGTGTGGAATACTACAAGTAAAATAAGTGAAAAACAGATAAAATCAAAAGTGTGATCAATATTGAGTCAAAAAGAAAGTCAAAAAAACTAGGGACTATTCCCTTCATATAGTGTTCAAATTGGGCGAAACTCACTGCCTTGTTTATAGATGTTGACACAGCTCATAAAAGTTTAATGAAAGAAAAGCACCATCACAAAATACTGAGGACCAGGAATTATAAAACTATACAACTATAGGTAGGTGAGTTTACCAATGATATCTGAAGTCAAGAATCTCAGAGGATGCAGCCTTTTAACCAAGAAAGCAAGTGAACCAAAAGCATGAAGTGGAAATTAGAAACTACTGATTGCATCTGAAACACAAGTCAAATTAGACACACACAGACTTGGAATTCATAGTGGTAGAATACACACTTTGATTAAATGAAAGAATAGATACACCACAAGTGCTTTCCTCCATTATTCCCTCATCAGATGCTGCGGGAGGTACCTTTCCCAGACAAACATGGGAGACTTCCTGTAAATGAAGGGAACAAAATTCCTTTCATGAATGAAGTATACCGGGGGGTATGGTGGTGGTGGTGGGGGGGGGGTTCACACGGGCACATGCCCATGTGGCCCACGCAGTGGGGCATGCCATAGTGTAGATGTTCTGTCTTTGTGCTCCTCCACTATGAGTTCTAAACAAAAACCTGAAAGTCAAAGCAATCCTTCTGCCTACTGGAATGTTCCAGCCAACATTCTCAATAAGAAAGAGTACTACTGTTTTGGAAAAGAGACCTTATTCAAACAAAGAAGTAAAAATGTCAGGGAGCTAATGCACCTAAAGGGCCTAGTTCTTCTAAACGTAAAGAGAGGTAGGTCAGGATAACAATGTATTTGTAGAAAATCAACAGATGCAGATAGACTGAAAAGGAAAAAAAGGTTTTAAAGGGGAGGAATTATAAAACTAATCATCTGATTCCCAACAATCAAAGAAGCCTGGAAAATAAAGTTAAGGCATTTGAAAGAATATAGAATAAAGACACAAGAAGCAGAGATGATGTAGGGAAATACAATTTCAAATTTTGTTTTTGCATACTGATTATATAATAACAATCTTAAAATTTTAATAGTTTAATTAGTTTATCTTTTTGCCATTTGAGCATTTTTATATAACTATCACGTGCAATTATGAAACACTATGATTTACTTTTACCAATTATTGAAATTCTATTTTTTTCTTCTTAACCTACTAATTAGAATTCTCCAAATATGTTTCAATGATGGTAGTTGTAGCCATGCTTTCCTTTAAATACAGACATTGGTTATTACTTGTAAATAGCTATTTTTATGGAAGAATTCTTCCATATTTAATTTTCTAAATGTCCTATATTGACAAGAGTTATAAATTAGTAAGGGATGTTGAATTTTATCATATCTCTTCACAATATTATGGTTTTGATCATAAGTTTTTCTTACCTTAGCACTTTTAAAAAAAATATTTTTTAGTTGTTGTTGGACCTTTATTTTATTCATCTGTATGTGGTGCTGAGAATCGAAGCCAGTGTGTCACACATGCTAAGCAAGCGCGCTACCGCTGAGCCACAACCCCAGCCCTACCTTAGCACTTTTTAAAATTATTTTTGGGGGGTTACCAGAGATTGAACTCAGGGGCTCTCAACCGCTAAGCCACATCCCCAGCCCTATTTTGTATTTTATTTAGAGACAGGGTCTCACTGAGTTGTTTAGCGCCTCACTTTTTGCTGAGGCTGGCTTTGAACTTGAGATCCTCCTGTGTCAGCCTCCTAAGCCACTGGGATTCAGGTGTGGGCCACAGCGCCTGGCCCCTTAGCACTTTGATGGGATGAATTATATGACTACATTTTCTCTCAATAAAGTATATTGAATTTCTTGAATATGCTTTTTTGTTTGTTTAAGTATTTAGTTTCATGAAGCAATCAAGACTAAGGTTCAGGATTGGGGGAAGAATCTTGTCTCTCTTTTTTTTTTTAATATTTATTTCTTTTAGTTATTGGCGGACACAACATCTTTGTTTGTATGTGGTGCTGAGGATCGAACCCGGGCCGCACGCATGCCAGGCGAGCGCGCTACCGCTTGAGCCACATCCCCAGCCCAGAATCTTGTCTCTTACTGAGGACATTATTTGTCCTTTCTCTCTCTGGGCGCTGGCCAGTCACTCTGTTTACTAGATTGGTGGGCATTGGAAAGGTTTCCCACACTTGGAAATCCTGGGGAGGAACCACATCAGATTTTTTTTTTTATTAGAGCTTTATTGTTATACCTAGTAGTAGGGTTCATTTCCACAAACTCATACATGCATGGAGTTTGATTTCAGTTCATGAACCCTCTCATTTCCCTCCCTGCTTTTCTTCCCAGCCTCCCTCCTTTTTCCCATTCTCTTTCCTCCACTCTTCTGGACTTCCTTCTGCTGGCCTATTAATTTATATTTGGTTATTTCTACCTATGCATAAAGATGAAGTTCCCTGTCATATATGTACAGAACATTTTATAAGAGTTCATACTGCATTTTCTTCCCTCACCCATGGCTTTACTCTGCCTCTTGATCTCTACATACTATCCTTCTCTCTCCCTTTCCTTTCTTTTACTCTTCTTCCTTATATGAGATAAAACATGGCCTTATGAGTTCAAGTATCTGGTTTGGTTCCATAATTAAGCTATTGTGAATTGGGCTGCTATAAACAGAGGCAGCTATATCGCTATAGTATGCTTGTTGTAGATCTTTGGGGAAAATACTAAGGAGTGGGATAACTGAGTCATACGGTAGTTCATCCCTAGTTTTTTGAGGAATCTCCACACTGCTTTTCAGAGTGGTTGTACTATTCTTCAGGCCCACCAACAATGCATAAATGTACCTTTTCCCCCAGAACTTGTACAGCATTTACTACTCATACTCTTGGTCATTGCCCTTCTGACTGGGATGAGATGAAATCTTAGTGTAGTTTTGATTTGCATTTCCCTGATTGTTAGATATGTTGAACATTTTTTCATATATTTGTTGGCCATTTGTGTTTTTTCTCTTCAGAAGTTTCTGTTTAGTTTGTTTGCCCATTTATTGATTGGGTTATTGGGTTGTTGGGTTTTTTTTTGTTTGTTTTTGTTTTTTTGGTGTTAACTCTGAATTCTTCATGTATTCTGGATATTAATCTATCAGGAGAGTAGCTGGCCAAGATTTTCTCCCATTCTATAGGCGCTCTCTTCATACTCTCATCATTTCCTTTGCTGCACAGAAGTTTTTTAGTTTGATGACATCCAACTCATTGATTCTTGGTTTTATTTCTTGTGTTTTGGGAGTCTTGTTAAGGAAGTTGGCACCAGAACCTGTATGATGGAGCGTTGGCCCTATGTTTTCTTCTAGTAGTAGTAAAATTTCTGGTCTAATTCCTAAGTCTTTGATCCATTTCTATTTGAGTTGTATGCAGGGTGAGAGATAGGGGTCTAGTTTTATTTTTCTACCTATAGCTTTCCAATTTTCCCAACACCATTTGTTTGAAAGGCTGTCTTTTCTCCAAAATGTAAATTGGCATCTTTGTCAATTATCAGATAGCTATAGGTATGTGGATTTGTCTCTTGTATCTTCTATTCAGTTCCATTAATATTCATGTCTATTTTGATGTCAATACTATGCTGTTTTTGTTACTACAGCTCTGTAGTATGATTTTCAGATCAGGTATTATTATACCTCCTACTTTGCTTTTCTTTCTTAGTATTGCTTTGGCTATTCTGAGTCTCTTATTCTTCCAAACGAATTTAAAAATTATTTTCTCTAATTTCGTGAAGAATATCATTGGTATTTTGATGCAGATTGCTTGGAATACAGATATACTGCTTTTGAGTAGTATGGCTATTTTGACAATCTTAATTCTTCCTATCCAAGAACATGGCATGTTTTCATCTTCTAAGTTCTTCGATTTTTTTCTTCAATGTTCTATAATTTTCATTGTAGAGCTCTTTTGCCTCCTTGGTTAGATTAATTCCCCTGGTGGTGGTTGTTTTTGTTTTGTTTTGAGATTATTATGAATAGGATTGTTTTCCTTGTTTCTTCCTTGGCTGAATCTTGGTTTTCAAACAGGAGTGTCAGTTTTGTCCACACAGAGAAGCCTTCTTATATGAGGTGACCTTCTACTCAGCAGTGGGGTCGGGATGAGCTTGTTCATGTATGGCTAATCAAAAGTGACCCAGGTGTGCCTGTCACTGCTTATCAAGTTGCCACTCTCAGCATCCCACTTATATGGAAGACAAGGGAATACATAATTACAGGTAGGCAATGACTTACATGTTTAAAATGTGGGTACAATACCAATCTGATCCATAAACTCCTAAGGAGACAGAATGAAAAAGAGGGAAGTGACTTTTATCATTCATTGTATTAATATTTCCTTTTTCTCTCCAAAGATTAAGGGTCTAATAATAGCTATATCAAATGTCACCCCCCTCAACAAATCTGCCTTGTTTCCCATATTTAAAATTGTAAAACCATTCTGCTTATCCCAAATTTATCTCTTTTTAACTTACTATTAATTCATTTAGTGTGTGTAATGTTTAATATGTTTCCTCTTTCATTAATTCATAAGCATTATAAGGGCAGGATTTTTGTTAGTTTTGTTCACTTGAAATAGCACATAGCACATAGAAGACATTTGGTAAATATTTAAAAGAATAAGTGAACAGAAGTAGATAGTACTGAAAATTGTGTATACTGCCTACACATGTGGATATATGTGTGTTCCTACATAATGGTCCCTTGATATCATGAGGGATTGATCTCGGTACCCCCATTGCTATCAATATCCTCAGATGTCCAAGTCTTTATGTAAAATGGCATAGTACTTACATATAACCTACATGTATGTTCCTGTGTAGGTTGTCATATCTAGATTATGTATAAAACCTAAAATAATGTAAACGTTATCGAAAGTAGTTACACAATATTGCTAATGCCTAATGCTATATAAACATTACTGAAAGAGTAGTTACATGATATTGTTTAGGGAATAATGAACAACAACAACAAAAACCTGTACAAGTTCAGGACAGATACAGCCAGCCAACCTAACTACACAGTACAAGTCAGCAACAACCTAACATCTCTAATATTTTCAATTATAGGGTAGTTGAATGTTCATATGCAGAAACCAAGGATATGGAGGGCAGACTGTATATGCGCACTGAACATCTATGTATATTTTGCATATTAATCTAAGAGTTATATTTTTACTTAGTATCTACATACATTGTACATAAATAATTGGTAAATTTTTAAATTATTTTTGGTGCAGTTTAACCCAAAATATATGTAATGTCTAACCTAAACTTAGCAGTACCTTGGGTATGTTTCTCTTAAGGGGGATAATTGTTAAGGGAATTATAGGGAAAATGACTCCAACATTGATTGATATATGATTTTTTTCTTCTTTGCCACTTTGCATTAATGGCATATAAAACTTGTAAGAAATCTATTTTTCCAGGACTCTGGAAAGATCACCAGATTGCATGTAGAGAGAAAGTCTTGCTCTTTTTCTAAAATACAGTTACCCTATTGCAGGCTATTGTGAAAACATCAACTAATAGAATAATCAAGAAGACTTTGAAAAGTTAGGCTACTTCAGGCAGGGATCTTCCAGAGAAGATATGAGGGAATGGAGTTAATAAAAGAACTAGCTAGCATAGATAGCTCTAGTAAGAGGGTTCTCTTCATTGTCATGGGCAAGAAGGGACATTTGTAGCACGGCAAATGAGAAAATTATGAAAAAAAATTGCCTAGTTAAGTAAATACAGAAGAGCAGGACTGACATTTTTATACCACATTGTCCATTTGAAAAAAAAAACAAAAAAACTTTCTTTTTTTTTTTCTTACGAACTTAATTTTCTCAGTGGAGAAAGGTTCGAGTTAAACTATTTTTTTTTCAAAATTAAAAGTGAGCCATGAGGCCACCTGGAGCCTGTCCTAGTTGAGTGCTGACCTGCTACGCTCTAGTAGCTCTGCGATGAGCGACCTGGAAAGACTGGAAACAGCCATGTCCTAGCAGGATGAGAGGTTACCATCAGATAACAACGAAAAGGAAGTGAAGTCTAATGAAGAGCCGTTGTTAGGAAAGAGTGCTTGCCAATTTGTCATATTTCCAATTCAGTACCCCGATATTTGGAAAATGTATGAACAGGCACAGGCATCCTTCTGGACAGCAGAAGAGGTTGACTTATCAAAGGATCTCCTTCACTAGAACAAGCTTAAATCAGATGAGAATTATTTTCTCTCTCATATCTTAGTTTTTTTTTTTTGCAACCAGTGATGGAAATGGAAATGAAAATTTGGTGGAGAGCTTTAGTCAGGAGGTGCAAGTTTCAGAGGCTTGCTGTTTCTATGGTTTTCAAATTCTCATAAAGAATGTTCACTCAAAGATATACAGTTTGCTAATAGATACTTGAATCAGAGATCCCAAGAAAGGGGAATTTTTATTTAATGCAATTAAAACAATGCCATATGTTAAGAAAAAAGCAGACTGGGCCCTGTGATGGATAGCAGATAGAAAGTCTACTTTTGGGGAAAGAGTGGTGGCCATCAGTGCTGTGGAAGGAATTTTCTTCTCAGGATCTTTTGCTGCTATTTTCTGGTTAAAGAAGAGAGGTCCCATCCCTGGACTCACATTTTTCAATGAGCTGATCAACAGAGATGAAGAACTTCTCTATGACTTTGCTTGCCTAATGTTTCAGTACTTAGTAAATAAGACTTCAGAAGAAAAGGGTGAGGGAGATCATTGTTAATGCTGTCAAAATTGAGCAGGAGTTTTTAACAGAAGACTTGCCAGTTGGCCTCATTAGGATGAACTGTGTTTTGATGAGCCAGTATATTGAATTTGTAGCTGAAAGATTACTTGTGGAACTTGGATTCTCAAAGGTTTTCAGGCAGAAAATCCCTTTGATTTTATGGAAAACATTTCTTTAGATGGGAAAACAAATTTCTTTGAGAACAAGTTTCAGAGTATCAGCATTCTGCAGTTTAGAAACTACAAAGAATGTCTTTACCTTGGATGCAGATTTTTAAAATCCTCCCCCACTGAAAGGCCTTATAACCTGTAATTGGTAAATGAAAGTCTATTTTTCTCTACTTACAAACAACAACAACATATTTACTCTAAAGACATGGGAATTTTATCAAAAGGAAATCTAAAAACAAATTTTAATTACATTGAATTCGTATAAATACACTCTAATTTTCCTGTACAGTAAGAGTTGCTTTTTGTGTTGTTAATAGAATATATTGGGATGTAGGGCCAGATATGGGTTTCAGGTTCTACCCTTACTCCTTTTTGTCACTCTTGGCAAATCAATTAATCTCTGTAAACCTCAGAGTACTTATTTTAAAAATAGGTATAATGATAGATCCTAAATTCATAGAGTAATATGAGGATTAAGTGCTTAGTTAGTACTACCACCACTACCACCACGACTATCATTATTATTATCGTTATTGATAGGGTTAATTGTAGTGATATTATAACATGTCCTCTCCCCCAAATAATTATGATTCTAGATCCTAAGATCTAGAAATAATTAGATCCCTATATTTTTACTATTTTGGGGAAGAATGTAAGAATTACCTTAGAAAGATCATAATTATCATCCACATGAGAATAACTTCCTTGAATTTCTCAGTAGAAATGAAATTTAGTTCTTAGTCGCTTTAGGAAGGATACTCATGGAGTAGAATCTGGAGGTTATCATGGCAGTTGACCGTATAAGCAAAATGATTCTTCTACTTCAGAATTAAAATGGTAACTGTTGCTAAATTTAGTCCTGGAATGTTTAGAACCAGGATGTATTGGCTAGAATAGCATTTCCCAAAGAATATTCTCAGAGCCATTAGCCCCTCTAGATGTGTGTGTGTGTATGTGTGTGTGTGTGTGTGCGCGCACACACACACACGCGCGCAAGAAAAAAGAATTCGGAGGTCAGATGAATTTGGGAAATGCTGTACACTGCATCTTTCTAGAATGTGCATTTAGTACCTCAAAGACTGAGAAAGTCTACAGTCCAGACACTAATCTCTCCTTGTACATTCCAAACATACTCAACACAGATCTGTTTTTCACCTGTTAAGATCCCCTCAGCTAGTTTTCCTCAAAACATACCGTGGGAAAAGCTGCCTAGAATCATTTCTACAAACAGGAAATGGACTAAGACAGGGAAATTTTGGTAGGGATTATTGAATCATTTCAGATTTGTATCAAGCTGAGGAAGGTACCCAAGACTGATTTCAGCTTCATTTCTTAATATTCTTAAAATTCTTTTATGCTATTAAAAAAATAAATAGAAGTGAGCCATGTGAAGTCTAGGATAAACTTGGTGAAGATTGCATTAGTCATTTGTATTTGCTTCAATACAGAATAAAATGGAATTAATGTAAGCTTTTTCCAGTCTGTGAGGTCCTGCAGTGTATCCTGCAGATATACCCTCACCTATACTTTTGATGTCCCCATTTAATGGCATTTTCAATCTTGGCATTCTAAGTACATGTAAGGATTAATCTCTTCCAAACTCATTAAAAACCAGAATGCTGGAAGTTGTGTTTCCGGTTTGTTGTTTTTATAATTTACTTATGTTTGCTAAGTCACTATTGTGCATAGCAGGGTGTAGTAGAAGTACAGCAAATCAAGTTTTGCATAGAACATTCACATTTACAGGAATACTCACATTTAGAGATTATGAACAAAACCGTGCTTTTGTCCCACTTTTAAAAAGTAAAGCAATAGAATCACTATGTGTGCTTCACTTTCTATTAAATATGAACAGCTGAGTATATAAGAGGCTCATTCAGTGGGTCAAGAGACAACACTATGAATACTTGTGTATATGTGGTCAAATCTAGATGCTAGTGGGAGTTGGACCTCTGATCCTGACCTGAAGAGAGGACTTATTCATTACATAAATTAACAGAGAGGGGGGATGTGGGTCTGTGTTCTATCTGTTGACAAGTAAAATGAGCAATTCATTAGTTTTTTGGTTGTCTGAAAAAAATATATTTTTATAAGAAATTAAAAATACAAAAATTGATTTAAATATAGTCATAATGTCAGCATCCAAGTTGAATAGACCAAACACATGAACATGAACTAGAAATAAAGGATATCTGAACAATATAGTAGATTTATTTACTACAACATTGATTTTTGGATTCTATGAACCAAAAAGGTCTTATTTTCAAGACAAAAAATGAAGTAATTTAGAGATTTCTAAAATTCAGCTGTTAAGTAAAACATAAAAAATCACATAAGCACTGGGCAAGGTGGCACATGCCTGTAATCCTAGTGACTCAGGAGACTGAGGCAAGAGGATTGTGAGTTTGAAACCAGCCTCAGCAAAAGTGAGGTATTAAGCAACTCAGTGAGACCCTGTCTCTGAATAAAATACAAAATAGGGCTGGGGATGTGGCTCAGTGGTCGATGCCCCTGAGTTCAATCCCCAGTACAAAAAAAAAAATAAAAGTATATAAGCTATATTATCTGACTGTAGAGGTATAACTATTGAATTACTATAATTTATAAGGCATATCTGACTATAGTGCTAAAAAGAGAATAGAATAAAAATATAAAAATTATACTGATTATGACAGAACTAGAAAATAATACTCATATCAAGGAGATTATAACAAAAAAATTTTAATTGAAAGGTTTATAAGAACAGACACTGCTGATGATTATTAAATGAAGCCCAAGTGTTTGATGAGGCAAACTAATAGTATTAAACTCTTCTTTTATAAATTAAAATAAATTTAATAAATGGGCTAAAGTTGAAATCCAAGAATTGGGAAATGTAATTTTTTAAAAAGCAGCTGAAGATAACAAATGAAATTACTATGAATAAGTATAGATGTGATAAAATTAAAACAGAAATAAATAAGTAGACTGAACATTGACTGGTTAATTGAATAAAGCATCCTAAGTGGCTGTGTAGTCTTTCTGATGTGGGGATTATCATTTGAAAAGCAAAAATTTTCTACTTCCTGCCTACATACTATATTTCTCTTCCCCCAAATGAGTATCCATCCTAGTGGTTTATTATCTCCACTTTGAATCTAACTTCTGCCAGTTTAAAGTGTGAAAAAAAGATATATAGTTTTGTTTTTATCTCTTCAGATATACATCACATACTTTAGAACTTTCTTTTAAAAATTCACTATTGAGTGTTTTGAAAGATATTCACAGGGTTGTTCAATCAGCACCTCCAAGGAGCATCCTGTAGGCGTTAGCAGTCATTCTGTATTTCTCCTTCCTGCTTGTATCTGGGTTTCCACTATTTTACTTTTTGTTTCCACAGGTTTGCCTGTCCTGAACAGTTTATTCGAATAGAATCAGATTAGAGTGGCATGTTGGCACTTGGCCTCTTTCATAAACATTTTAGCATAATGATTTCAAGACTCATCCATACTTTGTATGTATCATCTCTCTCTTCATTTTTAGGAATGAATCGTGTTCTATTGGTTGGCTGTACTATACATGTTCATCCATTTGTCGCTTAATAGACATTTAGATTATTTCTACTTTCTGGCTATTATAAGATACTGCTATTAGAAATGCTCACACGTTTTATGTGCGTATGTTTTTTATTTTCTTGGACACTACCTAGAAGTTGAAGTTTCAGGTCATATAGTAAGTGTATGTTTCACTTTTTCAGGAACTGCCTGTTTTCCACAGTGGCTGCATATTTTTACATTCCCACCAACAATGTCTTAGGCTTCTAATTTCTCCAAACTTTGTCAACATGTTATTGTCTGTCTTTTTGATTAGAGCCATACTAGTGAGTGGGAGGGAAGATATTATCTCATTGTGGTTTTGATTTGCATTTTCATAATAACTAATGATGTAAAGTGCTCTCAAGTGCTTATTGGCCATCGTTCTATCTTCTTTGGAGAAATGTCTAGTGAAATTCTTGGTCCATTTTGGAGGGATGGGAGATACTGGGGATTGAACTCAGGTGCACTCTACCACTGAGCCACATCTCCAGCCCTATTTTGTATTATATTTAGAGACAGGGTCTTATTGAGTTGCTTAGTGACTCACTAAATTGCTGAGGCTGGCTTTGAACTCATGATCCTCCTCCTGCCTCAGATTTACAGGAGTGTGCCACTGCACCTGGCCTCTTGGTCCATTTTTAAAGTAGGTTATTTTTGTTTTTTTAAAAAACAAAAGTTGTAAATGTTATTTACATATTCTGGATATATGTGTATATTTTTTTTCAAAATTTTTTATCTCTTTTGTTTTAAAGCAAGATCACAAAGATTTATATGTATGTTTAAGAGTTTTGTAGTGTTCGCGCTTACATTTATTTTTAATTAGTTTCTTCATTTACTTAATGGTTATGGTGATTGGCAACTCTTACATTTAGATATATGAACCATTTTCATTTGTAATCTATTCTTGCACATATGCTGGGTAACAAGTCAGCTTTATTATTTGCATTGGAGATCCAGCTTTCTCAACACTGTTTGATGGAAAAAATTCCTCTTCCCATTGAATTGTTTGAATACCCTTGTTGAACATGAGATGTGAAGAAGTAGATATGTTTATTTCTGAACTCTAAATTCTATTCCATATTTCTGATCTTATGGTATCCCCACATAGTCCTCATTAATGTAGCTTGTAGTAAGTTTTTAAAATCAGGAAGTATATACCCTTCAACCTTGTTTGTTCAGTTATTTTGGCCTGTTGTTAAACCCTTGCATTTCCCTATGGATTTTAAGATCAGCTTGCAAATGTCTGGACAAACACCAGGTGAGACCGTCATTGTGATTGTGTTGCATCTGTTGACCCATTTAGTGTGATTGTTCTCTTAACCACATTGCATCCTCTTATCCATGAAAACAGACTGTCTCCCCTTTCTTCACTGCCTCATGGTTTTTCATGCACAAGTTTTGCACTTCTTTTGTTAAATTTATCCCTCAATAGTTTAGTCATTGTTAATTTCATTTTTGAATTATTACTAGTATACAGAAATACAACTGATTTTTGTGTACTGACTTTGTGTTTTGCCACTTTGTTGAACTCATTTGCTAGCTCTAATGGTTTCTTTTAAAAATGTTTCAAGATTTTCTATATACACTACCATGTCATCTGCAAATACAGATTATTTTACTGCTACTTTTTCAGGATGCTTGTTGTTTCTTTGTTGTTGTTGTTTTTTCCCCCTCTATTTATTGCCCTGGATACAACCTTCAATACAATGAATAGATATAGTAGTAAGAGTAGGCATTCTTGTCTTATTCTCCATCTTGGGATGTTTTCACCATTAATTATGTTGACAGTGTTGTTCGTTGGGTTTTTTTTGTTTGTTTGTTTGTTTGTTTGTTTTGTTTTAATTATTGTCCTCCCTATCAATTTGAAGACATTGTTCTCTCTTAATTTGGTAAGTGGTTTTATCTTGAAAGCATTTTAGTAAGTGCTTTCTCTGCATCTACTTAGATGTCATGTGAAGATATTTATTATTTATTTTATTAAGGTGATACTATCTTGATTGATTTTTGGATGTTGTAATCCTAGGATATATTCCTCTTGGTCACAGTGTACAATCCTTTTGGTTTGTTGTCACATTCCATTTGCTAGTATTTTATTGGGATTTTTCATAATGAATGTTTGTCTGCAAATTTTTTTCCTTTCATGAATTTAGTCTGATTTTAGTCTTAGGATAAAAATGGTCTCTTAGAAACTGAAAGGTGTTTTCTGCTCTTCTGTTTTACAGTGTCTGGTGAAGTATTTGTTTAATTTTTGAATATTTGGTAGAACTCATCAGTGATGCCATCTAGTCCTGGACTTTGAGTGACATTTTTGTTGTCTTAGGTATATTCAGATTTTCTTTTTTCTCGTGAGTTCATTTTGATGTTTTCTATTATTGTAGGAATATGTCTTTCTTCATTGGAAGAACAGAGTCACGTAATATTCAGGTGATTAAACTTGTGGTAGTCACATCACTCAATCTGTTAGCATTTAAGTGTTCATAGTATTACCTTATAATCCTTTTATTTATATAATGTTGTTTATAGCAGCTCCTTTCTTAGTCGTTATTTTACTAATTTGAATTTTTTTTCTTTTCCTTAAGTCAATCTGCCTAAAGATTGGCCAATTTTGTTGCTTTTTCAAATGAAGCAACTTTGACCTATGTTGATTTTATATTTTCATTTCATTTATTTACTTCCTTGTATTTGCTTTTGTTTTATTTTTCCCTTTTAGGGTGGTTCTTTATGTATCCATAGGTGTTTAACTTCACTAGTGGTATTAATTTTTAGATATTTTTCTTTTGTTTTCTTTGATAAACTCAACTTTAGCTTTTATAGAACAATGTAAATCCACTCTGCATCTTCTGTAGTTTAATAATGAATAAACACACCACATTTTAGATACTACCTTGCTGCAATTCACCTCTTGGTGCCTCTTCCTTAATGGATCCTTGAGAAAGTTTCTTAGGCCTAAAATGCTTCCCAGAACAGGATTGGGACAGCTGTCACTAGTAAACACTGCTCTGCTCTGTGTTGGTGTATACTCCTATCAAGGTGCATATGAATTCCTATTTCCTCACATTTTGACTAATAATTTGTGTTAGTTTTGTGCTACTGCAAAAAAAAAATACCTGAGATAATCAACTTATGAAAATAAAATGTTTATGTTGACTCACAATTTTAGAGGTTTCAATCTGTGATCACTTGGCCCCATTGCTCTGGGCCTGTAGTGAAGCAGCACCTCAGACAGAACACACGCTAGAGCAAAAGCACTCACCCTACAGCCAGGAAGTTAAAAAAGAGGAAGAAGGAGGTAGGACTGTACTATCTCCTTGGAGAGCACATACCCAGTGACTGAATGGCCACCCTCAAGGCCCTACCTCTTAAAAGTTGCACCATCTTTCAAAAGTGCAAGCTGGGGACCAAGCCATTAACACATGGGCCTTTGGGGACATTTACCAATCAAACTATAGAATAATAAATTTTAGTATTTTGATTTTGATTTTAATCACCATGTTATTTTGATTTTAATTTTTGCCAATACCAAGGTTATATATTCTCATTCTTATTTTATGTTTCTTCCAATAAAGACAAAAGAGTCACATGATTATAAGCTTTTGGACTTCCTCACTTGGAGTTTGTTTTTATTCTTATTAGTCTTATTATAGTTTATTTTATTCTTATTACCAGTTATTACCTTTGCCTGCTTTGTCAAGAGCCATCAAATATTTATTACTTTGTTTCATGTTAGTTTCACCTAGGGAGGTATCTCTAAATTTATCATTCTATGTTTAACTCTTTAGAAATTTGTTATTTAATTAAATGCTTCTAATTTGTTGTAGTTAAATTTAACATTCTATTTGTTTAAAAAAAAGCTTTCTCTTTCCCATGTATTTTAAAGGTGGTTCCCTAGTTTTTCTTCTCTTAACTTTGTAGTTGTAACTTTCATTTTTTTCTACCTATAGCATGAGGGAACATAACTATTTTTCTTCTATTGTGACCCAAATTTAAAAAAAAACAGTAAAAAAAACTAACATTACTCCAGTGATAATTGCTACAACTTCTGTCATATATCTAATGTTTAGCATAGATTATTTTGTTTCAACACTACCTACTATTTATTTTAGGCACCTTTCAATGATGGAATCACATTTTTCAGGGGGAAGGGTAAGGTTATAATCTGTAATGAGTTGTATCATCTGATGGGACAAATCCTAGCTCTTTACTCTTCCTTTTCCAATTATCTTAACCACATGCATTATTCTTTCAAAAATTTACATTTGGTTCATAAATTACAAGGTTTTAAAATGATGAACTGTAGATTAAGATATCATCATAATGTTTATCATAAGTCAAATCATCTGTTATTATGATATGTATTCCCATTAATTAAAATCTTCTATATACTTTGGCAGAAATTTTAACATGTGAGTATATAATTGCAAACATTCACAAATTTGAGTTAGATACTTTCTATTTTTCTGCAGTTTCCTGTTCTCTACAATATAATAATGAAGCACTAGCAACTGTTTAGAGAACTAGTACAGAAATGATTAGAAGCAAAAGTAATAATTTAATCAAAAGTAATTAAAGCCCTCTGTTTTAAGAAGACTCTTCATTAATAATTTAGAAAATGTTATGATTTAGATATGATATGTCCCTCAAACTCTCATGTGTGAGAGAATTTACTTCAGAGATGAAATGATTTGACTGTGAAGGATGTAACCTAATGAGTGGATTAATTCATTGTTATAGATTAATTATATGGTAATTTTAGGAAGGTATGATGTAGCCAGAGGAAGTAGGTCATTAGGAGGTGTGCATTTGGGGTTTATATTTTGTCCCTGGTGAGTACAGCTCACTCTCTACTTCCTGGTTGCCATGTCCTGATTTGCTTTCATTTACCTTCTGCCACGATATTCTGCCTCACCTCAGGCCCAGAGCTATGGTGTCAGCCAACCAGGGACTGAACTTCTGAGCCAAAATAAACTTTTCCTCCACTAATTTTTCTTGTCAGGTCTTTTGGTCACAGCAATGCAAAGGTGACTAAAACAGAAATTGTTACTGAGAAGTGGGATCATTGCTGTGACTAACCTGATCATGTGACTCAAAAGCTTTTGGAGCTGGTTAGCAGGAATTTTTCAAAATTTAGAGAAACAAGCTGGAAAAGCTTTAGATGTTATAAATGGGGCTTAATGGGAAATTCTGATGGGAGCTCAGAAGACCAAAATACTGATAGGACTATGAACAGTAAAGATTGGCTCATGAAGTTTCAGAGAAGGAAGACAACTCTGTTGGAAATTGGACTAGAGGTCATTTATATTCCAATCTGGCAAATAAGTTGTCTACATTTTGCCTATGGCCTGAGAATATCTGTGAGTCTGAATTTAAAAATGATTGACTGATTAATCTGGCAGAGGAAATTTCAAGATAGCACAGCATTCAGGGGTGGCATGGATATTGCTTGTCAGCTTTTTGCCAAGTTTGTTGTGATAATCAGGAGCAAAGCGCAGACCAGAAATATTTGGAAAGAGATCATAGGGACTAAAGAGATGCTAAGTATTTTATAAAAAGACAATAGGAAAGATGATTTGAAGGCATCT
Organism: Marmota flaviventris; assembly: GCF_047511675.1. Classification (NCBI taxonomy): domain Eukaryota; kingdom Metazoa; phylum Chordata; class Mammalia; order Rodentia; family Sciuridae; genus Marmota; species Marmota flaviventris. The sequence continues at coordinate 39,976,405 of NC_092501.1, read as the reverse complement.
CAGGAACTGACAAGACCACGCCTATTTTAGGCTCAAGGGTGTAAAAGTAAAAATTTTGTTGAGGAGAGACCATGGGGGCACCCTCTTTGCATATCAGGTGCCTAGGACGTTGTTTCACTGTGTGGAATCACACAGAGGCTTCTGCAGCTGTGATCCAAGGAAGCTTGGCTACAGCTCATGATGGTGGCAGACCTTGGGACTGACCACATGATTCTGATTTTACAGGAATGCAGGATGCTGGAGTTAGAGGGTCATGGAAGCATCCATTAAGATTTCAAAGGAAGGCCTGGGTGGCAAGGTGAAATGTAGCAGGATCAGAATCTCTGTAGGAAGCCCCTGAGAGAGTGATGTATAAAGATATGAAAAGGAAATCAAAGTGGCAGTGGAGAACACTGAGATTAAAAGTTGCCAGTAATGTGGAACACCTACTGAGGATGGTTACAGCAATGGAGCAGGCAAGCCAAGAGCAAGGCCATGTGGACTGTAATCAACAAGGTCATAGGGGCAGAGTTACACAAGCCTTTTGGAGAATATGTCATGTGTCCCAGATGCTGTATATTGATCTATGGGATGTGTTTGCCTAGCTGAATCTGTGTCTTGCTTTGGTCCCATCCCTTCTTTCTATGTCTCAGTTTCTCCTTTGTGGAATGGAAATATTTACTCTGTACCAGTATATATTTGGTATATGTGACTTGCCTATCTACAGGAAAAAACATGATCTTTATATGTAAAAACATCCATGAATTTGCCTTGAGTCTTAGGTGAGATTTTTGAATTTAAAGTTTTGGGTAATGCTGGAACTCTTGAAAAATGACTAAATGCATTTTGCATTGTAAGATGAGCATGAGGTCTTGGAAGCCTGGGGTTGAACATTATGGTTTAGCTATGAGGTATCCCCAAAACTCATGTATGAGACCATTCAAGAATTTTCACAGGTGAAATGATTAGATTATGAGAAATGTGACCTAATCAGTGGGTTAATATACTGATAAGGATTAACTGGGTGGTAACTATAAGCAATTATGTTGTGGCTGGGGGAAGTAGGTCATTAGGGCATGACTTTGTGGTTAGTATTTTGTTCCTGGTGAGCAGAATACACTTTGTTTATGGTTGCCATGTTCTGAGCTGCTTTTCTTTGCCACACCCTTCCATCATGATGTTCTGCCTCACCTCAAGCCCAGAGCTCTAGAGTTGAAATGAACCTCTGAAACTGGAGGCAAAATAAACTTTTCCTCTGCTAAGTTGTTCTTTGTTGTGTCTTTTGGTCACAGCAATGAAAAGCTGACTAAAATAGAAATCTTAGCTTTTGTTTTTTTCCTGATCTCAAATAACCTGGTATTCTGGACATTGAAGCAGGGGCCCTACTCTGTCCAAAGAGATATTTACAGCCAGGACAAAGTTACAATATAGCATGTATTTAGTTGGTTGTTCATGTACTGGAACAGAGGTCAATTAAAGAAATGCAGTGTAAACACTAACAAGGGGATCGGGAACGTACCCAAAATAATGCCTGTGACAGCCAAACAAAAGGCTTGACTGGAGGACTCCGCTGCCTTGTCATAGTATCTCAATTGATTGTAGCATTTCACCTGAGTTTCAGGGGAGACAAGAAACAGGAAAAGATGAGTTTAAAAGAGATACTGGTTTGGGGTGGGCTGTGCGTCTGTAAGGACCCAGCCTAGGTGTCTGAACCTATAGGAAGTGCCATCTCTCAGGCTCCTAGCAACGAGGGAAAAACAAGGAAGAAGCTGAGTCAGGGTCAGGACCAGGATGTAGAGGGAAAATAAGGATTGGTACTATTCAGATTCCCACCTGCCTAGATGAGATTACAGCTGCTGCGCCTAAGGGGAGGCAAAACAAGAGGGACAAGATGGACATCCACATGTAGGAGTCAGACTCTCTCTCTTCCTCTTCCTCGTCCTTGTCTTTATTGGCCTCATTTGTAGTCATTTGCTCAAACACCTGGGAGCAGAGAGTGGGTTAGGTTGAGTATGGCTTCTCTACTCTACTACCCCTTCCTGCTCCCTCACATTTCACCTTAACTCATTTTTCCTTGCCTCCTATACCATCTTCATTGACTCCCTTTAAAATCTTCGGCTCCATCTAACTGTAACCACATCACCTCCAACTTTTCTCTATCCCATTTAGAACCTCCCTCTCCATTAGAACTCTCCACCTTCTGTGCCCTATAGTCCTGCTCTTTCCCTTAACCCTTTCCCTGTATTCTAAGACTTCCTCCTTGTCCTCTGCAATTGCTTTGAAGATCTCCTCCAGCATTTCTTAGATGGCCTCTGCTATTACCCCTGCCCAAATCTCTGACTATGAGGACCCTTACTCCCTAAAACCTCCACTTATAAAAATTTTGTTTCTATAACACCACTATTGTCCCCCCCAAAAAAGCCTTCTCTTTGCCCCATAACACACCCTACAAATAAGACCCTTATATTATCACTTTTCATCTGTAAAAATCTCCATTATAAACTCATTTTTCCCTTCTGAAATTCTCACCCTATAAAACTTCTAAGTTCACAATCACACTCTCATGACTCTCTTATAATACCCACCCCCCACTTTTCCCTATAAATCTGTCACGATTCTGCTCCAACCCATTACTGTTTACCCATAAATTCCTCCACTCCCCACCAAGCCCCTTACTTGGCTTCTCTAAGACATTTCTCAACCACCTGTAAACTATGACTCCTCTCCCTTTCTATCCATAGCCTCTTTTCTGCTTCCTTATAAATCTGACCATGACTTCCTCTAACCCCTTGTTTCTACCCCTCAAACCTCTTTCAACTCTTCTGTCCACTTAGAATAGCCTCCCTATTCTCCTACACACGTGCCCCTCTAAATACTTTTCTGTCCACTTGTTAGCATCCTCTCTGCCCCCCATGACACCCTATGTGCCCCACCACTTCCCCTCTACCCCTCTTCCTCCTACTCCCTGTCCACCTCTAGTATTACTGGTGGGACTGACTCTTGGATTATCAACAATCACCAGCAACCAGGAATTGCCATGGAGACCAGACAGGCACCGCCTCTCATCCTGTACTTCTACTTCTATTGGCTGACTGGAACAAAACCTGACTGCTGATTGGTGGGATGGTCCTGCTTTCCTCAGGTGATTAGTCAATTTGGAAATCTTTGTTTCCAACTTTTTGAAATGGACCTGTAAGTGGCTTCATCTCCTTGAACTTCCTTGTTTACAGGTTCCTGCTGAGCACCTTTGGGAGGAAATGATTATTTGGGGCTAGAATGATGTGGGCCTGGGAGTCTTGGATTGCACTAGGTTACCTTGAGCCAGAAGATTTAACCTGGAGTCGAAGGGTTAAATTGAAGAGTTATCCTCGCTGTGATTGACATCTTTTCAAGGGCTTGTTTACCTGCCAACCATGTCAGTATCTTCTTTGGTGATGAAGCATCTCCTTCTTAAGTCTTTCACTCATTAAAAACAAAACAATACAAAAAACTGGGTTGCATTTATTTATTTATCTATTTATTTTTACTTTTTTTATTAGTTGCACATGACAATACAATTTGAATCAAATGGGGTATAATTTCTCATTTTTCTGAGAGTACAGGTTGGGTTGCTTTTATTATGGTTAAGTTTTGAGGGTTCTTTTGTATATTCTGGATACAAGTCCTTTATAAGGTATGAATGCAAATATTTTCTACTGGCTTCTAACTTCTTTTCTTCTGTAAGAAGACTTTCTGCAAGAAGATAACATCAATAACCCCATATTGTTTTATACACAATGACTGGCATTGTTTATAGATGCAGTTGATAAAAATGGCAGAAGTGATGTTTCTGTTACAAGTTTAGAAGTCAAGAAAATTTATGCATTTCTCTCTTTCTATCTCTCTGATCTCTGTCAGCACCAACTGAATAGACTGGGCTAAAATGTTGGGGGAATGATACACCATATGTCTTGGTTAAGGCCATACAGATTAGTGTTAGGTTTACTATAAATATATGAAAGAATTAAGCCGTAATCACCAGATAACACCAACCTTACAACAAGCTGACTGCTGGTGGGAGTGTGGGAGCCCAACTGAGATAAATACTACAAATGAGATGATTAAGAGACTCAAGAACAATAGTACAAACTCATTTTGGGGTTGCTTATATTGCAATAGGAGCTTATTAAAAATAGCTCATTAAGAGAAAGAGAAAAAAACAGACAATAGAAACATACCTTTAGATGATCCAGTTATTGGAGATATTAGATATGGACTTTAAAATACTTGTAATTGCATATATATATATATATTTAGTTGTAGTTGGACACAATAGCTTTATTTATTTATTTTTATGTGGTGCTGAGGATCAAACCCAGAGACTCACACATGCTAGGTGAGCGCTCTATTGCTGAGCCACAACCCCAGCCCTGTAATTACTGTTTACACTGACATTCAACTAAAAGATCTTGTCAAGAGAATGAAAGGAAAATAATATGATGGTGAAACAACTTTAAGAGGATGAAAGCATATATTATGTTTCAACCTAGAATTCTATGGCCATTGAAAATATTCTCCATAATTAAAGTTAAAATATCACTGAGGAACTATAAAACCATAAAAGGAATTTTAAAAAGGGGTAGAGTATCATCTATAAAGCAGCAATAAATTTGAATCAAATATTAATGGCACAGTACTTAACCCATTACAAAAATTTTTTAAATGAGCCCATATTATCCCCCCTTCCTTAATTGAGAGAGAGATGAAGACCAAAAATAATTGGGACATTTGAATATGGTTACATGGAAGTTCACAGAAAATTGAAAAATAATACTTTGTGGTGACTAAATTAGAAGTAAAAATACATGTCAATAATTATATGGGAGAGGGACAAATAAAGTTGGGGTAATTCAGAATCCAAGAAATATATAAAATTAATTATTACCAATATCAGAAGTAAAAAGAGAAGGATCAACATAGATTTGATACATACAAATGGCTAACAAGAATCCAGTCAGCCTTCTGTATTCATGATTCTATTTCTGTGGTTTTGATCAACTATGGATCAAAAATATTAGGAAAAATTTTGTCTTTATTGAACATGTACAGACTTTTTCTTACAGATTTTTTCTTCAGAAAAAAATAAAGTGAATTTTTAAACAAGAAAAATATTAGAATTTAAGTATATTTTTTTTGTTTCTGATAACATATTTCTGATGTTTCTCATCCACTAACTGAATTTATTAATTTCTATTACATTTTAACATATTCTTGCTCTTATCACTAAAATATTTAAACACTTTAAAACTCACATTACTTTACAATGTTTTCTTCATATTCAATTGATATTTTTAGAACATTATAAAAAATAAATTGGTACACTTGAATTATATGACACTGTCTTTCCATTTTCTTATTTATGTAATTTCTACAACAATAAAATACATTCTAGAGCTGAATTTTCTATATTAAAATCCAATCCCTCAATTCTTTGCTTTTGGAGGATGAAGAAATCCTTACACTATTTTTTTAAGATGAGTTTGTGACAACAATATCCTGTACATTCATGGAGATAAATAATTACTTGTTTAGCATTAAGACTTGAGTGTTTAGTTGTTTCATTTTAAAAATCTTGATCATCTATTTTTTGAAGATTCCTAGGCAAAATCCACTGTTTATAGAGTGCAACCAAGAAGCCCCAAACAAGCTTGACTTTTTTCTATTAGGTGACTCAATTTTTTAAGTTTACTTTTCACTTCTGAAATATTTTATCACAACCTAGCTTTGTTTAATTCATTCAGTTTAATTAAAAAGCTAATTTTTTTGTTAAAGAGAGAGTGGGAGAGAGAGAGAGAGACAGAATTTTTTAATATTTATTTTTTAGTTCTCGGCGGACACAACATCTTTGTTTGTGTGTGGTGCTGAGGATCGAACCCAGGCAGCACGCATGCCAGGCGAGCGCGCTACCACTTGAGCCACATCCCCAGCCCTAAAAAGCTAATTTTTGACACATAAAAATGTTTTAGAGTGTACAATGTTGGAAAATGCATATATTATGAAATAAACATCACAATTAGCATATCCATCACCTCATATGATTACTATTTTTGATGTGTATGTTCAGAACATTGAATTTCAAGCTCTGCATTCATTCTTTTGATACTTAAAAAGATTGATAACATAGACCATTTTATTTTTTTTATTTTCTTTTTTTTTAATTTATTTTTTTTATTGGTTGTTCAAAACATTATAAAGCTCTTGACATATCATATTTCATACATTAGATTCAAGTTGGTTATGAACTCCCAATTTTACCCCAAATACAGATTGCAGAATCACATCGGTTACACATCCACATTTTTACATAATGCCATATTAGTAACTGTTGTATTCTGCTACCTTTCCTATCCTCTACTATCCCCCCTCCCTCCCCTCTCATCTTCTCTCTCTACCCCATCCACTGTAATTCATTTCTCTCCTTGTTTATTTTCCCATTCCCCTCACAACCTCTTATATGTAATTTTGTATAACAATGAGGGTCTACCTCCATTACCATGCAATTTCCCTTTTCTCTCCCTTTCCCTCCCACCTCATGTATCTGTTCAATGTTAATCTTTTCTTCCTGCTCTTCCTCCCTGCTCTGTTCTTAGTTGCTCTCATTATATCAAAGAAGACATTTGGTATTTGTTTTTTAGGGATTGGCTAGCTTCACTAAGCATAATCTGCTCTAGTGCCATCCATTCCCCTGCAAATTCTATGATTTTGTCATTTTTTAGTGCTGCGTAATACTCCATGGTGTATAAATGCTACATTTTTTTTTTATCCATTCATCTATTGAAGGGCATCTGGGTTGGTTCCACAGTCTAGCAATTGTGAATTGTGCTGCTATGAACATCGATGTAGCAGTATCCCTGTAGTACGCTCTTTTAAGGTCTTCAGGGAATAGTCCAAGAAGGGCAATAGCTGGGTCAAATGGTGGTTCCATTCCCAGCTTTCCCAGGAATCTCCATACTGCTTTCCAGATTGGCCGCACCAGTTTGCAGTCCCACCAGCAATGTACAAGAGTACCCTTTTCCCCACATCCTCTCCAGCACTTGTTGTTGTTTGACTTCATAATGGCTGCCAATCTTACTGGAGTGAGATGGTATCTTAGGGTGGTTTTGATTTGCATTTCTCTGACTGCTAGAGATGGTGAGCATTTTTTCATGTACTTGTTGATTGATTGTATGTCCTCCTCTGAGAAGTGTCTGTTTAGGTCCTTGGCCCATTTGTTGATTGGGTTATTTGTTTTCTTATTGTTTAATTTTTTGAGTTCTTTGTATACTCTGGATATTAGGGCTCTATCTGAAGTGTGAGGAGTAAAAATTTGTTCCCATGATGTAGGCTCCCTATTTACCTCTTTTATTGTTTCTCTTGCTGAGAGAAAACTTTTCAGTTTAAGTAAGTCCCATTTGTTGATTCTTGTTATCAACTTTTGTACTATGGGTGTCCTATTAAGGAATTTGGAGCCCGACCCTACAATATGTAGATCGGAGCCAACTTTTTCTTCTATCAGACGTAGAGTCTCTGATTTGATATCTAGCTCCTTGATCCACTTTGAGTTAACTTTTGTGCATGGCGAGAGGAGGGGATTCAGTTTCATTTTGTTGCATATGGATTTCCAGTTTTTCCAGCACCATTTGTTGAAGATGCTATCCTCCCTCCATTGCATGCTTTTAGCTCCTTTATCAAATATAAGATAGTTGTAGCTTTGTGGATTAGTCTCTGTGTCCTCTATTCTGTACCATTGGTCCACCCTTCTGTTTTGGTACCAGTACCATGCTGTTTTTGTTACTATTGCTCTGTAATATAGTTTTAAGTCTGGTATCGCTATACCACCTGATTCGCACTTCCTGCTTAGAATTGCTTTTGCTATTCTGGGTCTTTTATTTTTCCATATGAATTTCATGATTGCTTTATCCATTTCTACAAGAAATGCCGTTGGGATTTTGATTGGCATTGCATTAAACCTATAGAGTACTTTTGGTAATATCGCCATTTTGATGATGTTAGTTCTGCCTATCCATGAACAGGGTATATTTTTCCAACTTCTAAGATCTTCTTCTACTTCTCTTTTTAGGGTTTTGTAGTTTTCATTGTATAAATCTTTCACCTCTTTTGTTAGGTTGATTCCCAAGTATTTTATTTTTTTTGAGGATATTGTGAATGGAGTGTTTTTCCTCATTTCCGTTTCAGAAGTTTTGTCGCTGATATACAGAAATGCCTTTGATTTATGCATGTTGATTTTATATCCTGCCACTTTGCTGAATTCATTTATTAGTTCTAGTAGTTTTTTTGTAGACCCTTTTTGGTCTTCTAGGTATAGAATCATGTCATCTGCAAATAGTGATAATTTAAGTTCTTCCTTTCCTATTTTTATGCCTTTAATTTCTTTCGTCTAATTGCTCTGGCCAGTGTTTCGAGAACTAACCATTTTAAATACAAACAAAAAGAGAGAAATAATAGAAGGTATCCCAAGTACTCATCACATAGATTAAAAAATGATCAACTCATGAGTAATTTCATTTCCTCTAAAGTCCAACTCACTTCTCTGTTGAACTCTTTGTTTTCATATCTGAATATATCTCCACTGGAACGAACTCCTCAGGGCAGTGATTTCTTGTTCTATACCTGGTATACATCTAGAATTTAGGACAGTGCCAGATAAAAGGGATTCAGAATTTACTTTTTGCATTGATCAAACAGTGTTTTAAAATTACAAGTTAAAAATCTTCTAAGAAAACAGCAGCCCCAGTTTAATACTTTTAAGAATTCTCAGGAGGAACAAAGCTTAAATTTAATTTTAAAAATTTATCCAGAAAATAGAAAATAGTATTCACATATTCTATATTGTATTTTCAATTATTCTATACATTATTTTAAAAATTATTTAAATCACACAATTTTAAGAATTAGATTAAGATCCTTTCACTAATTAGAGAATAAAATCTAGAACACATTAACCAGCACAATTAACTTTCTTTTTTTATTTTTTATTTTATTTATTTTGCAAAATTTAGCTTTGGCGCTTACACATGGGATATAGTTTTTTATGTGTGCCATGTGTTTTTAAAATACACTTTTATTTTTTTTTCATCAGCTTTTTTTAAAATTTTTTATTGTTGGTTGTTCAAAACATTACATAGTTCTTGATATATCATATTTCACACTTTGATTCAAGTGGGTTATGAACTCCCATTTTTACCCCGTATACAGATTGCAGAATCATATCAGTTACACATCCATTGATTTACATGTTGCCATACTAGTGTCTGTTGTATTCTGCTGCCTTTCCTATCCTCTACTATCCCCCTCCCCTCCCCTCCCCTCCCCTCTTCTCTCTCTACCCCCTACAATTAACTTTCAAAGTGAAGAAAAATTACTTTTTTCCTAGATAATCTAAAGTTGAAAGAAATTAATCATTGTTCAACTACTACTAAAGGAAATGTTAAAGAAATTCTTCATGTATAAGAAAAATACCGGTAGAATGAATTTTGGATTATAAAAAAAGAACATTAGAAGAGAGAAATTGACTCAAGTATGAAATTTCTAGATCTTTTAAAAGATTTAAAAATGTAGAAACAAAATATATGATACAACTGACATGAAAGCTGGAAAAAGAGAAATTGTTGGATAGTTTTAACATTCTCTTATTTCATATTGTTATTTGAAAGTACATCATGATAATCAAAACATGTAGGCACTAGAGAAACTGTTGTTTTTTTTTTTTTTTTTTTGAAGAACAAGCTAGTATATGTAATGGGCCAATAATGTAGTTGAAACGATTTTAAAATACAAAAGTAGACATAAAATGTAGAAGAAATAGCAAAGAACAGATGGGGCAAAGAGAAAACAAATAGCAAGCTGGTAGGTTAAAGCCATTTATATGAATTAACCATAGTCAAAGAAAATGGGAAAACATTCCAATTAAAAGGCAGACCTCTACCATATATGCCCAAATAACAATAACAACAACAACAAAAACATTAAACAAAATGGCATAAATCCGTCATAAGGTGAAATCACTAATAAAAATACCAATAAAAATAAAGGTGGAATGCCTCAATGAATATCAAAGGAGATTTCACCAAAAGACATATTCCCAGGAACGAAGATATACATTTCACAGTAAATACAATAAGAGGATAAAACTTCAGAATTCATGAAACAAAAACTAAAGGAAATGATACAGATGATAGAAAAATCTGCATCTATGTTCAAACTTCAACATTCCTCTCTCATTAACAGATGAGAAGTTGACACAAAATAAGCGAAACATGGAGAAGACTTGGACAACAGTATCAACTAGTCTGACCTACTTGCCATTTTCAGGAATCTCCACCTCATGATAACAGAATAAACTTTCTTTCCAACTGCAAACAGAACATTTATCAAGATAAACTATATTACGGTATATAATAAAATTTAAAAGGTTATATTTTAACATATTCTGGTACTAGAACAGAACTAAATTAAGATTTGACAAAGCTATTTGGAAAATTCCCCAGTAGTTGAAAATTAAACAAGACACTTCTAAATAATCCATCAGTCCATGAAAAAAAAATCAAGAGAATTTCTGAAACAGAGCTAAATGTCATGAAAGTGCAACATAAAATGCAGAAGGCAGCTAAAGAAATGCTTAGATGGAAATTCAGACCTTGATTTTTTTTTATGAAAAAGGAGAAACACCTCAGATAAATTATCTAAGCTTCACCTTTAAAAGCTATAAAAAAAAAAAAAAAAGCAAATTAAACCCAAAAGAAGCAGAAAGGAGGAAACAGTAGTAATAAGAGCCGAATAGTGATATACACACACACAAAGAGGGCAACAACAAAATAATCATTGACAACAAAAGCAGGTTCATGGAGTTGACCTACCCAGACTCTCAGGAAAAGAAGATACAAAACAAAAACTGCTCATAGATTTGATGACAAATATTTTAAACAGGACACCTTTTAAAATTAATTCGTATATTTAATGACATCGCAGTTCAAATATTATAGTATCTTTTTTGGTGTGAATATTTGGAAGCTTTTTAATAGGGAATTATAGTGGCACAACAAAGAATAACAAGGTGAGAAGTTACAAAGTTATTGAAGGAAGGACAGATGCATATAAAAATAGAAAGAAATAGGGCATCAAAAACAAGCACTATGTAAAGGGTCTCTTACGACATTTGGATACTGTAGAAAGTGGAAAAAAGAATAGCACTTTAAATAATGCTAGGACAATTGTAAAAATTAGTATAATTAAGGATCTAGAAATTAAAATGTGTCTGTTGCCTTACATCATGCACAAAAGTTTATCTCAAGTGGAATGTAGCTCTAACTTTTAAATATAATTTGACTAGAAAAGACTGTAGAAGTCTTTGTTCATGACCTCTATGGTTAAAATTTTTCTTAAAAAATGAACAAATTGTGACTATTGGAAGCTTTAAGACTGAGACACTGGGTTATGTTAAAACTAAGAATGTCAAAAAGATATTTATTTGCTAGATCTAAAAAAATAATAAAAACTCATACAAATTAGTATGAAATGACAAGTTGAATGAAATTTTAAAAATAATTTACATAGGAAAATATCTATGGCCAATAAAAGAGATAAACCTAACAGGTTTAAGGGGGTGGCAAATTAAAGCCACATTATGACGTCATTATTGAAACACAGGCATGACTATAAATATGAAGGCTGACTGTAGTAGATTTTGTCAAACACATGGAATTTTTATTATTAGAGTTGGTACAACCTTGTCATTAGGTGATAAAGATGTTGGTAGTCTATGACCTATCAGTTTCTCTTTAAGGTATATACATCAAAGAAACTTGCTTATTTTAAATAGAAACATGCATAATCATGGTAATAACAGGACTTTCTAATAGTTCATATTTATTTATTTTGTATTTTTAATTTGTTATTTTTAGATATACATTTCAGAAGAATGTATTTTGTATATTTTTAGATATACATGACAGAAGAATTATTTTGACATCATATATACATGGAGTATAACTTGCCATTTTTGTGGTTGAACATGATGTGGAGTTATACTGGTCACATATTCATACATGAACATAGGAAAGTTATGTCTAATTCATTCTACTGTCTTTCCCATTCCCAACCCCCGCCTTCCCCCCACTCCACCCTGTCCACAGTGAACCCCCCACCCCAACCTCCCCTAATTGTGAGTCAGCATCCACATATCAGAGAGAACATTTGACCTTTGGTTTTGGGGGGATTGGCTTATTTCACTCATCATGATAGTCTCCAGTTTCATCCATTTACTGGTAATTGCCATTATTTGATTCTTTTTTATGGATGAGTAATATTCTCTTGTGTAACACTTTTTTTATCCATTCATCTGTTGAAGGGCACGTAGATTGGTTTCATAGCTTAACTATTGTGAATTGATGCTACAAACATTGATGTGGTTGTGTCACTATAGTATGCTGATTTTAAGTCCTTTGGGTATATACCAAGGAGTGGGATAACTAGGTCATTCCAAATTTTCTGAGGAATCTCCGTACTGCTTTCCAGAGTGGTTGCATCAACTTGCAGTCCCACCAGCAATGTATGAGTGTACCTTTCCCCCCATATCCTTGCCTACATTAATTATTACTTATATTCTTGATAATTGCCATTCTGACTAAAGTGAGATGAAATCTCAGTGTAGTTTTAATTTGTATTTCTCTAATTTCTAGTGATGCTGAACATTTTTTTCATATATTTTTTGACTGATTAAAATAGCTCATATTTACAAGCAAGAAAATGCCTAGTGTAAGAAGGATAGTTTAAATTATATTCATAAAAATGAAACAATAAGAAGTAAAGGAAATAAATTGTTGCATCATAGACAAATTTCAAGAACATACTGTTAGAGCAAAAGACTCCATTTGGAGGCCATGTAAAGAATATATTGTTTAGCAGAACAAATACACATCATGAAACAAAGAAAAGCAGCTTTGCCTCTAGGAGTGCCTCTAGCATCAGATAAGATAAGGGCATAAAAATGGCTTTAATTTAAATGAAATATTTTCTTTAAATGCATAGTGGTACATGGATTTAATTTATATTTTTATTATTGCAAACCAACACATAACATACAATTCTTGTAGCAACTCAATATTTTATACACTCTTTAAAAAGTAATGTTTCTGGGTCTTTTAACCACTTACCATTCAGTTGTTGCTTACCGGTTCTATTTCATCCCTAACAATTTATTTAGAAAAAAGCTTCATAAAAAGTTTACCCTTTTACAAATATACTATATATAGTAATAAAGCTGATGACATTTTGACAAATTAACTGACTCAATATTTTTCCAACTTACTTTTTAAAGAGTTATTGTCTGTCTTCAATTATAGTAATGAACTCTATAACAAAGCTTTCATATATTGAGAAATAATTTTTCATATTTTGTTATTAATCATGTTGTCACAATTGTGGATGATAATTTTCAGAATCCAAAAGAAACAAGCAATAAATTATGCAGTGAGGATTTTTATTTTCTCCTTTGCATGTATTCAGCAACTGCAGAGCACTGATTGGAATCCGTGGGCTCCATGTTCACACCATCAGAAAAGAACTAGTGTTTTCTCAAAGGCAGAGAATATTGAAGGCTGTGTCCATAGAGAAGCTCTGTAATCCTCCTGGGTAATTCACCCTAGCACATGTGCCTGCATCATGACTTTCTTCCTCCCAATCTCTTGCCCATAACTCTCTATACTTTATTGGAGAACAAAACATATTCATGATGCATTTTTTTCCAAATGTGTATGTGGTAATTTGGGGTTGATAACAAGGGTGGAGGAGGAAGGTTCCTACTAAGAGAATGTAAGAGCTGTTTCTGATTTGATTTATGTAGCTTATCAAATTAATAAGACACATTCTTTCTGAAATAGTACCAATATTTACAGCATGTCTACCTAATACTTATTTCCTATACTACCCTATTTTAATTCAAGTCCTGTAAAGGATATCAACAGATTCCCTTTATATTTATTTCTCAGTGAACACAAGACAAAACCTCGTATGAGCTAAAAAAGAATGTTTATTTAAATCATTGTTAAAATGATTGTTACTCAGTATTGTTATTGTCTTAAAGTTTCTATAACTTAAATAAGAATTTTATGATTCAAATTATGTGAATAATAATGTGATAGAATTTTGAAATATACTTTTAAAACAGAGTTTTGTTGTTTTGGTGGTTGTTGGAGTTCTTTTTTGTTGTTGTTAATTTTTTTTTATTCTTAGGCTATACATTTTAGCTTTTCAGCTAGGCCATCAAGTTACAAAAATATTATTTAAAATATGTCCTAGATCTGTCTGATGTATATTTGGCCTCAATATACAGAAAACAAAACATCAATAGGCCATGAAGAGATAAACAAAAACATCCTTTTTAAAAACAGCATAGAATCTAGGGGTTTTCCCAGATGCAGGTTCTAAGCCAAGTGAGTAGAGCATCTAATGAATAATTAGCACCAGAAAGTTTCCATGTGAGCCCTCTTTATTGTTCAAAGCCAAAGGCTGGGGTTGGTTTGTAACCCAAGAAATTAAACTTGAATTGTAGGTATTATGAGGTTACAATTGAAATGACCAAACTAAAGAGGAAAGTCTTACCAAAACTCATGTCTTGAAGGAAAGTGTGCATCTGATCAATATTTAGCTTTGGTTTCCACTGTTTGGCAGGCCAGAGGAAACAGGAAAAGCCAGGACCCAGCCCAAGTTGGCATAATTAAAAGGAAATGCCTATCACAAAACCAAGACCACAGAAAGGCGAATCAGATGCAAATATACTTTGAAAGAAAAGTTAGTAAAGACAGTTTAGTTGATTGTACATCATTTTCTGTGAAGTGTCTCTTCAGGTCCTTGGCCCATTTATTGATTGGGTTATTTGTTTTTTTGGTGCTTAGCTTTTTGAGTTCTTTATATACCCTACAGATTAGTGCTTTATCTGATTTGTGAGGGGTAAAGATTTGCTCCCAAGATGTAGGCTCTCTAATCACCTCACAGATTGTTTCTTTTGCTGAAAAGACACTCTTTAATTTGAGTTCATCCCATTTATTGATTCTTGATTTTAATTCTTGCGCCACGGAAGTCTTATTAAGGAAATTGGGGCCTAATTCCACATGATGGAGATTAGAGTCTACTTTTTCTTCTATTAGACACGGGGTCTCTGGTTGTATTCCTAAGTCCTTGATCCATTTTGAGTTGAGTTTTGTGCACGGTGAGAGATAGGGGTTTAATTTCATTTTGTTGCATATGGATTTCCAGTTTTCCCAGCACCATTTGTTGAAAAGGCTATCTTTTCTCCAGTGCATGTTCTTGGCACCTTTGTCTAATATAAGATAATTGTAGTTTTGTGTGTTAGTGTTTGTGTCCTCTACACTGTACCATTGGTTTGCCAGTCTGTTTTGGTGCCAATACCATGCTGTTTTTTGTTGCTATTGCTCTGTAGTATAAATACATGAAAAAATGTTCATCATCATTAGCAGTTAGAGAAATTCAACAAAACTACTCTAGATTTCATCTCACTCCAGTCAGAATGGCAGCTATTATGCATACAAACAACAATAAGTGTTGGTGAGGATGTGGGGGAAGAGGTACACTCATACACTGCTGGTGGGACTGCAAATTGGTGCAGCCAATATAGAAAGCAACATGGAGATTTCTAGGAAAATTGGGAATGAAACCACCATTTGACCCAGCTATCCCTCTCCTTGATCTATACCCAAAGGACTTAAAAACAGCACACTACAGGGACACAGCCACATCAATGTTTATACCAGCACAATTCACAATAGCTAAACTGTGGAACCAACCTAGATGCCCTTCAATAGATAAATGGGTAAAAAAATGTGGCATATATACACAATGGAATATTACTCAGCAATATAAAAGAAGGTAAATGGATGGAGTTAGAGAAGATAATGCTAAGTGAGTTAGCCAATCCCCCCAAAAAACAAATGCTGAATGTTTTCTTTAATATAAGGAGGCTGATTCATAGTGGGATAGGGATAGGGAGCATGGGAGGTATAGACGAACTCTAGATAGGGCAGAGGGGTTGGAGGGGAAGGGAGGGGGCATGGGGTTATTAATGATGGTGGAATGTGATGATCATTATTATACAAAGTTTATGTATGAAGACATGAATTGGTGTGAATTTGTATACAACCAGAGATATGAAAAATTGTGCTCTATATATGTAGTAAGAATTGTAATGCATTCCACTGTCATATAGAAATAAAAAAAATTAAAAAAAAGATTGTTTGGTTGAATACTTGGTTCTAGGTGAAAGGTAATAAGTGAGAAATCTCTGCTACTGATAATATTAATACTCATAAATCCCAACAATAAAAGAAGGTCAACACCAAATGGTTTCTATCAACTATTTAAAGAGGAATTAACACTTCTCTTTTCAATTTTTTTCCAAATGTACTTTCAAACTCGTTTTATGAAGACAGTATTACCCTGATACCAAAGCAACACAAAGACACTAAAAGAAAACTATAGATCAATATCACTGATGAACATGAATGCAAAAATCCTCAATAAAATTCTAGCAAACTCCATTCAACAGCAGATTGAGAGGATCTTGAACAAAACATTGATGAAAGATGTTGATTAAGAGAGTGAATCTCTTGTTCAGTGTTCTTACTGCAGTAAAAAAAAGTTTCCAAGACAATTATTGTATTAGAAATTATCCAGAAACACTTTACAATCACAGAAGAGTGCAAATGCTATAATTTTCAAGTGAAAATCTAGGGCGTAAAATTTTAAAACATTTACATTTAATGGACAATATTTCTAAGACATTGTAAAAGTGTATGTCAGATATTCTAGCAACAAAGTTAACATGGATAAGTTTTTCAGAGACATAGTTGGCATTATGAATCTAATGATTTATGATATACATTCAGTTGACCCCACAATTCCATATTTATTAAATTATTGAGACAATTTTACATTATTTGAAGGTAGATTTATCTTCAATAATATGCATTGTTTTATTTTTGCAAGTGATACAACTTCAGATTTTTGTAGATATGTGTACACACACTGATTAGTAAAGATGCACTGTATTACAAGACCTAAAATTTTAAGTGCTTTCTTCACATCTTTGATGCTTTCCCAGAGCCCCAATGGCCTCATTATGAGGCCCTCTGTTCCAATCCTGTATGACCTGCCATCGGCAGGGAAATGCTTTTCACCTGGTTACTGGCTAGTTCCTTTATCAGTAAGATCAGTTGTATGTCACCTGGTCCTCAATGTAACAGTTTCGTTTCAATATTTTTAAAACATTAAACTATTAGTGTATTATAGTTGTACATGGTAGTGGGGTTCATTTTTACATAATCATATATGCACTGAATAAAATTTGCTCAATTTCCATCCCCTGTAACTTGTTCTTTCCCTCCCCTCCTCCTCATCTCCCTGTTCTATGTAACAGTTTTTATCTGCTGACCAGCTTATGGAATGATTTAAACAAAGCTCCTTCAGGGACAGTGAGCATCCAACCTTCTTAACCCTGCAAAGCCTGCTTCCCACAGCCCCTGCTTCTTCACTGCTCCTGAGTGCCATTGCTGGGTGGCCCTGAATTCTGTACACTGTCCTCCTCCTCCAGACTATCATATGCAAATAATAAATGCCCACCAATGACATTTGTTCAGTGTGGAGTCTCACATATTGGACATATCACACTATTTATGGTTGGGAGATCCCTATCACTAATGGAATGAATAGAGGCAATCAGAACACACACACCCTCTCTCTCTCTCTCTCTCTCTCTCTCTCTCTCTCTCTCACACACACACACACACACGTATATTTTCTTGCTCTGTGAGGTGAGAGGTCTTAGAAACAACGACAACCTGCTAACAACTAGCACACCCAGCACCTTAGTTTCTAACATTGTTTTTCAGTAAAAGAATCAGAATTTCTTGAAGAAATGAAGAAGCATTCTAGGGCTAGGGCAAAAACATAAACTAAATGAGTCCAGAGAATCTTATACATTTTTTTTAGAAAAAAACTAAAGAAGTGCTTTAGGAATTCCATGATGATAGGACTCTGTTAAAATATACAGGAGCTAAATATAAGAGCTTCTCATGACCAAAGATGGAACAATTTGAGAATCAAAATAAATATAGTAGTATTGGATAATAGACTCAGAGTATAAAATAAATACATTCATCCACATTGTTGTAAATGAATGAATAAAGAACTAAGTAGGAGGGAATGAACAAATTTTCCATTTCTTGTGTAGAGACAGTCCAAATAATTTATGCAGACACTTGGTCTTAAAAGAGATAGGGCATGATTCCCCTAAACTGTAGGCTCCACATTGTAATGTCTCTTCAAAAGCTACATTAGGAAAATTGGGGAGAAGAGCAACTTTATGGTGGAAAAACATGGCAAATATTGTTTTTTTCCAGAAGATCAGAGTTAACATTAACATTGATGAGCATGTCCACAGTATGTGCCCTGATACACTCGCTGAGTGCATGATGAGAATGATGCTATGGTTCTGTGGTCCCTGCCTACTCCCAAATCTGCATCTTGCAATGGCACCACTGCGATCTTTTTTTCTAAAGAGTCCATTACCTCACTATAGTTGGGATAAAACCTTAACACAAACCCAAATTGAGGGACTTTTTATAAAATATGTGACCAGTACTCTGTAAATTTCTAAGTTCAAGAAAAACAAGGAAAGTCTGAGAAACAGTCACAATCCAGAAGAGCCTAAGAAATGAGGACTAAACACAATACAGTGTCCTGGATGAAATTCTGAAAA
The DNA here is from genome assembly GCF_047511675.1 of Marmota flaviventris. Classification (NCBI taxonomy): domain Eukaryota; kingdom Metazoa; phylum Chordata; class Mammalia; order Rodentia; family Sciuridae; genus Marmota; species Marmota flaviventris. The sequence continues at coordinate 39,957,618 of NC_092501.1, read as the reverse complement.
GGGAAAAGGACATTGGCGAAAGGTAAGAAAATCTGTACAAAGTATGAGCATTAATAAACACATTGTACCAGTATCAATTATTTGTGACAAATGTACCATGCTAATGTGAGATGTTAACAATAGAGAAGCCTGGGTATGAAAACTGTACTACTTTTGCAACTTTTCTGTACGTCTTAAAACAGTTTTAAAATTTATTTTAAAAACAATGTACTCTTAAATTTATTCCAAGTGTATTATTTGTAACCCTGTTTTGATATTGTACTAGAATTATATAACATGTTAATCCTGAGAGAAGCCCAGTGAAGGATTCATGAAAACATATACCCTTCTGCAACTTCCTGTGAATCTATAATTATTGTGAAATAAAAAGTTAAAGATGTTTTATCTTTAAAAACAGCGTTTTTTTCTGTAGCATGCCAGTAAATGAAATTACTGATATTTGATTGTTTACTAACCTACAGAAATAGCAGTTTCATATTTATTATTATATTAGCTTTCCATTGGTGTGACAAAATACCTGATAAAATCAGCTTAAAGGAGGAAAGATTTATTTTGGCTCACAGTTTCAGTTCCTGGTCAGCTGGCTCCATTGCTCTGAGCCTGAGATGAGGCAAAACCGTAATGGTGGAAGGGCATCTTGGAAGAAAGGTGCTCAGCTCATGGTAGTCAGGAAGAAGAGAAAGAGGGATGGAGAGAAAGGGGGCCAGGACAGGTATATTCCCCAAGGTCATACCCCCAAGAATTCTCTCCCTTCATCTAGACCCCTACCTCCTATAGTTTCTACCACTGCCCAGTAGTCCATTCAGCTATGAATTATCAATGGATTAACCCACTGATGAGGTCAGAGCTCTCATGATCCAAGCACTTCCCAAAAGCCAACACCTTTGAACAATGCTGCATTGGGGACCAAGCCTTCAACACATGAGACTTTGGGGGACATTCCAGATCTGAACCATAACAATCACATAATGGTATTATGCAATTAAACTATGGGAACTTACACAGGCCAACACATCTGGGAAGGTGTCTTTTCTTTGGTCCACTCTCTTTCCATGTAGGTCTCCTAGACAGGCATTTTCCCTGAACAGATCTTGGACTTGCACTGTATTCACCCAGGACAGGTGAGGCTCAATCACTCCAGATCTTAATTGCCAACTCATTTTGTTCTGGGATTCTTTCTCCTACACTAATGCATGGCTTGAAGAACTGTGTAGGATGCACTTGAGCTTATCCATATTGGCCTCCACAAAAATGGTGAGGCCATATCTGGCTATGTGCTGTTAAGGATCACAGAGGGGGTTCTGCTTATCTTGAACCAGAATATGGAGTGGGGAACTTTGAAGTTTTTCTCAATTTTTGCATGATTAGCTACAAATGAAGGTTTTTTGTTGTTTTTTTTTTTTTCTCTCTTGGGGTCCTGCTTTTTCTCAGAGCTTCTCTGGAAAATGGAGCCTAGTATCCATCTGAGATTTCTGGAGAAGTCCAGAGGAGGAAGAAACTATAATATCAACTCAGACTTTGTTTTCCCTCAACCTTTCTTCCCCACACCATTCTTGGGACATTTTACTCAAACTGATTTAGGAATCCTAACTCTAATTCATCAAGTTTTCTTTTTCACAATTCCTTTTAAGCCTAACCTTTTTAGTGATCTACGTTTTCCCTTTTTATTTGTTCACCGAGTGCAATCATTTTCATTTCTTCATATGCTGTTAATTCCACATTTTTCATCCTGAAAATCTTTTCCCCCACAGAAAAGTCAGTTGAGCAAAAGTTAATAATTCTGGCTTCTTCCTTTGCTAATTGGGTGTAAGTAGTTTCGGTGAGATGGCTTATGTATGCCACTCAGGGGTGTATAGAAGTGAAAATGGTGGAGTCCTGGCCTTGGAGCTTATGAACCACTAGTGTTTTTGTTTGATTGGTTTTGGTTGTTGTAGTGCTAGAGATGGAGTGAGGGCCGGCCCATGCTAGGGGAGCTCTCTATCACTGGGAAACATACCAGCCCCACAACTGGTTTTAAAAGACACCATTTTCTTCAGAACCTAGCCTTTCCCATGTGTTCCCTGCTCATCATTTTCCTTTGAATGCAACAGTAAAACTCTTTTGCTAACTTTCTGCATTCATTTTCATTTTATTTTAGGCTTGAATTCCCTTGTGCTTTTCTCATCTTTGGTTTTACAGTGTTTATTCTTGGTTGGTTGCATGCCTTCATCTTCCTCTGAAAACCTGGCCTTCTGTAATCTAATTTTATGCAAGAACTCCTCTAGCCATATAAGATATTATTAAATCTGCTTTCTACTTTAGGTTCTTAGAATTTAATTTGAGGATTCTCAACTATGCTAAGCCACCTTCCCTTTTACAGTCTTAGCTCATATGTTCTTACTTCCTGAAATCTACCTTTAACATTCAGATTTATTTCCAAGCTTTGTTTCTTTCTACCCCATTCTCTTCTATAGAAAAAAAACCCAGAAATTTTGGAATATTTGCTATTTTATGCCATTAGGTCTCAGAAGAGAGACTTAGGTCATGCACAGGAGCCTTCCCTTTATTGGAGAGTATCCCCCCCCACATAAACCACCGCCTCCACAACCCTCATGTTGGCATCTATTCTGTGCAAAAATGAGAGACACACACACAGAGAAACTTCCCCATAGGTACTTCTCTGATTTCTCATAAAAGGGGTATTGCTATTTTCCAGACCCCCAAAACACGACCTGTTATTTCACCCTCATCTAGGTTCATTCACACACCCATTATGAGTATGGGAGTTCTTTGGTAGGTAATATTTTAAGTGAGTACAGAATGGATATCTTCTGTAGCAAAAGCACATCTGAAAATGTCAATTTGCTAAAGTGAAAGGTTAACTGTACTTCTTTCATTCCCCACAAGAAATGTCCTCATTGAACTGCTCACTGTGAACCAAGCCCTATTTGATCTTGTGGTAGAAGATGAGCAAGACAGAGTCCCTGTGATGGAAGAGATCAAATGCCAACAGGAAAGACAAATCCCCAAAGGTCCATAAGTGGGCAAGTGAAAAATAAAACAGTGTATGGGATCACAGGTGAACTCACTTCCAAACCAGTTGTTGTCTGGCAAATGTGCATTTCTATTAAGATAAGAACATTACAGCTAAATAAAAATTAGATAATGTATCACCTAACAAACCATTAACCAACCTGAGACCTTTGTTTGCACAGATCAAGTTCAGGCTGTATCTGAGTTATGGGGAACTTTTTAAAAAGTTTCCATGACAAATGTTATCTGAGGTTTTTGTCCTTATATAACATAAATTAAAGGAAGGTCAAGTGCAAATGTGAATTGCAAGAAGAAAATAGGATCTGTGATGAATTATTAATACAAGTTGTTTCTTAAATTATATCCCTAATAGTGAGGTATAAATACAGGCCTTCCAAGTTCTTGGCTGCCTGAGGGCTGCCTCAAGTAAGTTCAAAGGTCTAGAGCTAGACAGAGCTTAGGAAGAGGTGCTCAGGAAAGGGGATGGACCAGCTTGGGCACTCTGAGAACCCTGGATCTTGGTCTGACCACTTTTCATTCTAAAGGAAGTGGATTAGTCAACTTTTTGTCCCTGTGACAAATACCTGGGAGAAACAGTTTAGAGAAGGAAAGATTTATTTTGAGTCATGGTTTCAGGATTTAGTCCATGGTCAGCTGAGTCCATTGCTCTGGGCCTGAGGTAGGGCAGAACATCTGGTCAGAAGGGTGTAACAGAGGAAAGCTATTCATCTCTTCACCTCATGACAGCCAGGAAGGAGAGGGGGGTTGGGGCAGAGGGGCAAGAACAAGATAGAGTTCCCAAGGGCATGCCCCCACCATGACCTACTTTCTCAACCATGCCCCACCTGCCTACAGTTTCCACCACCTACCAGAATCCATTCAGCTATCAATGGATTAATCTACCATGAAGTCAGATCCCTCATAATAGAATCATTTCCCCAAAGCCCCACCTCATAATAATTTTGCCTTTGGTACCAAAACCTCAACACATGAGTCACTGAGAGAATATTTCATATCTAAACTGTAACAAGGGAACGTGGGCTGAGAGGAAGCAGAGTATTGTATTCTGAGCCTTTCAGAGCTCCTCAGGAATTTAAGGGGGAAGTAAAGGAGAATCATCGGTGAATACTGCATTACTTAACTCACAGAATGAATTGACCACGGAAGTACAAAAGGGTCAATAAAATGTGAAAAAATATTGACCATTACTAGTTGTCAAAGAGCCACACAACAGAATAACCTGCTATTTATTACATACATTTATAGGCCAAGAACTATTTAAAAGAGTGGAAAATTAGGAACGACCCAAATGTTTGACAGTGGAAGGATGATAAAATTATTTCGTCCTTATAACAAAACAATTCTATAGTCAGCTAGGGCTCTTGAATATTTTACTCAGACTATTCACATTATAAAAATATTTATTCAAAAATATTCATATTATAAGTGGGAACAAAAGCAAAACAACAAAGCCATGATTGCAGCACAACCTCAGTATGCATGTACTTAGAAATACTTATATAAAAGAATGACATGTTGATAATGCTGGTATTCTAGGTGGTTTTTTTTTTTTCCTAAATTCACCTTTTCTGTTTTTAAAAATTGTGGGCTGTATTCTCACAGCAGAAAGTTAGTTGTTTTTTTTTAATAATTGGGCCATTTCTGTTGCCTAGGCAACATTTGTAAAGCACTCCTCGGCACGCAGGCACTCGATAATTGATCTCCCCAGTGGTCTCTGTCCTAATGTCCCATCATAGGATGATGTTTCGGGATATTTTGTCACTTATGCAAAGACACAGCTAATGGCATATCCCCTCACCTCAAATCTAACACTACTGCCTCACATTCACTCTAGTTTTCATTTAGGCAAAGCCCCCATTAGGACTTTACTACCTTGTACAACTGATCAACCATTGGGGACAAAATCAATTTCTCCTAAACCTGAATAGTTTGTGCCCTTATCATGTACTAGCCATGCCTGGAAAGATTCTTTTTAACTGTGCTAGACCTTCTCCTTGTTCTCCACATAGTAGTTTCTTATTTGTTGTTGATTCCGCTTACACCCTCCCAATCAGGAGTAGCAAAAAGGAAAATCTTTACTTAATTGAACAATCCTTTCTTGGGTCCTATTGCAGGAGGGCTCCTTGCTGTGGGATGTCAACTCTTTTATATTAACTACACCTTGGTGCCTAGCATGATGGAAGAATGCATCATGAGATTGAGTAGATTTTTTTTTTCTTTAAAATTTTCCTTCTTCCCTCCCTTCCCTCCCTCCCTCCTTCCTACTTTCCTTCCTTTGGGTTGAACCCAGGGGTTCTGTACCACGGAGCTACATCCCCAGTCCTTCTGATATTTTTATTTTGAGACAGTGTCTAAGTTGCTCAGGAGGCTTGGAACTTAAAATCCTCCTGCCTCAGCCTCTGGAGTAGCTGGGATCATAGGTGTGCACCTCTATACCTGGCAATAGAATGGATTTTTTAGGTTCTAGAAACCAAAACAGGCCAATCCTGAGAGCTTTTGCTCACCCTCTCTTTGGCTCCAGACTCGAAGATCCTCTGATTTGTTCAGTGGCTGCTCTGGGGCCTCTGCAGGTTGAATGAGCTGAAGAACAGTCCACTCAATTCTGCTGCCTGGTTTTGAGCCAAGGTGGGTGAGCCCAGCCTTTCACTATACTTCATAGGGTTTCCTTCATGCTAAGCTAATGATACTCTGGTTTGGGGTGAGGGGAGATTACTGACTAGAGTCAACTGTCTGGATCTCAACAGCCCAAGCCTGGCTAGAGCTTCCTCCCCTAAGGACCAGACACACGGTCTGTGGATTATAAGGAAATAAATGGGAAAGAATCCTAAGGCAAGCAATCTTATTAAAATTCAAGCAGCTATTGACTTATTTTGTACAAAGAAATAAAATTTTTCCCATGACAGCTGTATTTCTTTTCTTATCAATGTTTAGTTTTCTGTAATTACTGACTAGTGGCCAAACCTTACCACCACTTTTCTAATAGTTTTAAAGAAAGACACAAACACAGGTGGTTATTTTTCTCTGCCTGAGAAAAGGGGAGTTTTCCCTTTGTTCTGAAGATTTCCCTTTGTTCTAAGCCCCACATACTTAACCATTTTTCTTTTCCGCCTCTCAACCCTTGGAAATCAAATGGGACAAGTTGAGAATCTGTCAAAAGCAAGAAGTACCTCTGCACCGTGCACATTCACTGTCTGGTTCTCAGCTGGACCAGAGAGAAGAGGTTTGCACTGAACATGAGCAGACTTTTTTTTTTTTCTTGTCATTATTTCCTAATACTGTGAGTTATTTATACAGCATTTTTATTGTACTTGTGGGTAGGGAATATGCAAATATTATGTTATTTTATATAAAACACTTGAGCATCTGCAGATTTTGGTATGTGTGGGGCTCCTAGAACCAATTTCTTGTGGAAACTGAAGGATGACTGAACTTTATTGGGGCCTATTTTATGTGTAATTTAGCAGTCTGAGCGTGCAGTTCAAAGGTTGTTTTTAGTAAATTTGCCAGGTATGCAACCAGCAGCATCAATCAGTTTGTGAACATTTCTATCCCCTGCAGTAAGAATCCATATGCTCATTTACTGATTTTTGAAAAATATTTAGAGTTGTAGATGGAACACACTACCTTTATTTTATTTATTTATTTTTATGTGGTGCTAAGGATCAAACCCAGTGCTTCATACGTCAGGCAAGCACTCTGCCACTGAGCTCTACCTCAGCACTCTACCTCATTTACTGTGAATCCCTGCTCACTCCCAACTGTGCCAGGCATCATGAATCTCCTTTTGTCTCTGTAAATTTGCCTTTTCTGGTCTTTTCATGTGGATTGCATCATGCAAGCTATAGCCTCTTATATCCAATTTCTTCCACTTACCACATTGTTTCAAGGTTTCCCCAAGTCATAGCACGAATCTGTTCATTCCTTTTATTGCTGAATAGTATTCCACTGTATGGACATCCAACATTTTCCTTATCATTCATCAGTTGACAGACATTTAGTTGCATTCACTTTTGGCTATTGTGGAATAGAGCTAACAACAGCCATGTGTAAGTCTTTTGGGCAGATAGCTAAGAGTAGAATCATTCCATTATATGACAAACTTGTTTAACTTTTCAAGAAGCTGCCAAACTGTTTCCCAAGGAATCTGAACTATTTGATGTTTCTAACCAGCAATATATCATGGTCCTCATTTCTCTATATCCTTGCCAGTATTTGTTACTCTGTTACTCTTTTTTTATTACAGCCATTCTACTGGGTGTGGAATAGTATTTTATTGTGGTTTTTGCTTTGAATTTTCCAAAACGATGGTGAGCATCTTTTTGTGTGCTTATTAGCTACTCATATTGGTGAAATGTCCATTCAGATGGTCATCCATGTTTTGGGATGGGCTTACTTCTCTTACTGAGGTGTGAGGATTCTTTGTACATTTTAGATACAAGTTACTTACCAGATTGTGTTTGGCAGTTATTTTCTCCTGGTCTGTCGATTGGCTTCATATCTTAAGGAACTTGAAACTTGTTTTCAATTTTGATGAGGTAAATTTAATAGCTTTTTAAAATTTTTACATTTTATGTTGTGCTTTTGATGTCATATCTAAGAAATCTTTGCCACGCCCAAAGTCTTAAAGTTTTTCTCCTATGTCATCTTCTAGTAGTTGTATGACTATATTTCTCAAATTTAAGTCTGTGATCCATTTTGAGTTATTTTGTGTGTGTGTGTGTGTGTGTGTGTGTGTAAGGTGATGGTTTAAGTCCATTTTGCATATGAATATCCAGTTGTCCCAATACCATTTGATAGAAAGATAATTGTCTTAGCACTTTTGTTGAAAATAAATAAATTGACTGCAAATACAAGATTTCTTCTCTTTTCTGGAGAGTCTTTTCTGTTATAGGACCCCAGTGTTGGTACCAAACTTCATTCATAATCGTAGTGTTATGGTAAGTTTTGAAGTTAAGGTAAAGTCCTCCATCTCTGCTCTTATTTTTTAAAATTATTTTAGCTATTCCCACCAGTTGTGTAGTCATATATATACATAGGGTAATAATGTCTGACTAATTCTACTATTCTTCCTGCCCCCATACCCCTCCCCTCTCTTCACGCCCCTCTACCTAATTGGTGTATAAATCTTATACTTGTTAAATTTATTCCTAAGCATTCATTCTTTTTGATGCTAATGTGAAGGGAATCCTATTTTAAATTTATTTTTTTAGATCATTCAGCATTTGTATATAGAAATACAATATATTCTGGGATTGTGTTTACTAATCAGTTTTTATAGTGCTTTCATGGATTTCTGGGAGTTTTGTTATGAAGGAACATGATACCTTCAAATAAAGACAGGCTTTTCCTTTCCAACCTGGACACCTGCCGCCTTGTTCCTTTTACTTGTCTGATTGCATAGCCCCATTTTTATCCCAAGGCTGATGCTGCTGAAGCTGAATACCCTTTGGGACCAACTACCTCTGGCCATGGACCCCTATTGTGTCCTTCGGTGGCTCAGGAGGATACCACACTGAGCCAAAGCAGCCTTCCAGCTAAAGGGCGGGGAAGGAAAAGCCAAGTTCACTGACAGAGGCCCATCTCTGTGGTCAGGGGCATCCCGTGAGGTCTCGGGAACCTAGTTGGGGATCCCCTAGTTCTCAGGATCTTGCTGAAGAATTTAATATCTTGCTCTCACTACCTTGTTTCTCCAAGCACATATTGATTCCAGCAGGAGCTGACTGCTGTGCTCCAAATGGTGGTCCCAAATTGTTTTAATAAATTCATGGTTTGTTATTCCTTAACACTGAGAGAATTAGTGGAAATCTTAGAACACAGCACAGAGGCTTTGGGGGAGCTCAGAATAACAGACTGCAAGGCTTGTGGCTTTAGATAAATGTTTCCTCAAACAGAGTTCAGGGCCTCCTGTCTGATACTTCTTATTTTTAGCACAGAAAGAGATTTAGGGATGAGAGGGAATGATTTTTCATGGGAACCAAGGCTAAGTTGCCTTCACTGGGATGAATTAGAATATCTGAGGAAGTGGAGTTTAAAGAAAGACTATTCGATACTGTAATTTTAATTTTGTTTTCCAACCCTGAACTTCTTTTGTTGCAATATAAGTTAAACAATTAAATTCAACAAAGTCATCTTTATTGTTGAAAACTTCAGTAAATACAGTGAGTCTCAAAGGAAATGTGACCTTGGGGGTATTCTACAGTCCTGTGGATGGAGACTGCACTGGAGAAATACCACTGTGATGGCCCAGGTTGTAGCTTAATGGCAGAGCTTCGCTACCTAACTGTCCGTGTCCACTGAGGTCTATTTGCCCAGGACAGAATTAAATGTTTGCTTGTGAATGCAAACATTGGAAATGAAGGACCCATCTTGTTCAATGTTGATGCAGGGTTCACTGGAGACAAAAAAGAAAAAAAAAATGGCTGGCAGCCAAAAGTAATTTCAAAATAGTGTAAATCCTTTATTTGCTTTGTCAAAAACTTTGATAGATCCAAAAGCACAGTCCACAAAGTGTTGTTCATAGAGACATCTGTTTCATTCTGTAGCTTACTTCTGAAAAAAAATTTTCAAAAATTATTTTGGCTTTTCTCAAAATCTAACTCCATATACATGGTAGGATTATTTTGTCAACTACTACAAGAAAGCATGCTGGACCAGGTGTGATGGCCCATGCCTGTAATCCCAGCAGCTTGGGAGACTGAGGCAGGAGCATCACAGGTTTGAGGTGAGTCTGAGCCACTTAGTGAGGCCCTAAGCAACTTATCAAGACTTGGTCTCAAATGAAAAAAAAATTGAAAAGCACCCCAGGGTTCATCCCTGGTTTAAAAAAAAAAAAATGCTGGAACTTTGATAAAGATCACATGGGATCTGGGGAGAAGTCAGAGAGCAGCCTGCTGGGAGGCATCTTTTTTCCCTGTTCAGATACTTTTCTTCTTTCCCCACCCAGTCTCTCATCCCAGGGATCAGCAGGCCAGGAGTCAACCCTGTCACCTTAGCACACTGAAGAGCCCCTGGGCCATGTGGATGCCCCATTTCAAACACCTCACAGGCACATTAGAAAATACAGTATCTGATGTACATGCAACTGTGAACTGTGATGAGCGCCTTATGTGTTCCTTGGGATGCCAACAGCTAATCACCCTGGAGGTTCTGTGGGTGCCAAGCATTGTTCTAAGCGCTTTATATACCATTTTCTAATTCTTTTTTTTAAAAATACTTTTTTTAGTTGTAGATGGACACGTATCTTTATTTATTCATTTTTGTGTGGTGCTGAGGATCCACAACCCCAGCCCTAATTCTTGCAACAATCCTACAGAACAGGCAATGGCATCTCCATTTTGCAAGGAAGCAGCTAAGGCTCACAGAAGTTAAATCACCTGTCTAACATGACAGAGTTTGAAACAAGGCCATCTGCGCCAATCCATGCACTTGATCACAAGGCTGTTGCCACTTCTGAAGGTATATTTAATCTCAGTTCATTTTTACAATAGCTCTTCTTTTTTTCTCACTGAAAACTAAGTCTCAGGGTGCTAAAGGTCAGCAGCCCTAAGTCACACAACTATCAAATAGCAAAAGAAAGCACTGATGGGGTTTAAGTGTCTTCTATTATATAATGCTGCCACCTGGTGGCTAAATCTGTATATGTCCTTACACATCCATAACCTGTTTCCAAAAGTGATTTGTGGTTTCTTAAAATTTCAGTTTTCCCCCAGAAAATCCCCAAAATATTAAAATAAGAGTGAAAAGAAAATATCTAGATAATAATTGAAGTGTGTCCAAGGAAAGATATTTTAAGTGAGAAAAGACTGAGCTCTGAGTTTCCTGGCAGCCAAGTCAAAGAGGAAAACTTACCTGTCCTCTTGATCTTAAAGCCCAACATAAACTATGTTGATTCATCACAGTACTTTTCCTGGTTTTGAAATTCATTAATAATTTAACAACAGCATTGAAAACACTGGAGGTGCCCTCTGCTATTTATATAGGAGCCCTGTGTCCGCCTTGTCCTCTCCCTGCACGGTCCTTTCCAAGATGGGAATCCCCTGTCCAGGCTTCTGCAAACTATCCATCAGGCTCTTCAGGCCCAGGCATCCACATTTAAGGTATTTTTGGCTCAGTTATGTTTCAGAGACAGCGTATAAGGTGATTCTTTGGCTCGGATTCTGGGGGTGACAACAATGGTGCTCTATTGTGGGGTGAATTCCAGAGATGAACCCCAAACCTGTGCTGCACAATAAAGTAGCCAAAAGCCACATGTGACTGCTGAGCACTCGAATTGCATAGCTGGTCTGCAGCTAAGATGTTCTGGAGGGGTGAAATCCACACCAGATTTCATATAAAAATAAAATTAAAACATCTCCTTTATTATTTTTGTACTCATGATATTTTGACAGTTTATTTCCTGATGGATTAAATAAAGTGTTATTAAAAATCATTTTTGCTAATTTCTTTTGATGTTTTAAAATGTGAATTCTAAAGAATATAAAATTGTATATGTGGCTGGCCCTGAATTTCTATAAGAGAGTGCTAGTTCAGGCCATTTACCTACCTCTTTCTGGCCTCAGAGAGGGGCACTGTGGTCACCATGTGCAAAGCCCAGGAACCCCAATAATCTTCTGTGCTATCCATGGGAGGACCTTGGTCTGTCCTCCAGAATCAGGCTGGCTTGGGGGACTGGTGGGGGTGGGTTCAAGTGTGATAGGAACTACATCAAACCTGGGTTACCCTTGGGAAAACTTGGATAAAATGCTCAGTGTCCCAAACAACCTTTCTCTGTCAGTTCAAACATTGTTCTCTGTATAAACAGTGCAGAGGTGAAAGAGTTAACAGAGAGGGAGTCAAAATGTGAGAGGGGGAAAGAGAACACAAGTTTGTATTTCTGGAGTCCAGAATGAGCCACTCCAGCTGCCTGAAGTGGGTCTGTCTTTTGAAAAGGGCTCTCCAGTCTCTGGGTGTGGACTAACACTGCATCAGGGGGTTGGATCTGGTGCCAGAGTTGCACTTTATTCACTGAGGCAGGCTCTGCTTTGCTGTTTCAGGCCCTAAGCTTTCACAGGCCAATCTTTGCAGATTTCCTTTTGGACTTGAAAAGCCTAGAGGCAGGGAGATTAGAGCATAGAGCTTTTTGTAAATTACCCAAATCCCAAGCACATACGTTTTCAAGCACACAGAAACCACAAGCCCCCAATCACGTTAACTGAGCTCATCGTTCCTGGGATTTCATATTTTCTCCCTGCATCATGTGTTACAATATCACGGGTCGATTTCCCAGGAGTTTTGGCTGCTTTTCTCTGGCTGCACCAATTATATCAATAACAAACTCTCACAATCACATCAAATGAATGTCAACGATCCCAGTGTGACATACTCTGCATAATGACTAAGTGAAGCAAAATTCCTTTAGAAACTCCTTGGAGTATAACAGATCACAAGTTTAAGAATCTTTGGCTAAGTCCAAAAGAAGCAAAACATCAAGCTCCTCTGCAGCTGGCCAAAACATGAAGGAACTTGACCGGATGGGCTTCTTCATTTTCCGGTTTTTATCTTTAATTAATTATTAATATTATTATTATTTGTGGTGCTTGAGATTCAACTCAGGGCCTTGCATATGCTAGCAAATGCTCTGCTGCTGAGCTACATACCGACCTTCCAGTTTATTCTTAATGCATCTGAGGATATACTCCAATTCTTGGGTAAGATTAGGTCCCATCAGTGTCCATCCCCTCCCCCCTCCAAAAAAATCAGAGGTGCCTGTGGGCCTCCCACACTGTACCTCTTTTTCAATATGAGCTATCATAACAGAGGCATTTGAGGGTCAGAGCCAGGTGAGATCTTTTCCTGGGGCTCAAAACAGGGAAGGGAACAATATAAAGCACCTCACTGAGGCCCGTAGGGCTCACTGTGGGGTCTGGCCCTGTGGCAGATCTGAATTTCAGTGGTTGAATTTGAAAGTCTCCTTTAGGTGCAGAGGACACAGCCCCTGAAACCTCCCAGGGTAACTGGCCGGGCCAGGGACTGGGCGGGCCAGGGCCGGGTACTCTCCTCAAGTCTGTGAATAAATGAATGAATCCAGCAGAATGGGCTGGCTCTGTCTTGTTCCCTGTTACCTTGGGCTGTCCCCAAATCTTCAGGGAAGCCCCCAAAGGGCCTTACATCTGGCCACAGTCTCATGGGAGAGCAAAGCCTCTGAGTTACTAGGTGCTCTACAAACCTCCCAAAGGAAGGGGAACCTTGGGTTACTAGAGTGGAAGTTGTGACATTTGCAGCTCTCCCCTAGGAGGCGTGGCCATCATGAGTTCCAATTATGCAGAGTTTTAGGAAAGACTGTCCAGGGGCTCCGGGGCCTTGCTCTCTCCTTCTGGAGTCCTCCTGTCCTAGGGTGGTCCCTAGTCATCCCAGAGCCCAGGGTGGGCCACGTTTTTTTTCAGGACCTGCATTCCCAGAAACGGCCACACGGGGGCATCTGGCTCCTGCTCTTGGGTCAGGGTCAGAGACATGGGAGAGAGGCAGGCAGATTTGATGGTTCCTTAGAGTTGTGTGATTCCTGGGCTTTCCTCCCTGGAAGGCTGCCTGAGCAGAGTACTCCTATCTCCTATCCCCATCCCTGTTCCCCAACTCATGGCTTTGTTTCTAAGGTCGCCCCAGTGTGGACAGCTCATCCTCCTGATCAGTAGCTCATCCTGATTCCAGCCGATCATCTAAAAAAAAACCACTACCCTCCTTGTAGGGCTGTGGAGATGCTGAAGATTCCAGCACTGAACATGCCCCTCTTAGTCCTTCTCCAAAGCAGGGGTCTTTGGAGTATCTTCTGGAATGAGGGGGGGCTCCAAATTTGCCCCAGCTGGCGCCAGAGTGATGGACTAGCCACATTCTCCCAGTGTTCCTGTCCCAACAGTTTTACTTTTCACCTGTCTTTTGGAAGGAAGCATTTCTATTGGAAGCAAGGATCGCTAAGCCTCCATTTTGTCCTGGTCGTCACAGGGAAGGGAACCTGCTTCCAGACATCTCACAGTAAAGGCTAGGGCTTTAACAGGTGACTTTGGGACTAAGGGCCGTTGGCAGGCTCATGGGTCTTGGACAATGAAAGGACCCACAGCCCTTGATTTAATCTTGATGGGCATTCTCCTTGCTTCACATGATGCCTCCTCTGACCCAACTAACTCAGGGACACATGTGCTTGCCTGTCTCTCATTTTGCAGGTGAGGAAACTGGACACTTGGGGAAGATGCCTTCACTACCAGCTGAAGGGGGCAGAGCAGGCTCTGGAGCCCAGGAGCAGCTTGCTGTAAGTCTGGGACCACCACAGTGCTGCCCTTCTGCAGCTCTGGGACCTAGAGGCTCAAAGGTCCAGCTCTCTGAGAAGCTGCAGCCTCTCTGATTTCTTGTCTCAGTTCCATATCTTTGTCTTCCATGTCACCTAGGCCTGGCAGCATTGCTGGGTGGCGTGAGCTTCTTTCAAGGCACCCAGGGCAGGGCAGGCTCAAAGGGGTCTCAGGAAATAGGCTTCCTTTCCCTTCCCCTCACTGTCCAGAAACTACAGGCTGCTGACAAAGGCTTGCAGACCCAGTGCTTGGGGTTCCAGTTAGGAAGGGCCAGTGAGGGGCCAGAGGGGCAGGAGTCTTGCAGCTACATGGGGGATTTTTCTGTTTTATAAGTGAAGGTGAAGTTCTGTTGTTTACATAATCAACAATTATTTTATAAAGCACTTGCTCAGTATCAGACCCCATTCCAGTGCTAGGGATATGCTGGCAGCAGGAAAGGGGTCAGGGAGGAAAAGGACACCAATCCCTACCTCCATGAAACTTGCATTGGTACAGAGAATAAGATGAATGTGTTAAGTAGATGGATTGTTAAACGGTAATGGGAGCTATCCAAAAAATAAAACCCCAAACAGGAGAGAAGTAGTGTGTGTGTGTGTGTGTGTGTGTGTGTGTGTGTGTGTGTGTGTCTGCATGTGTGTCTGTGCAAAGATTCTGTCTGTGATCCAGGGGCCAGGATAGCCCTCAGGGAGAAGGTGCCATTGCATTGGATTCCTGAGGTCGCCCCTGTGATCTGTCGTAGCCAGGGCTGGACAAGCACACTTACAGGTGATGGTGTAGCTGGGGTCCTCATAGTTCTCATAGCTGGCATCAGCAGAAAAATGCCTCTCAAAGGTTTAGGGCAGAGATTCCTATAAAACCAAGGTCAACCTTGCATGGAGATGAGCAGCTACAGAAAGGCGAATGTCTTCAGGAGGAACTGCGGGTTACAATAATAATATATTTGACAAGATGGCACCCAGAATCTAAAAGTCTGGAGAGCAGGCAGAAATAAACTTGAACTTCAAATAGTGTTTCATTTAAAAGCTTGAGGAGTTTCGTCAGCTGAGGAGGCCAGGACCATGATGTCCCCAGGTGCACCACAGGGTCCCACCTGGAATTCCTGCTGCAAGAACCTGTTAGCTGTCCCCTAGTTGGACCTGAAGCAGCACCCTGGACATCCCTGAAAGTCAGGGCTCCCAGCCAGGATGGCTCTCACTGTCTGCTCTGATGCCTTACAAGCACAAGTGTCTGATTGCGTGATCAGATCCAGCAGCCCAGATTAGGCCTCCATTAAGCACCTGGAGGTGGACCATTTTGTTCCAATTTGGCCCCATTTTTCCTTGTTCTATCACTGGAAGTTCCATGTCCAGGCAGCTCCTCAGTCCCGGGGAAACATGGAATGTTGGTTGCCTGTTGCTTGGTGATCTTGGGGGGACCCTGAGGTGACCAACCTCCTGGCCTGGGCCCCTGCCTGCCTCCCTATATGTAGCCTGTGCACAACCCCTGAGAACACTCAGTTGGATGCTGTGTTTCTGCAAGGGCCATGCAGTAGGCTGTACTCAGCTGAAAGCAAGCCCCACTCCTGGATTGATTTGGGGGTGATTTTGTAGACTGACAAATCTCAGTTCAAAACTATTGTGTGATCTTCTGGAAGTGACTTCACTTCTCTGAGCCTCAAGATTCTCATGATGATAAAGTGCATCAGGATGTGCTGGCCTGTCTTCCTGGGAACACCTCTGCTCTGTTGCTCTTGCAAGTTACTTTTACCCCCTTCTCCTCCAGGACCTTGTCCTCTGAGGCATCCTTCTCAGTCTGCTTGGGCATCATCTCCTCCAGGAAGTGTATCGTTTTAAAAATATATATATTAGTTATATATGGGCACAATATCTTTATTTTGTTTATTTATTTTTATGTGGTGCTGAGGATCGAACCCAGGGTCTCAAGGCGTGCAAGGCGAGCCACAACCCCAGCCCTCCAGGGAGTGTATCTTGAGCCATGCTCTCTGACAGAGCCCTGGGTTTGCCCCTGGCTCTCGCCACACTGCATTCAGGGCACTGGGCTCCGAGCTTGTCCCCGCACCCTGTGAGCTCTAGGAGGATGTTTCCCTCCAGCATCCACACTGCGAGGTTTCTGTGTCTCCAATGGCTTCTGCTCCCTTTCGCCCCTGCACAAATTTGTGCAGGGCAATCTTCCTCCAGCTCTGTATGACCGAGAAACTCCTGGAATTTCCTCCATCAAAGGCCTCCCCACCTCACTGCCTGCCACCCTGGAAACAGGGCACAGACCCTGGTGGTTAGGGGCAGTGGCCAGCTTCCCCACTCAGAAGTCCTTTGCTACATTCTGATGGTCATTATGATTCATCTGGGGCCCACAAGCGCGGCAGGGCCTGAGTGTGTTGTTAGATGTGGCCAGACTGAGGCTCCTAGACTGCGGAGATGAGTAGATGGAGCTTTGGGTCATGTGCGTCTCCAGGGATCCCTGTCTGAAGATGCAGCAGAATTGGCATTGGGTGCCCAGCCTGGGCCCTGACTCCGATGGTGGCCTCCCCCTCCTCCACTACTGTCATGTCAGAGACCAGGGTAGAGGGGGTGGAGCCAAGTGTTCAAGGCCGAGCTGACCCACTTTTGCATTCCATTATGCAGCATGGGCTCCCAACTGGCTCCCAGACTAAGCTGGAAGCAAAGGAGAAGAAGAAAAGAACAACACATGCTGAGAGTCTGAGTCTACACCACCCATCCCTGTGCCAGGCAGGACAAGGGCGAGGGAGTCTGCCTTCGACCTCTAGTGACACCAGGACATCTTGTCCCAGGCAGCAACTCTGAGGCTTCTTACCTGGCCCTGAAGAAGGTGGCTGCCCTGATTCTCAGACCTCAGCCCCCACCAAGAAACCTCAAAGCAATCCTCTGTCCCTGAAAAACCCTCAAACGTGGACAAGGACAACACTGTGCACCATCTTGTCTGGTTCTTGGGAGCAAGGTGAGGTTGGGACTGTTAAATAAAATTGTATAAGTGACCATTGACTTGGACTAAGAGCTTGCACTAAGCCCAGCAGACCTAACCAATATAGAATTTAATCACAGTAGCTGAGAGTTAGTTAATTGTAGGGGGCTCTGTAACCAATTAACCAATTAAGCTGGGACCATTTAAGCTGTGTTTGTGCCTCATTTCCATTTCCCATAAATATTGTCAGATCACGTTGTTGGCTGGCGTCCTGTTTTGGTTCTGGGGGCTTCCCGGCTTGTGAATTGTTTTTAATTTTATTTTTCTTTGCTCAAATAACTCAGCTGAATTTGAAAGTCTAAGTACCAGCACTCTGAGAGGGGTTGCTGATGTCCCTTGTGGAGCGGGGACATGGTCAAACCCAGACCTGTCTGAGTCCATTCGAGGTTTTACACAGAACCCCAAGGGACTCCCTGGAGGATGATGAATCAAAAGGATTAACAGGACCAGGGTAGGCAATGGCCTTATTGTGACGTAGCACCATGCCGAGAATGACCGAGGCAGCTCCTGCAGATGCCCTGTTCATCCCTTGGCCACAGTCCAGTCCCAGCCCAAGGTCCAGAGGAGAAAGGGGAAGTGTGAACTTGAGTGAACTGGAAAATGCACAAGTGGGAGAGGCAGTGAGAGCCTCAGAGGCTGTGCCTCCACCTTTTGGGGGAAGCCCAACTATGTTTTGGGGAAGAGGGTTCTCACAGGGTGATCTCGCTGAGCTTTGTCTCTTTGAGGAGACTGCCTGGGGCCAGGCCTTCCCCTGAGCACCATCCCTGAGGGTCAGGATGCAGCCTTGAGCAGAGCTGCATTCAGCCCAGGGGCAGGCCAGGATCCACTCCTCGCTCCCCTCCCTGCCTCTGCCTGCCCAGTGAGATGGGCCTTCCCATGCAGCCCCCTTGCAGAGACAGCTTTGCCCCAGGCCCAGAATACAGAGTGGCCTCCGTACTTTTCCTTTCTCACCCCTCCCTCCCAGTACTCACACATCCACAGCCCGGCAGCTGGGGCAGCTGGGTCCCTGCTTTCTCCTTCAGGTTGAGCAAGGTGTGTGTGTGTGTGTGTGTGTGTGTGTGTGTGTGTGTGTGTTGGGTGGAGGAGTGTCCCAGGGCTGACTGTGGGCCTCTGTTGTCTCCCACATCTTGATTTTCAACCTGTACTGTCTGTCACCTCACCCAACCTATTTCATGACCCATTGTGATAGATTCCTGGGTCTGTGTTCCGAGCCCATCTCTCAAAAGGCACCCCAATTAAAAGGTGGATTTTTCTGTGTTATCTCCAATTTTGAATTCCTGTGCACTTGTGATAGTACCTAGTTGCCAACATAAGGCTTAGAAATCTGAGGTTCTCACTCTTATACCAGTTGATTCACAGGTCCCGATTCTTTGCTAACCTGTAATAGAATCTCACACCTTCTGGCTTCGCACAGTGTACTCCCTGGCCTTGACTTTGGGCTAATGGGACCTTAGCAGAAAGGAGGTTAGCAGAGGCTTTGTGATGTGCTTGAAAGTTGGTTTTGCCCTCCTGCGCTCCAGTGGTGGAGCCCAGAGGTGCTTCCTTATGGCACCTGCCACCCTTGTATCCTGGACCTCAGAATAAACACACAGGGAACAGGCCTGAACCCACCTGCAGTGAGGAGCTGAGCCCTGCCAGCCCCATAGCTGAAGGAGTTTGTGGTGTCTGGTGTGTGTGTGTGTGTGTGTGTTGTGGAGGATCTGGTCTCCAGTCAGCATTCAGGCAGGTGGCCTGCACCACCAGGACAAGGTGAGGGGCTGGCTTCCTACCTGGCCTTGCCTGGGATGGTATTCCTCAAAGGCTTTGTCGATGCCTTCAGCCACACAGTCCTCTCCCCACCCTGCAGCCTTCTGCTTTTGGAATGATTGACACCCCATGGCTAGATTCTGCTTTACTTTCTTTTGTCTCAGGGATGGAGCTGGGGCAATTGTCTCTATTCTGAGCCACAGAAGATATCACACCAGCTAGGTGAGTGCTCCCAAGCACTGTGCGCTTCCCATGCTATAATTTAAGTGCAATATAGTGTGCTAAGGATCCTGATTTACCTCGTCAGATATGTTTGCACACTAGATAAGTGGTTTTCTTTCCGGGAGATGCAAATCAGTGGATGAGGCTCTGGGGCCAGCACAGGTACTCAAAAGCAAATAGCCATAAGTCAGGAAAAGCAGTGAGGTGAGCAGTGAGCTGAGGAACGATGCCCTTTGTCTTTCTGGGGGCATTACTTTGTGCAAAGACAAACACCACCAGGGAGGTGCTAGAAACGTGCCCCCTTATCGGGCCCTAGAGTCAACTGCAGCGGAGGTCTGAGCTGCCCCTCCTCTGGTTGTTGCTTCAAAGACCCTAAAATAGGAACATATTTTCAGCAGCCGTCTGACTCCTTTCCATGTGACAAAATAACAAGGGAGAATTGCCCCGTGACATCTGACACGGACTGTTTCTGCTTCCAGTTTACCCAAATAACAAGATAGTTCCATTTATAATGAGATAAATGAAGAGCAATGCTCCGATGCTCCGTAAGGCTGGTGTCATTATGCAGCTATTTCTATGTTAATGGTGATGAGAAGAGAATGCAGAAATGGCTGTCACAGATTGAAAAAGGTGATGTTAAATATGCCTGTTACCATGCAGCCTCACTGCAGGCCCCATTTCAATAAAGAGCATGAATGACAATGTTTGACTTGCATGCTTCATAGAGAAGAGGGTGTTTGTGTCCCTGGGAACCCTCGCCCCAATCCATCAAGCTGACCTCTCTCATCTCATGTCTCATCAGGCATTTGGCTCTGTAGGCGGAGGGCTGGAGGTTCCTGGGGATGACACAAGGCAGGTCCCAGAGTTAGGTGCAAATCTCAGATCATCAGCCTGGGCACCAGCAGGCTAGGAAGGAGACAGACCATGACTTAAGAGGCCCAGTAAAAGGGCTGAAGTTGAAGACAGGGGAACTAAGCTGGGCTGGAAAGAAGCCATGTGATTAATTCAGACAGATGACCAAAACCCAGATCCAGACTACCTAAGGCAGAAGGGTTTGGGTGTAGCTTGCTTTGGGCCCTTTCTTGTTTTTCTTGTTTGCCCTCCGTTCTGCTCCACGCTGGGTCTGATCTCAGACTCCCTCTTGTGGATCTGGTCCTTACTGCTGGTGATAAAGTGATAACACATGGGACCTGAGGGAGAGGCTGAGTCCTTTTCCAGGAAAACCAGTAAACGTGCCATTGCCCATCAGTGGGTCTGATAGTCACAATGCAAAACTCGTCTGACTGGCCACACTATGCTGAGAATAACACCTGAATCACATGGTTCCCAGAGGGTGTTTCTCGGCGAGACATTGCTGGAAGTGCCCTGAACTGTACTCATCTTATTTGGGGCCCCCATTTTTACTTCTTCCCCTCCTGCAGCACTGTATTTTAACAAATGAGGAACATAGAAATTTATCATAGCACTCGTCTTTGAATATTGCATTGGCTTGCCCTCCCCCTAGGATGAGGTGAAGGTCCTTACTGCTCCATCCAGGTCCCCCAAACATCATGCCTTTCCCACCTTTGCACCATATACCTGTGTCATCCTGAGGTGCCTGGCCTTATCCCTCCAGCTAGAAAACTCCTACATATCCCTCAGGACCCAAATTGTGTCTGCCTTTTGTATCGCTTCCCCAGAGTTCTTGCAGGTGTTTGTCTGTCTATGCCTTGGCTCACTGTGTGGCTTCTTCTTTATCACATTGTCTTCTGTTTCTAGGAGGCTGGAAGCTCATAAGGATTGTGTTTTACAACATTCTTTAAAATTTTTATTACGAAACATTTCAAACCTTGGAAAATCATGAAAATAACAAATAGATGATCTCCATCCAGATTCAATGGATAATAGCAGCTTGCCACATTTGTTTTACCTTTGTCTTGTTCTTTAAAGAAATGAAATGTTAGAAAATACTTTGAAAGCCCCAAATTCTCCTTCCCTTTCTCAAGCTTCTGAAATTGGATTGAATCTCTACTCAGCTGTACACTCTTGAGAATTATATGTGTTGATATGTATAAATAGTTTGTTTATTTGTACCACAGTGGAATTGTGTTAATCAGCTTTCTGTTACTGTAATGAAATAGCTGAAATAATAAACTTATGAAAAGGAAAAGTTTATTTTGGATTATGGTTTTGGAGGTTTCAGTCCACAGCCAAATGGCCCTGTTGATTTGGGCTTGTGATGATGGAGAACATCCTAGGGGAGAAGCACATGGCAGAGCAAAACAACTTACCCCAGGGCAAATGAATGAGAGTGGCAGAGAGGAGGGCCCCACAATCCCCTTTGTGGGCAAATCCCCAATGACCTAAAGACCTCCCCTAGGCTTCACCTCTTAAAGTCTCCACCATCTCCAAATAGTGCTAAGCTGAAGACCAAGCCTTTAATACAAGAGCCTATGGGGGGAATTTCAAATCCAAACTATAGCAGGAGAGCTTTTGAGCGTACAAATGAACCACAGTTCCCTTACCATTTCCCCCTGTGGAGTGGATGGGTTTCTGGTTTCAGCATATTACCAGCATGCTACAGTGAACATTCTTGTCTGCTTCTGTTGCTGGAGGATGCATGTGGGGTGGAATGTCACCTGTGTCCTCTCCAGGGTTTATCCTACTATTGATGTCCCTGCTGAGAGACCAGTTCTGAGCTGCCTACCAATCTTACCAACATCTATTATTAGAAGATGTAAACATTTTAGTCGATTTGATGAGAAGAAAAAGATACTTTATTTTATTTGTGTTTTACCAGTGACTTAGGAGTCCATTTACAAGGTGGGTCTGCTTTTTCACCTACATGTACTTTGGTGGAGACACAGGTGAGCCCTTGAATGTTTGCTGGGAAGGAAGACTGAGAGATGAGCAGAGGAGCCAGGGAAGCTGACCCGTGTCCTGTGAGCAGCTGCAGGAGTACAGGGGTTGCTTAGGAGGAGGGTCTGCCTAGAACCCAGGGCCTAGGGAGTAGCAGACAGGTGCTGATGACCTGTAGGTCAGGAAGGAGGAAATAGAGGCCCTGAGAAGAGTTTTGATCCAAGAGTCAGAGGCTGTACTTTAACTTTTATTCCATTGTCCAGACATGGAATACCTATAAAACCTCAAATATGGTATATAATATATATGGTATGGTGATAATTAATATAATTGTAATATAATAGTGATAACTAACATCTAACTAACATTAACTAATTAGTGTTAACTAATATCTATACTGATATCTATAATTATGTTAAGTAATATCTAATGTCTAATATTTATATATACTCTAGGTTATAATTTCCAATCTGTATTAATGCACCCATGTCAATCCATTGAAATATTTGCAGAGTTAAAAACTTGGGATTTGATGGATTTAAACAAAGTCTCTGTTGAGTGGTGGATGGGGCAGGAGGAGCCAGGGAAGAGGCTGAACAGGGGCAGCTGATCCCAGGGACAGGACAAGGTGGGTGCAGGCTGCTGAACCCAGTGGCTTCTCTAAGCTACACAAAGATCCCCGGGGCCTGGCTGACCTTGGTGTCCACAGGGATGACTGAAGGAGATTGGGAGGCAGTGAGGAATCTGATCACTTCCGTGACAAACTGGGTTCTCAGTCTCCTGACCAAGTGAACCCATTAGCAAGGATCCTCAGGACTCAGATGTAGATATTTTTATTTCCAATTTCTTCCTATCTTGCTTCTGTTCTGAGTTGTTAAACAGGCTCCCAGGCTCTGGCTCTGTCCATCTGAACACACATGCAGCTCCTGAGGGCTCTGCAGGGACCATGGGTGGACAGCTCTTTCCCTACGTTCACCCTGGGAGCAGGGCCAAACGGAGTTGAGCGCATTTCCTTACTTTCCAAGCTCCACCTGCAGCGCCTGGAGGCCGGGATTCAACTCTCACCAGTGTGTGAATGGTTCTTTAAATAAAGTTTAAAATGAGCTTTGAGAGGGTGGGAATCATGGCTGATGGTGCCTCGTGTCCCAGTGCCTACAAAGTACCTGGCACCTGGGAGGCCTTAGTAATGACTCATCCAAAAATGCATAAAAAGACCCAGATGGTCACCACTGTCAAGATGGCAGTGCATCTTGAGTTTATCTATAAATAACGTTCCAGCTCAACTAAGATCCTCTCAGGGTCATGTTTTATGTTTTTAAGCATTTAATCAAATGATTCCTAAACTTTCCCTGAAATAATCTATTCAGAAGAACAGTCAAACAAACCCTGATGTAAAAAATATCCAGATCTCAAACTGGCTTTAGATATTAAAACTTACTTAAAAGGGACAATATTTGAAGGAATAGGTATATCACAATATTCAATTGCAGAAACAGACCCCAAGTAATACAAGAATTTAGTGCATAATAAAAATGGCATTTCAAAACAGTGGAAAAATGATTATCCAATTGAGGGTGCTGGCAACCTCTGATAAAATATTTGGAAAATAAGAGCCGGAAGATCTTAGCCTCATTCCATGAATAAGAATTAGTCACAGGTCCCCAGGGAGGCTTTCCAGAAGGCATTTCCAAGTCCCGTGGAGCCAGGATGCCCTGTGGCACCAGCCCTCTTCACAAAGGGGTCCATGTTTCATTAGGGTCCATCTCCCTTCCATGAAGCTGGGGAGGGCTTGGTGCCCTGTCACTGGGCCTGACACAAAAGGCCACTGCTCAGGATAGATGTTATCCCGAGGCCCACACCTACACTTTCTGGCAGGGAAGGTGCATTCTTGCAGGGAATTTAGGGGCTGATCAAAAAAAACGACATGGCCAGCAACGCTTTAAGTTTTCTGGAGCCAGGCTGGAGTGTGTGTGTGGGGGGAGGATTTACTCCCAGCAATCTGCAATGGAAGCCACTGGACTGACTGGGCCACTATTCAGAAGGAGAGAAGCCCGAGAGAAACTTTGTGTATGTGTGGGGGAGCTGCATATCTGTGCAAGGTCACTCAGCAGTGTGAGGGGGGTCTGTGAGGCCACAGCTCTGAAGGGCTCAGTGGCTTCAAACCTTGTACGGTGAGGCTCTATCTTATCAAAGGGTAACAGCTGTAGGATGAGGGATGTGTATATGGGGGGCGGGGAGCAAAGCAAGCTGTCTCCAAATGGCAAAAATACTTTGCTTATCTGAGCTATTTTAGAAAAAACTGGATATGTAAAAATTTGAGTTTGGTGCTGATGGGATTTTGAGCTAAGATGTCTCAGCCAGCAGTGAAGAAATAACTTAAAGTCCAGTATACAGAAGTTATTAGTCCAGTTTTAGTTCCTATAACAAAATACTGGCGGCTGGGTCTGTCATGATTTTGGAGGCGGAAATTCCAAGATTGGGCAGCCCTATGGCTTAGTCTCTGCTGAGGGCTTCATGGTGGATGATACCACAATGGCAGAAGTCAGTGCTAAAGCGATGGCCAGGCGTTCCCAAAGACCTAATAGCCTTCCATTAGGCTCCACCTTTTAAAGGTCCCACTCCCTTCCAATACTAGCAGCTTCCAGCAGGTAAACCTTTAAGGGATGTGAAAACTATATCTAAACCACAGCAACATCTTTGGCTCATATCTGTGACAAATTAGCAAGCCTCTCCCAGGGATGCCCAGTCAGGGCAGCTCCTCCCTGTCCCCCGTGCTTACCTGAGTGTGGCACCCACACCTCATGGATTTGACCTTTCCAGAAATGATTTCTCAGGAAGGCATTGAACATAAGGTAGACTTTTGAAATATCAAAGCAGCACATCAACTAAGTATCTGCCTGAGCGTTCTCTCTAGGTTTCCATATTCCAAAGGCTCACAATAAAATTAACTCCAAAGCTACTGAACTGAGAAACGTACAATTACTGTCTTGTTGGTACAATAAAATAGAAAGGACCGTTTAGGCATTTAATTGGCAGCCAACGACATGCAGTGGTATGTTAATTAGGCATCAATTAAGGCAGAGTACTAATTGACATTTGATAAGCATTCTAACTGATCACCAATGTTTGCTCTACCAAATTAAATGCCTCAGTGGGCTGTGTTTGACAGCTGGGAGGGGGTTTATTAAAGGGCTGCAAGGCCCTGGTGGTCTACAGATGGCAGGGTCTGTCTCTAGAACATTCTTCCACTCCTTGGGAAGTACTTCCAAGGCTCAAGCAACTGGGTTTTCCTCAAATGTTGCCTGTGGGAAAGGAGATCTCTCTCCTGTTAGAGCCAGGCTGGGCCTACCTTAGATGAAGAAAATCTTCCTTTCCTCTGTTTTCTGTTCTCAGCTTGCTCAGCCCCAACTTTGAGCCCCCAATGTTGTGGGTTTACAGTCTGACCTACCTGAAAGCTAAGCCTGGCTCCACCACTTTCTAGCTACGGGGCCTTTTTAGCTAAGGAAACACTGGCTTTCAGTTTCCTTCATGCAACAAGGATCTTGCCCAAGTCTCAGGACCATAAGGGAAAGTCTATAGAACAGGAACTCAGGACTTTTCAGCCTCATCTCCTCTCTGTCCTCTCTCCCTTCTGATTTCCTATTCCTACTCCTGGGCTCTGGTTTTCTTCTGCTCTGTTGAATTCTGGTTCTGACACCATCTTTTCTAACCTTTCAGTTGAGCTGAGATTAAGTTTTGTCCATCTTCAGAGAAGCATTGGGATTGGGACTTAAATGCTGACTCCACCATTCATTAGCTGAGTGACACTGAGTAGGTTACTTTGCTTCTCTGCTCTTTGTTTTTCTCTTCTGTGTTGTGGGGATAACAACAGTACAGTCAGTCTTTGGTATCCACGGGTTCTGCATCCATGGGTTCAAACAACAGCAAATAGAAAATATTTGGAAAAAAATTGCTTCTGTAAAACATGTATAGATTTTTTCATTAATCCCTAAACAATAGAACATAATAACTAGCACAGCGTTTACATTGTGTTAGGTATTATCAGTCGTCTAGAGATGATGTAAAGTATACGGAAATGAGGTGTAGCTTAATGCAAATGTAATGCTGGTACATAAGGGACTTGAACTTCCTCAGATTTTGGCATCACTGGGGGATATGGAGAGACGAGTGTACTTAGGCTGCTGTCTGTGCTTGGCAAGTTCCCAGTGTATGTTGGCTGCTGTAATCATCAGCCTCAGACCTCCAGTGTGAAGCCACTGAACTGAATTCTCAACTAAATCCATTTTTTTCTTCTTTTTTCCTCCAGAAACCAATTCTTGAGACTAGCCAGGCCTCCGCGATCTGATCTCTTGTTTCTATGTGGCAAGTTGCCAAGTGGCCTCATTCCATCTTTTTACCTCCTCTCTATTGAGTACTTGTGGGTCATTACAAATAGATTTGACACCTGTTAACACAGGAGCTGCACACTTTGTAAAAGTGTGTGTGAATGTGTGTGTGTGTGTGTGTGTATACATGTGCATTTGCATATGGATGTGCAAACTGATTAAGAGCTGGTGAGTCCTAGTTCTCTTTGAGTACAAGAAAAATGTGACTCTTCTCCCAGTTGGTATTCTATTCTAAAATATTACTCAGGAAACTTGATTGCCCATGGATCTAGGTCAATTCAATGAAAACTAATTTGTTGAATGGCTAATTTGCTAAAAGTCAATTCACCAGGAGTTAATTTGTTGGAAATCAATTTGCTGAATCATCAGATCACTGACTAGCCAATTCACTGAGGACTGTCAACTTCTCAGCTGTGTTTAGAAAGGGTGGCTGTTGCTATTTTACTGTCAGAACAAGAAGCACCTGTAAAAGTTGACTCAGAAGCTAAGAGAGAGACACACGGCCTTAAAATAAAGAAGGTAGGAAGCTGCTTTTAAGAGAAAGCCCAAGGTTCGCAATTATGTTTTAAGAAGCTCTTCACCTTTGAACATTGAGATACACAAGGATGTTATGTTCAGTTGACCTGGGCAGGTTGCCCTGTTGTTAAATGACTGTAATAAAGTGATGACAAAACTAAAATGAAAATTAATTTCCCATCATCTGGTGATTCAATCATCTGCACATTGGCTTTAGCAAACTGACTGTCAGTGAATCAGTCTATTTTCTTCCCTGGTGTGGTCTTAGTCTCAGGTGTACTGATACTGATATGAGGAAGGCCAGTTGACTGAGGCCACCACTCTATCCATAGGGAACTGGGGCTGATGGTGGCATTCTGTCTGGCATCTACAACTCATCCAGGGCTGGGGCAAGGAAACCTGAAAGTGAGGCAGGGCCCTGACAGCAGTGTGTCTCTGGTTGGTGGGGGGATTAGGGTCATTGGAAGTCCCCTGTTCCTGAGGGCATGCTTAGAGCATCTCAGCATCAATTTTGCTGCCAAGAATGGGACATACAGAAGGTTGGAGGAGGTAACTTGGGCTCAAGGCAATAGATGGGCTGGATACCTCTTTAACCCCAGTCCTCCTATCAGGAATAAAACACAATTTGCAGAGGCTAGGGACAGATCCCAGCACTCGGGCTGAGCTAGAGACCCCAGGCTCCCTGGTTTTAGGTGTGCTTACTCATTAAAAACACATTTAGTGTGTGCTCACTGTAGTAAAAAGAAATAATATTAGCTGAATATGTTGGACATTTACCATGTTCCAGAACCATGCTGAACACTAGTGTGCCTTAGCTCACTTAATCATGAGAGCAGTTCTTTAAATGGGTTGCCATTTTAATTCTCATTTTATAAAGAACTGAGGCTCAGAGACGTTAAGAAGTTTGTAGATGATCACAGCACTAACAAGAGTCACAGAGTGTCTTTACATGTGGCTTATACGGTGCCAGATTTATGCTCTAGGCCCAAACCTCACCTTCCTTCTGACTCTGAATCAAGCATTGCATTGGGTTCTGGGAATAGACCAAGCAGACCCATTTTATTCTTTGCAGAGTGGTCACATACACTCATATGTGGTCACCAGGGCACATCCCATGCTGGTAGGTGCTACCAGATTCGTAGGCCTTGGACAGAAGGGGCTGGCCCAGGAAAAGTCTTGCATGCATGGGGCAGCGGTCAGCAGCAGGTAGGACTGATCTCCCACATCCTACCTGTTCAGTCTCCTACTATCCCAATTAACTGGAGATTTCTTTTCCAATAGGTATAAACCTTACTATAAACCTAGCCTTTCCCAGATTGGTGGATTCTCTACACAGTAAACACTAAAGACTAGTTAAATATGGCTTCATATCTAGTTGCAGAAATGAGGTCTGTGGTGTCTATACATAGTCTTCCTTAATGTCATATGAATTTATTTTTATTTATAAATTCCCCTCTCTTCTTACTTATTTTGTAATATGTATTAGTTGTTGTTAATCTTAGACTTTTGGTGACCCAGAAGAGCAAAATGGGATTGTGACTAAATGACATGAAGAATAAATAACTCCCAAACATGGATACAATCATTAATGGGCCTTGGGTCTACCTTTTTAGGGAGAGAGAACACACTTTTATTGTTGCCATTTTCATTATGCTAGATAGACATGTGGCACTGGTGAGTTTACATATGGGCATCTTCTCTTTGCTGTGTCATTTATTTACCTAATTGTGGTCTATCATATGTTTTATCCATGTGCTGTTGGGAATAATGTATATTCTACAGTTGTTGGATGGAATATTCTATAGATGTCTATTAGGTTCATTTGGCCTAGGGTGCAATTTAAAATTTAAAAGATCATCCAGATTATTAAAGATCATCTGCTATTATTACTGTATTGGAATCTCTCTCCCCCTTGAAGTCTATTAACATATGCTTTATGTATATAGTTGCTTCAATATTGGGTGCATATATTTTTATAATTGTTATTTACTCTTGCTGAATTGATCCCTTTATCATTATATAATGGCCTTCCTTGCTGCTTTTGACTTAAAGTCTATCCTATCTACTATAAATATGGCTACTTCTGCATTTCTTGGATTCATTTGTATGGAATGTCAAATTGCATCCCTTCACTTTTAGTGCATATGTGTTCTCAGAGGAGAAGTGAGTTTCTTAAAAGCAACATATAGCTGAATCCTGTTTTTTAAAAATCCATTCAACTACTCTGTGTCTTTTAATTGAAGATTTCTAACTGTTTACATTGAAGGTGACTATTGATAGATCAAGTCTTTCTACATCCATCATATAACTGGTTTTCTATTTTTATTAGAGCTCTTTTCTCCCTTCTTTTTTTTTTATAGTATTCCTTCATGGTTAAGTGATTTACTCTAGTAGTATGCTTTGATTCCTTGCTTATTATTTTGTGTTTTTCTATTATGGATTTTGCTTTGTGGCTACTGTGAAACTCACAGAACATATTTTGATTATAACAAGTTGTTTTGAAGAGATAGAAAAATAGCATAACGATAAAGATAAGAAAAGAAACAACAACAATAACAAAGAGAGAAACTACACTAATAAAAATCTCTAGCCAGACAAGGCCAAGGCAGGAGGATCATAAGTTAGAGGCCAGCCAAAGACCCTGTCTCATGAATATAAAGGGTGGGGGATGTAGCTCAGTGTTAAAGTGTTCCTGGTTGCAATTTCCAATAAAGAAAGAAAGGGGGAGGGGAGAGAGAGAGAGAGAGAGAGAGAGAGAGAGAGAGAGAGAGAGAGAGAGATTGACTGAAGTTGAGGTAGTGTTTGTTGAACAGACTCTTGGCCACCAGAGTTGATATTAAGCTGGGCTTTGCCTGAGTCTCATAATCACAAGGATGTGTACGGTTTTACAGGTGCACCCAGGTCCATTCCACAGCTAATGGTGATGCAGGCCAAAACATGGGTTCAACCTGGAGGACCCAGGTCTCTGCTGCCAGATCTGTCCTAGAAGTTCCATCTGTGAGCACTGGCCCAGGGATAGCTGTGTTTTCAAGGTTGGGTGGAATAGTGGAGATAGTCCCTTGGCCACCTCATCTGACACTAAGCTCTGTCTTATTTGAATCCCATGGCCATAGGGATCTGAGCAGTCCCAGGCCCATACCAAAGCTGGCAATGAATCAGGCTGAAACTTGAGTCTGTCCCAGTGGCATGCTTGATGCTGGGGCAGGTCTAAGGGCTCTGTCTGCAAGTTCAGGCCCTTTGGTTTCTGCCTGGTGCTGGATCTCACTAAGGTGGACCTGACACTGAGCTCCAGGGCAAAGTCCTCTGCTAACTTTCATGCCCTGCTCTCCAGTAGGTAGAGTCCCACTCCCTTGATTGCTACACCCAAGATTGAGGGAGGGATGGTGGAGGCAGTCTCTTTGCTACCTGGTTAATGCAGTTTCAGTAGCTTAGTCTGTGGGTATTGGCTGAAGGCAGGGGGCTCTGCTCATGGTGGGCCTGGTACAGGGTTTCAAGTCTAAGGCTTGGATATGATTCCTTCTTCCTACCTCAAGCAGGAGATCTCTCTCCTGTGGGGGTGACAAGGCAACTCTTCCTTCCTGCTTTCTGTAATGCATTATTGTTTATTATTGCTATGGTCTCTCACCTGGTTTCTTTAGATCTTGTGAAGGTAGTTTGGTGCATGAATCGCTGTTCAACTTCATGAGTCTGTAGGGAGATGATAGCTGGAGGCTCTTACTCAACTACCATCTTGCTCTGCATTCCAAAGACCTTCATTTTCTCCCCTGATGTACAATATTGTCTTTGTTGTAAACCACACAGTCATATCCTATGGGTCTGTTTATGGACTTAATATTTTATTTCACTGGTTTAATTCTACTTTAATTATTTCGGGGTTTCTAAGTCCTGATATTTAATAGCTCATTTTGTCTCACCCTGGTCCTCTTCTTTTTAGATCTTCCTAAGACTTTTATAAAGTCATCAAGAAGATCTTCACTTTTCTTCACACCTTCGCATTGCTATGTACGTTTTTAAAAATCAACATACCCATTTCCATCCTGAATTGGAAGCCCAACTGCTATTTTGACAGGAACTGCATTGAATCTATAGATCAATTTGATGAGAATTTAACATGGGTACAACACTGTATTCTAGTTCATGAACATGATATGTTCCTATGCTTGTTTATATTATCTTCATCTAGTTAATACTGTGCTTTATGGTTTTATATATGGGGCTCTTGTATTTTCCTTATTAGACTTATCCTCTTTTTGTTTTATACTACTACTGGAAATAATTATAATATTTTATACTTTCATTCTCTAGCTATTATCAAAAATATCAAAAATAACAAATGCTAATGAGGATTTGCAGAAAAGGCACATGTATCCTACATATCATACATATTGGATCATACACTGTTGGTAGAAATGTAAATAAGTACTACTATTATGGAGAACAGTAAGGGGATTACTCAAGGGCTAAAAGTAAATGCATCTAACTTCTGGGTAAACACCTAAAGGAAATTATATCAGTATATCAAAAAGACACTTGTACACCCATATTTATTGCTGTAGTATTCATAGTATCTAAGATAGAGAACCAGCCTACATGCCCATGGACAAAAAACAGTGATAAAATACACAATGGAATATTATTCAGTCATAAAAATGATGATATCCTATAACTTGCAGCAAAATGGATGTAACTTCAGTATATTATATTAGGTGAAAAAAGCCAGACACAGGGAAAAAATTTCTGCATGTTCTCTCTCATATGTGGATATTAATGTATAATGGTCATTGCCAGTGACTTGGAATGGTGACGAAGAGAAGTTGAAGTTATAATGGGTACCAAAACACAGTTAGAACTAATATGTTCTAGTGTTGTACAGAATAGAAGGGGTAGGGGAGACTGAATTCATGATAATTTGCTATATACCTTATGAATAACTAGGAGAGAGGAGCTTTAAGGATTCTATGCAAACTTCAAGGTTTCTACACAATGATAAGGAGATGGAAATGTTAATTACCCTGATTTAGCCAGTATATATTGTGTACTGATTGAAATATCACAATGTACTCCATAAATATTTTAAGGTAATGGAAATGTTAACCACCCTGATTTGATCATTACATACTGTATACATAAATCAAATTATCACTCCATAAATATGTACAATTAAGATTGTACAAATTTTTATAGTAAAAATTATAAAGAAAATTTGATTCTCTACTCATTTATTGAAATGTTAAGCTACCACTGCTATTCTGTTTGCCTTTTTAATCTAGTGATTTTGCTAAGTGCAGTTACTAATTTTAATAGTGTGTCTGTAGATTGATATGTTTTCTATTGGATCCTACATATCTGTGCAGTAATCTGCTATGATTATTTCACATCTTATTTCCCAATTCCTAAGTCTTTTATTTATTGTTCTTGCTCAAATTTTACTGATTGGGATATCTAGAATTATGTTAAATAGAAGTGGTGAGAGCAAGTATTTTTGTCTCAATTTCAAGTTGAAAGGTAATGCTTTTAGGATTTCACTGTGAAAGTGATTTTTTAAAAAATTTTTTTTACCTAGAATTTAATAGATTAGGAAGATCCTTTGAAATCTTAATTTGTTGATTTTACCATAACATATATTGAATTTATCCAGTGACTTATCTTTACCTATTCATATGTTCATATGATTTTTCTCCCTTCTTCTGTTTATATGATAAATTATTGGTTCTCCATGTTAGTTTCTTCTATTCCTAGAATATTCATATCTAGGTGCTGATATATTATTTTTATACATTGTTCGATTTGTAGGAATTTTTGTTCTATGTTTTAAGACAGATTGACTTGTGATTTTCTTTTCTTAAGCAGATCTTGTCAGCTTTCAGAATCAAAGGCTATGCTTGCTGCATAGGACAAGTAGGGAAGTATATCTATTTGCTTTTCTCTGGAGAACTTGATGAGACTGGTATTATTTCTTCTTTAAATATTTGGAAGAATTCACCAAAAGAGTCATCTGGGCATGGAGTTTTCTTTAAAAAATATTTTCAGCTATGGGTCAGTTTAAGATGCATGTTATAATTCAAATTCCTATTTCTTTATGAGTTTTCTTAGAAGTCATTATTTTTTCTTCTAAGAATTTAACTATATTGGCAAAAAATTGTTCATTCCTTCCATTTATTCTGTTTTTTAATGCTTTGCAGATATGTAATTACACCCTCCTTTTCCATTCCTGTTAGTGGTTTCTTTCTTCCTTTTTCTATGAATGGTTTACCCAGTGATTTGTGAGTTATATTAGTGTGTTCAAAGAGCAAGGTGTTTTTGAACTTTGACTTTCTGTTTTTTTTTTTCTGTTCTACATTTGTTTTCACTTTATTGATTTCTATCCTCATCTTTATTATTTTCTTCCACTTTGTTTGAGTTTAATTTGCAGTTCTTTTCCTAACCTTTTGAGATGGATGTTTAGATTCTTGACTTTTGGCATTTCGTTTTTTTTTTTCTCATGTGTGGATTTAATGGTAAATATTCTCTTCATAACTTTAATGGAAAACCATAAATTTTGATATGCTGCTACCAATTCCAAATATTTTCTAATTTCCATTGTAATTGTTTTTCTTCATTTATGTGCTATATGGAAATATACTGTTTATTTTGTAAACATTTAGGAATTTTATCATTATCTTTTTGCTACTGATTTCTAGCTTACTTCCACTGTAGGCTGGGAGTATACTCTGTGAGATTTTAATCTCTTAAGTATTGTTAATATTTGCTTTATGTGTCAGTGAATTGTTGATTTTTGTAAATTTTCTATGTGCATTTGAAAATAATGGTCTATTTTGCATTTTGAGCTATCATGTCTTGCATACATCATTTAGGTAATGTGCACTAAACATGTTGTTTAATACTCTTATTTCTGGATTTTTTCTACTAATTTTGTCAGCTACAGAGAAAGGTGTATCAAAAATTTCACATTAAAATTGTATTCATTTATTTTTTCTCTTTCAGGTTTGTTAATTACTGAATTATATATTTTGATGCTATACCATTAAGGACATACAAATTTTGATTTTTTCAATCTTACTGATTTTTGACTCAAAATTTTATCATTATGAAATACTCTATATTGTTATTACAATATGTTGATGGTAAAATTTATTCTTTCTGATATTCTGAGAGCAGTACAGCTTATTTTAAAGTGTTTGTAGGATAAAGTTTCTTTTCTTTTACTTTTATTCTTTTTACATCCTTGTATTTTGGGTGTATATTTGTAAGAAACATGTAGTAGATTTTTTTAAATATGTATGATAATCTTTACTGTTTAATTGGAGTATTTATTTTAATATAATTACTTATATAATCGGATTTATATCTATCATTTTAATGGCTTTTCTTCCTATATGTCTCATCTGTTCTGTTTCTTTCCTGTTTTCTTATAGATTCTTATTCCATTCCTTCTTTTTTAGTTTGATAGTTTTATATTCTTTTACAGATATTTTTAATGGTTACCCTAGACATTATAGTAGGCATCCTTAACTTTTCAAATTCCAACAAATTATCTTTCACATCTCAGTAAATCAAGGGCTTCTGAGTGGTTAACATCTCTCCTGCCTTTTTACTATTTTTCTTGTGTGTCTTAATTACATGTATATTTTTAAGCCCCTCATGATATCATCATTATTATTGCTTAATACAGTCAATACTCATTTAGATTTCTCTCTCTCTGTGTTTGTGTGTGGGGGTTTGGTGTGTACCTGTATTTATAATCTTCTTTCTCATGCTTTTCATTTCTTTTTCACTATTTCACTATTTCATGTAGAATATTTTTCTTCAGCCTAAAGAATTTTCTTTGCTGTTTCATCTAATGTATTTCACTTAATACTTTGATTATGTGAGAAGTAGTTTTTATTTTGAAGGATATAAAGGTCTTTTTGCTGGGCATAAAATTCTTAGTTGGCAGATACACACACACACACACACACACACATTTTATTTAATGATATCCATTATTTTAGACACTCTCCTCCTTGACCCTTGGGTAGCAGCAATTCTATTTCACTTTGATAATCAGGATCTGGTAACCCAGCCTAAATAGTTAGTCCCCTTTAATGCTTGATGGTTCAGTTGCATGTGGAGCACAAAACTGTCAAGTGGGAGTTTCAACTTCCACTGAATCTCATGGAAAAAAAAATTACCTTAGCAATTATGAGCTTTAAACCAGCAGAGCTCCACGTGGAAAGAACTGAAAGTACACATTTTGTATTCAGTAGCTGGGTAAATTTCTAGAGCAGGTTTATGGACATTAGCCAACTGTGAAAGGATGAAGACAGAAACTCCACATATCACCTCTTCCATAAGCCCCACCTCTCACTGTTAAACTACAGTGACATTTTAGGTCCTTGGGGACTGTTGTCAACTCTGAGTCAGTATCCAGAAATCCCTGACAAGTCTGGTCAGTTCCCTTCTCCATGCATTATCAGTCTGGCTTTTACGGGTCACATTGGGAGACATGAAGGAGGCATTTACAGTACCTTCTTGTAGCTGTGTCCTAGGGTTTTTCCACACTAGGAACCCCTTAGACTGTCCCATCTTCCTGGTTCCAGGAACCATGTCTCCATGTCTGTGAAGTAGCCAAACACTGGGAACTGGGGGAGAGGGCAGGAATGTCCTTTGTGGTTTGTCAAAAGACCTAATTCTAATCTTTGTTTTTTATGTCTATTGATTAACTGAACAGATCAATTAAGACTTTGTTACTCTGCTAATCTATCTCAGACCTAGGAACACCAAGACAAATATCTCCATGGATTGAAGCATTCTGATGCAATTATTCAAACCTGCTGCCTACTATAGCAAACACACCTCCCTTACATCTGTGGTTGAGTGCCTCTACTTCATTTATTACTTTTGAGTATACTTGGTTGTTTTCAAATTGTGGCACTTGAGTCAACCACATCAGTGTCACCTTAGGAACTTGTTAGAAATACAAATTCTCAGGGCCCATCCAGGCCTATTGAATGGGAGACTTTGGACTGAGGCTCAGCCGTCTGGTTTAACAAATCTTCCTGGTGATTTTGATGTTTCCCGAGGTCTAAGAATCATCACCATAACTCCTCATCCTCATTACAGTCCCATAACCCATTTGGGCAGTAGTAGCACCTAATCCCATCCCTGGTCCATGGAGGACAGACAATACAGAGCTTTGATAAAGATGCAAATGCTCCTAAGCAAATATTTCTTAATGCCTTATTACACTCAGTTTCTCTGCCTCTCCTGGGAGACATATTTATGGTACCTATGAGTTGGTCACACATGATAAAGCCACTCTAACATTTCTACCTAATCTTTCAATTGTTTTCTCCAAACAAGTCGTAGCACCTGCTCTTGATTGAAGATAGGCCATCACTGAGTCCAGGTTTCAAGGTAACCAGCCTTTCAATCTACCAGAGTAATTCCTAGATTTAATGCATTGAATCACAATGTCTCGTTAGAGTATTCATATGCATAAATCAATCTGGGATCATAATTATGTTCCTTCCTTCCTGGTCTACTTCCCTCAGAATCTTTTTCCATAAATAATCCCTTGGCTCTTGCTGATATAAATTAATGAAATATTATAATTCAGGGTGTTGTATTTATACTCATACCCCTAAGTTATGCTGGGATCTGAACCTAGTTACGGGTCTTCAAGCAAGCAGTAGTGGGGACTAGGTCATAAGGAGAATGAGAGTCCTCTTATAATTAGAATCTTCTTGACCCTGGGTAAGTTCATTATATGGTCTTAAAGCAGGAAGACATGTATATATCAAAACGGAGGGATCAGGGACACTTCTGCTATGAAGGATAATTCAGAAGGATTTGGATGGAGTTCAAGGTATTCAGGTTCAGCAAAGTCTACCCAAATGGCCCCATTCTCAAGGTACTTTCCAGTTATATTATTATTATTGCAACTACATATACATTAAATCAGAAAATTCAGGAAACTATTGTTGGCCTCATAACTACTCAGCCTTAAGAAAAGTGAAATGGAATGTTCTTTGCAAATCTAAAGATAACAAGTATCATACTGAAAATAACTGTCATAATTAACATATAAAAATGATAAAGGTGAAGAATGTGGCCAACATTTGGATAAGATTCTTTTTTAAAATGTGGTTCCACACATAGACCAGTAAAGTACAAAGAATCACAGCCCCAATGATACTCACACCAGGATCCCTTGAACCTAGAAATAGGTTACTTCACCTGTCAAAAGGGCTTTGCAGATGTGACCAGTTGACCCTGGGATGAAGATTTATCCTGAATTATCCAGGTGTGCTCAATTCAATGCCTCCTTAATAACAAAGGAGAGCAAACCTTTCCTAGCTCAGAGAACCAGAGAGAAGGGAGTGGGAGAAAGACTTGTCCTCACACTACTGGCTCTGAAGATGGAGAAAAGGGGCCACAAATTAAGAAATATGGGTGGCCTCTAGAAGCTGGAAGAGTTCAGGAAACAGATTTTCCCCTTAGTGGAAGACAGAGCCTCCTTAAAGGAACACAGTCACTTTGATGTTCATCCAGTGGAGGCACAGTTTGGACTTCTGACCTCCAGAATGGTAAGAAAATAAGTTTGTGTAGTCGGAGATACCAAGCCTGGGAGTTTATTATGGCAGCCACAGAAAACCAATACCGTAAGAAGGAGATTAACAATCCAAAAGAAAAATGGAAATAATGGGAACAAACAATTCATAGAATTAGCCAATTAACATTTGAAAGGATGCTTAATTTCAGTAATGAAGCAGGTAAATGTAGATGAAAACTATAAGGTCTCATTCTTCATTCATTAAATAGGCGATTGTTAAAAAAATTATGAACACCACCTCAGTCCCACAATTATAAGAAACAAGTACTTCTTGAAGTTGCAGGTGGAAGTATGAATTTCTATTACTTTTGGGAAAGTAGTAGTTGATACCTGTTATTATAAATTACGCAAAAATACTTTGACTCAGTAAAACCAGTTTAGGCTGTTTTTTTTTATAGAAATCAAGGGCCATTTTTTTTTTTTCTATAATAAGAAAATGTGATGTGGTGTCAGAAAAAAACCTAGAACAAATCTGAAGATTCTTTTTGAGGAGTGGATAAATAAAGGATAATATTTTTATAGTGTGAAATATTAACTGGTATTAACTAGATACTTATGCAGTGGTCTAGAAGACTGTCCATCATATGCTATGAGCTAAAAAAAAATGTAAGATAGTATGAATCAAAATTAAAAGTAATACAACAAAGTATAAAATAAGTTTTTATATTTATATACAGTTATGTTTGTGTAGAGAAAGACGTGGGAAGAAACGCACCAGTTAATTTACACTGATTATTTTCAGGTGTGGTATTTAAAATGTAGTGGGACAGGGGAGAGAGAGAGAATGAACACTTCCTTCCTACAACTCTATTGTTTAATTTTTATAGTGAGTGCAGAAAACTTCTGTAAGATTAAATATTTAAGAAAGGGAATAAATCTTGCATTATTGAACATACACATTTACCCATGAGCTGATAAATGACCTGCCATCTGGTGCTGGTGGTACTGCCCACTGGTTAGCAGTCAGTTTTGACCACAGCGTCCTTCTTCGTCGACACAAAAGAGAACACTTTTATTTACCTGCTGGAACACAGGGTGGCATTTTGTCCCTCTTTTATACAAATGAGGGAAAAGGGGGGATAAATGAAAGTGCAGATAAGAAGTGTCGTTTCATAAATTTAAAACAATAGAGTCCAAGATGGAAATCATTAGGTGTGCCAAATAGTACTTATGTTACCAGAATCAGATGTGTGCCAGGCTTGAACCTGTTGACTGGTTGCGAAGAAAAAGAACAAAATTAAGGGATAGAGACAAAATGCTTTTCTTTTTGAGAGAAGAAACGGGGGTTTACAAAATATCTCTATATTTCCTCTCCAAGGTGGGATTATCTCTAAATACACTTAGAACATGTAGATCTATTGCAGGTTTTTCTCACATTTAACATCTTTTTTTCATGTGCATGTTTGGTGTGTTAAATAATAATAATTCCAAGTATCACTCTCAATGCTTCCCTGTACCATTTTCTTGTACATGATCTTGATCCCTATCATCAGTCAATCAACACACCCCTGTGTCTTTCAGGTATAAAACAAGTAAGTGGGAAGGAAAATAGATTAAAAAAAGTAAAATTATAGTTATCTAACTCCCCAAACAGCCTTTGAAGATTAAAAAAGGGTATACCTGAGCAAAGCAAAGTACCTTATTATTTTTTTCTTTTTTTGAGAGAGTCTCAGGCTGGCCTTGAACTCCTAGGCTCAAGGCATCCTCCTGCCTTCCAAGTTCCTGAGACTACGAACATGTGCCACCACACGCAGCTTAAAGTACAGAATTTATATCACAGTGACAAAACTGGAAAGAAAATAGAAGAAGGAAGAATCCACCCCTTCTAGGCCATTTGGGTGCAGAAGAAAGGGTGGCCCAGGTTGCCAAGGAGGGGTCTGGTAGAGAGTCAAATAATACCTGGTGTAACAATGATATTATTAGGATAACCAACTCCTCCAGGTTTTCGTGGGACTATCTTGCTTTTAGCATAGAAAGCCTTGCATCCCAGGAAAGCCCCCAGTTATGAAAAAAACCTGATATCATCCTAATTTTAAAATGGAAAACTCCATGCTCAGGAGCCCCTTCAGTTCCTGACAATCCAGGAACGTTAGACACTGATTACCCAAAGTAGAAATTATCTTTGGATTTTCCATTTTTTTTTTCAAGAGTGGGTTCAGCATGGGAGCAACAGTCTCAACCAGGTCTCAGATCTTCTGACCCCAAAGCTCTTTCCACTTCATCCCACTACTCGGCTCTTTGGAGGGGGCTAGCCATACCATTTGTCTGGTGACAATAGCAGCATTCAATGTAAGACCCTCCACTAGCTTTTGGGCTTTATTTCTAGTGTGAAGAGCAGCATCTGGTGCTCTATCACAGTCAGATCTGCACAGCAAATGACACTGCATCCATGTGGTCCCAGCATGAGAGCAGCCTGAGTTTCCATGGATCTCATTTATAACCAGGTACTCATTAACTGTGTAACCTCTAGAAAGTTGATTCTTTTTTTTTTCTTCTTGTTTTCTCTCCTCCTCTCCCCTTTGCCCCCTTTTCCCCTTTCCTTCTCCCTTTTCTCCTTCTTTTTCACTAGGTGAATTTTCACATAATAAATCCAGCCCGTGAATGTTTAAGTATGAGTTGTCAGTTTAAAACCACAGCTGTGAGGTTGAATCTTACAAAATGCTAATATGGAGAAATGAGAGGTTGACAGTGATTTTTAGGAAGCTGTAAATGTGTCTAAGCATTTACTTATTAAATCTTTTAAAGTTCACTTAGAATTATACATTTTGTAAGTTTAAATATGCAAACTTATTTTTACTTTAATAGAAGGAATATTAAAGGTGGCTTCATTGGTGAAGGCTACCAAATGCTTAAACAAGAGTTAATATCAATCATTCACAAAATCTTTCAAAAAAGCAGAAGAGGCTGAAAAGCTTCCTATCTCATCCTATGAAGACAGAATAACCAATGCCCAAACCAGAAAAAAGATGTAAGGAAACTACAGATTAATATTCCTTATGAATATAGTTGTAAGAATATTTGACAAAAATACTAGCAAATCAAATCTAGAAATATAGAAAAAGGATTATGTATCATGACCAAGTGAGATTAATCCTAGGAATGCAAAGTTGGTTTAATATTCAAAAGTCTGTCAGTGTAGTAGATTATGCTACAGAATAAAGGAAAAACACATAGTGGTATTAATAGCACAGGAAAGGCATTTGACAAAATCTAATGCTCTTTCAAGATAAAAAGCAAAGAAAGTAGGAGTAGAAGAACCTTTCTAGCCAGATAAAGACATCTACAAAAACCCCATAACTAATGTCATATTTGATGGTGGAATAATGTATGCTTTTTTTTCAATAAGATGAAAATCAAGACAAAGATGTTTGCTCTTATGGCATTCATTGAACACTGAGCTACAGCGTAATTAGGCAAGAAAATCAATAAATATTGCAGATGAAATAATCTTGTATTTAGAAAATACTAAGTCATCCATGTACACAGAACTATTAGAGGTAGTAAGTTCAGTGTATTTTCCTCATGCAAGATTAATGTATTTCATGGTTTGTGGATTATTTCTCAATAGAGTTGTTATAAATAACATATAAATGTTTGTGTATATTTGGGAATATAGGGTAGCAGTAGCCCATGTTTAAATATGTTGATAACTGAAATTTAATGATTACTTAATTTTTTTATAATTTTGAAAAAAGGTGAATATATCAATGGTGTTTCTGAGTGTTTACTAAATCAAATACTGTTATACACTCTGAGAACACATTTCTCTAATCAAGGGCTTAAATTTTTGAAGAAATAAAATGGATTTTTAAAATATACCACATGTAAGAACTTGGGGGGAACTATGGAAGAAATAGAAATCAAGTATTAGAGATGGATAAAGTGAACACAGACACTTGAATGCAATGTTGGAATCATAAGGATGCACAGGTCACAGTCTCTAAAGTAGAGAACACTTAGGGGAGAGAAGAATTAGGAATCTCTGTAATCAGTGAAATGAAAGTACTGGGTCTAAAATTATGAGAAAGCTGGAATAAACAGAACACAACAAGGTAAATACGTGTTCAACCAGAGGAGGTGCAGTGTCAGGCACTGGAAGCCATAAGCCAACACACCCCCATCTCACTAATAGCTCATGAGACCTGTTGAAACTGCATAAATGACAATAGGGACATCTGACCACATACTGAAAGGAATGAAGTGT
Organism: Marmota flaviventris; assembly: GCF_047511675.1. Classification (NCBI taxonomy): domain Eukaryota; kingdom Metazoa; phylum Chordata; class Mammalia; order Rodentia; family Sciuridae; genus Marmota; species Marmota flaviventris. The sequence goes on along the minus strand of NC_092501.1, from coordinate 39,915,786 downwards.
AAGTATTTAACACACTTATTTCTCTTCCTTCCCAATGTGCACACTTTCTTTGATTTCCTACAGTTAATGTTTTTTGTGCCTTTTATGTTTCCCTTGCAACAGAAGAGATTTTAAAACAAACCAGTGTCCATAGACTTGTTCTTCACTGACAATGAGAGGACTGTCCCTGGTGTCAGCTGGGGGAAAAGCCTAATAGAAAGCCAAGATCAATGTTGCAGTGGCATTAGAAATGACTAGCAGTCTCCAAGGAGTTGGAGAACTGAACTTCTGTGAACTGTCATGGACTTTTGGGCAATGTGTACTACAGGGAGGAAGTCAACCCTCATTGGAGTCTGAATCACATGCTTTCCCAGGCTCAGGGATTCTGTACAGGGTCACTGTGAAGTGAAAATCTTGGGTGCTGCCAATCAGTTTTACATCTGTTATTACCCAACTGTTTCTCAGATGGTCTGGGCCAAGATCATAAGGAGAGAAGGTGTCTAGTCATCTGAAACTGTGAGCCAAACAAAAGAGCTATACTGGTGTATGCTGGCTGAGGAAGAGAACATTCAAAGCTGGCGGTGTCACAAGGACACTCTGCCTTCAGTGAAATGCCTAGAAATGAAGTATAAAACATCAAGTGTGCAATGGGAATGGAACAGGAACTGCAGTTTCAGCCAGGAAGTGTGTTAACAACCCATTGTTTATTACTATACTAAATTACTTGAGGTAGGCTGACTTTATAAAGAAAATAGGTTTATTTCAATTTATATCTCTGAAGGTGCAAAATCTAGGAGATTTATCTGATGTTGGTATTCATGCTGGCAGAGTCTGCTGGTCGTTGCCTCCAAACAACTGAATGTATCACATCTCTCCCTCAGTTTATAAAGCTATGAGGATTCAGTCATGGGGGCTCTCTACCTTAATGACTTCATCTTATTCTAACCATATCCCAAAGGCCTCACTCTAATGACCATAATCAGATTAAGTCTGACATTCTTAATACTATTAACATATGACTTTGAAATTAAATTCCTGTATAAATTTGGAGGTGAGGTGGCTGATGGACAAATCATTCAGACCATAAAAAAGGGGGAGGTGGACTTCATGTCCATGGGCCCAGGGGCCACCCCAGGGGAATAGCAGAGATGGGAATAGTGAAGGTAGGAGAATAAGGGCTATCACAGAGCACAAGAATGCTGTCCATGGAGAGGAAGATCTTGACTGATAGGGCTCATAGGGATCTCATGCCTGGAGGTCAAATCAGAGACCACTGTAAATGTGACCCACATGTCATGATGGTGGATTTCCAGTATGATCTTGGGAATGGGAACGAATTCTGGCCCCCTGGGTGCTGCTCCCTCTAATCCTTTAAGGCATTGCCCTGTTCCCAAGCCTCACACAGTTTCCTTGCACATACATGCACAGATCAATCCTGCTGGGTACCTGCAGGGACCATCTGCACATCTCCAGGACTCTCTTCTGTGCTGCTCTGTCCTCATTGCACTCGTCTTGAGGACGCCAGTTACTTGGTCTTCCTGCACCTGCTGGGCTCTCCTTTCTGCACCACAGCCACTGAGCTCTCCCGAGGCAGGAAGGTACCTTGTCCGTTCCATCTCCATCCTTCAAAGTCGGGCCACAGGATCTTGAAAACCACTCTTTTCTTTCCTTTTTTTTTTTTTTTTTTTTTGTTGTTGTTGTTTCAGGCTGAAGGGTAAATCTATTCCTCTTATCCCATTTTTTTTTTTTTTGTAGAAGCCATGTTTGAATTTGAGCAAAAGCTGCATGCCTCACCCTGATTACTCCTCAAAGCACAGTGAGAGTGTACACACAGACATTTTCCCAGTTAACTCGTGTCTGTGTGCTAAGTCTCAGTCCACCTTCCCTGCTCAGGCTTTTCCTGGCTTCTGAAATTTGAGTGTTGTTTCCTTATGTTGTGGCCCTAGAGCTCTGTGTCACCCTATTACCAGCATCTCCTCAGCCTAAACTGGAATTAGTACCTTTGGGGGTCATGCAAATACTGACCCAAGGAATGAGTGAATGAATAAATGAATGGGTAAGATGCGACTCCCCTGTCAGCTGAGCCTTTTGCAGACTGGGAAGGAGACAGTTTGAGAGAGGAAATGAGCTGTATAAAATCTGGCCAAGTTATCCTGGAAGAAATTCCTTCTAGGGACCACAGCCTTCAGGCTGTCTGACTAAATGCAGGGAGCCTTGCCTGTAAAAACATGGTGACATGTTTTACAGAAGATTTTCATCTTTTTTTCCTGTCGGCATGTATTCAAATGATGCAGGCACTGTCCAGTAAGGCCAGAGTTGTGGCTCATGAAAATTATATGCATCTTCATGGCCATCTTCCCTGTGGGGGATAGAAAGTAGGAGCAGGACTTCAGCTGTTTGGCTTGATTTCCAATATTCCAGAAAGTATTCAGGAAAAACACAGGCTCTGCAGGGAAGGGCCTGTTTTGAGTGACATGAATTAGGGGAGAATAAAGAGGAGAAAGGACAGTGGTTCATGTTCAGACAGGAGCCTGTGTGTGGCATAGAGGAAGGAGTTTGGCTTTGTCAGACAATTTGGTTGTAAATTTCATAACGCTGGGTTTAACTGCTTCAGAAAGTCTCAGTTTTGCCATCTGTTGAATGGGTTACCTGGATAACAGGAATAACGTGTGGGAAACTCTAAGTCAATCCAATGTGAGTTCCTTTCCTCTTCCTCTCTTATTATCTTTCTCTCCTGCTCAGAAGATGAGAAAAGGGTGGCATGGGGTTTGTTTAGCCTCTGTTTCTCAAGGAAGTGATGACAGGGAGCAGCTAATCTGGGGCTTCAAGGAATGAATAAGTGAGCTGAGCCCTCCCATAACTGGCTGATTGAGGAGGCTCAACATAGAGGGGTGAGAAGTTTTATTTTTCCCCAGTCATTTCTTTTATCCTTGCCCACTTGAGTCATCTTGGTAAGATTCAATAGCTTTCAGGTCCTCTCTTGGATATTAAAACTTAATTCAAATTTATACTTTCAATTTCCACCTTCATTTAAATCAAGGGGTTATTTTTTGGCAAGGGCCCTAATTATTAATTCTTAGGCAATTGTAAGAATGCCACTCAACAGTGTGTTTTACCACTTTATAATGGAAGGACAGGGATGGGCTCTGTAATTAGTCCATCTTTTGTTGCTATGATAGAATAGGTGAGGCTAGATAATTTGCAAAGGAAGGAGGTTTATTTAGTTCATAGTTCTGGAGGTTCAAGAGTATGGTGTCAGAATCTGCTTGGCATGGATAGGGCCTTGCAGTGGATGTCATCACAATGTAGGAGCAGTTGAAGAGGGACTCAGGGCAATGCCAGGCTCCTTTATAGAAACCTGTCCTCACTGGAACTAATCAGAACTTGAGATCTGCATTGATCCTTTACAAGGGTGTGATTACCTTTGACTAGGCCTCTCAATGCCCCACCCTAGGGACCAATATTCTAGTCCATGAAGTATCAGGGGACAAATTGAGACCATAGTCAATCCACAGAAGTCTCCTTTTGGCAGTGAGAGGCCTGCACTTTTCTTGTGCTCTTTGGCTGTGCCTGCTCAGGAGGAAGGATCAGGCTCTGTTGGGGATGATTTGTGAGTAGGGAAGGAAGACTGTGTTTTGCTCTCATTCCTCATCCTGAGAGCTTGGGAACATCATTTAGGGACTATTGAAATCATCGTTACCCCCAAGTTCTAACTAGATAGTTGGGTTGCTCTTCTTCCTAGGCCACACACACAATGGTACTATTAAGAAAGACACTCTTTAAGATAGGGATCTCTGATTCACGTGACCTATCTCTACTTTTCCTATCTTCTTTTGACTGGGAATCTAGTGAAGGGTGTTGGAAGGTTATATGGTCCTCTTTTCTTCACCTCAAATTGCCTACACTACTCCTTGCAGAGGCAAAGCCACCCATCCTGGCTATAGTGAGGCTTTTGCTGTTGTTCAGCATCATTGGGTTGAAGCCCCTACTCCTTTTATCCAACCTGAGATACCGTCTGTTTGTCTCACCACCCTTGCATGAATGCAGGCTGGTCCCAGAGGTCCAGCCTGGGAACAGGTGTGGTATGACACATGGGAGAGTGATCCCAGAGGCACAGAGCCAACCAAAGTCATCTCAGTGCAGGGAAGAGAACACAGTTCTCTGAAGATCAGCAGCAAGACCTGGGGTGGTGGAGGTTAGAAAAGGCAAGGTTTAAGGAAATAAAAAGATGCTATTCTTGTTCTTTCCTCCAAACTAACTCTGAAGCAAATGGTGGGGCTTCCAGGGAAGGCTTGTCCCTATCAGAAAGGGTCAAGAAATCCTTTCTACCCGTGTAGAGGGTCCAGGCCTATTGGTCAGCATTGGGCATGGCTTACTCTGAAGACCCATGGGGTGCAAGACTGAGCTTCTGTGTCCTTCTGGGACCTGGTCACAGATGTCCACCCTGCCCAGATGTGCAATAGCTTTGCTCTCTAGGTCATTACGTGGAGGAGCTTTACATTTACATTTTTACTGTCCCTATCTACACCAGACAAAATAATCTCATTTTTTGGTGTCACTGAACTGGAGTGCTCTTTTTCCTCAAAGGAAATCACCCACCAGTCACCCATTAACCGTGCATGCACAACTTGCCAGTTGCCCATCAGCATCAATCTTGGTAATTCAGTTTTTTTCTGGTTTAAAAACATTGTTGATTTAGTTAAATATGCAGGCAAATTCAGACATGACCCTTCCCCTCCTCTTGTCTCTATCTCAGGGTGTTGGTTTTCTGTGTGAGTTTGGTGTTGTCCCAGTGTTGCAAGAAGGCTTCAGGATAAGGCTGGGGCCAGTCCTGAGAAGACAGGGTTCAGCAAGATCTCATGGAGCCCTCTTCACCTTGGCCATGGGCATTGTTGCCACCAGATTGCTGCTCTATCCCACCATGGCTGCCATGGAGTATCTGGCCCTGAGCTGCTGCATCACTCCCTTGAGAGTTAACTCCCCCGCTGGGAGCATCTGATTGGCCATACTTGTTCACATGTCCACTAAGGCTAGCATGTGGAGAAACTGCTTATCTACCCAGCTCCCTCACTGCCATACTACTCCATGGCTTCAGAGGCAGAGCTTGGCATTCCCCCAAATAGGGAAGAGGCTTGGATTCTTAGTAGCAAAGGTATGACCTATCCTTTGGAGTTAGAAAGGGCCCAAGATAGCTTATGCTCACCCACCCTAGTCTCTCTCAGCTCCAGTGGAACCTGGAAAAATATCCCAAAACAGTTTCTACATGCTTGGGTATGAATGCAGACAGTGGCTGAGGATTCTGAGGCCATGTGTCTGCCAGAGTCACTGCAGGGTAGGGCCTAGTCCTGCCAGTTGAGGAGTGGGCTGGGCTCAAGGGTGGATGAGCTGGGTCTCAGAGGGCCAGCAGTGCAAGGATGATGGCCTTCTCTCTTCCTGTGCTACCCTGAAGGCGGCATCAAGACCATGAACTGCCTCCGTTGCAGGCACTCAGTGTGACATCTACAAGGACAGAGGCCAAAGGCAGAGGTCTCCAGGCTAACCTCTCCTGAGAAGTGCCTACCATGTGCCCCTTCCATCTATTCCTTGGGCTCCATCTAATACCCTGCCAATAAACCCATTTTTCCCTTTGGTCTTTATTTCATTGGGGCTCAGAAAAGGACACCCTGAAGCAAAGCCCTCCAAACCAACCTGAAAAACAAAGTTTCTTCTTGACCTTCTCCTGTCCTTCTGTCTGACTCCTCATTCTCCCCCAAGGCAAGCCATAAAAACTAGAAATTCCTCTTCCCCAAGGCAGGTCATAGAAAACAGAACCCCCTTCCCCCAAGCCAGTCATAAAACCTAAAAATACTGCTTTTAACTTTCTGCTACCTTTCTGTGTAGAAGTTGGTCGTAAAGAAATCCTCTGACTTCCTTTGATTGTAGACCATAAGACCCTCATTCCAGCAACAGTTCTGCTGTCTCTGAGAGGCAGAAATGCTACCACTGAGGGGCCAAGAAGAATCTGAACAAGCAGGTCTTGTGGGGCTTCCCCAGACAGCGTCTCCTTTCTTTCAGCTCATACTCTTTTTGTCCAGTCACAGATCTACATTCTCTGTCTGTGCTTCATCAAACCTAAGCTTAGAAGTTCACCCAAGGTAAACTTGGGTCTTTGACTCTTCAATGTGAAGGATCTCATGTCATGTAAAACTGTAATCAAATAAATCTGTTATGGAATTTTCCCTGTTAATCTGTCCATTACCAACTGATTTCAACAGATTCAATTATCTAACCTCTAGAGGGAAAGCTTAAACTTCCCTGTAGTTTTAAGCCAAGACTCCTAATAAACCTGTTGCTACCAGCTCTACTCCTGGGCTCCGGTGGTGCTGGGAGCCAGCCAGGCAATTCTCTTCCAGAAGGCAGAAACTGGGATAGCCTGTTGCTCTCTGCTTTCAGGTCCCCCCCCCAACCCTTTTAGTCCATAAAAAGGGATCCAGGTGACATCCATTCCATGTCTCACTTTCAGGTCCTGCTGGTGACCCTGTTTCTCAATCCTACTATGTACTCGCCTCCCCACCTTAGGACTCAAACTCTTCAGAGTTCTAGATCCCAATTTTCCAAGACAAATAAATTATTTGACATTCATAGGAAAACTTGCTGTCATTTAAGCACCCTGCTCTTGAAATTGAGCTCAAAGTTAAGAATTTAACTTTGTTCTGGTCTGACCTCCCCCACTCCTCCCTGCAGGAGGTGCTAGGAGAAGCCAAGTTTCCCTGAAAAGCAGAGAAAGGGTCATGGGACAGGGACACATGGGAACAGCGGTCTTTTAATATCTAAAGATATTATACCACTATATTTTACTTTTAAAGTTAGGTTGCATTTTTATTAATTTTCTCTGGAGGGCTTATTAAATTTTGAAGATTATGGTATGAAATTATTAAAGATGACTTTTTAGATGGTAATACATTTTAGAATCCAGATATTAAACTCAATTAAAGGATATTCAGTCCCAGATGGAGATGCATTTGTAGGAAGTCAGCTCAGCTCGTGACCTCACATAGCCAATGTGAAGGAGTCTGTGTCCCTATTCCTCCCTCCCAATCCCTTCCCTGCAGCCCCATCCTGGGGACACACTGACTGCTGCTTTCCTGCTCACTGAGGGGGACAGTGAGCTGTCAATAATCTCCTCCCTCCCAAGATCAACCTTTGGGGTGAATAGGGTCTCAGTAAAAGGAGTCTCTGTGTGTGGGGTCTGGAGAGAAGTGAGGCTGGGAAAGGTTGACACATGCCAATGGACCTAAGGACCTGCAGAGACTTTCTGTGCCTGCCTCCTGTGTCCTCAGCTACAAATAGTAGAAGCCTCAGGATTGCTTGCAGGGATGGACTTGGAGGTGGAATGGGGTGAGCAGACCTCTGTAGTGTTGGAGCTGGAAACAGGAGCAAGTTCTGACCCCATAGGCAGGAAGCATGAACTTTGCTGTGGTCAAGGCTTGGCTGGATGGATCCTGCTTCGGTTCTCCTCTCTACCCAGCACGAAGTGCCAGGGCTGTGACTGCAGCAGAAGCTGTGACGATGGAGCAGGCAGGAGCATGTAGGGGTGGGTGGGTTGGCTCCTGAAGAACAAGCTTAGACCTGGACAGAGAGGACTGGGCAAGTGGGCAAGGTGTCAGCCCTGTCTATCACATGGATTCTGAAATAAGACTCCCCTCTCTAGGGGATAAGACAAAGGAAGGTTGTGATTATGAACACTCTGAGCCAGGTCCCACATCAGGATTCTTGATTAAACCCTTAGTGAACTGAAAGAAGTTGGGCTTGACTCAGGCATGGCTCCTTTGACCCTGCTGCCTGGAGGCCAGGTCCACCTGAGGAAGGGCATGTGTGCAGGCCATCCCAGAGTACATCCTTTGCTCTGGTAGTCACAGGACAGATGGTATCAAAAATTGAGCCCCTCTGTCCAGCACACTCATTCCTGAGGGCTTCGTGAGGCTATGGCCCTCAAGGAATATTACTGGAAATATCTGAATAGGAGCTTCTTGTCCAATCATCTTGCATCTGTTAAAAATCACACAAGTAGCAGAAAGCAACTCAAACCTATTTAAATGAAAAGAGGGGTGATATTTTTAAAACGCTTCCTCTGGCAATTTCCCTTCGGTGAAACCAGTTTTTCTGTCTGTGCTGAGTTTGACTCTAAGCTGGACCATGAGACTCAGAGGTCCAGGGAATAAGAAAGGTGGGTTTCTAGGACAAGGACACCCATCAGGTGGGCCTGAAGGAGAACAGATGCAAGGCTGTTCCAGTCCTCCACAATGGAAAGGGGGCTTGGTGGTTTTGATGCAGGAATTTGGGGGGACCTCTAACCGGGACCTCAAGGAACTCAGCACCCATTCTCTGTGGCCTGGTGGATGACTATCACAGCATTGGAGCAGAAATGAGAATAACATGGGCTGCTCTAGGGAAGCCAAAAGTACTGGTCTGTAACTCCAATTCTGCTTTATCTCTGGCCCACCAGACTGGCTATGGCACAAGGACATGTGACAAAAATGGGGTGATTAAGGAGAGTTAAGAGTTGGAAATGTCCCCTGGTCCCCAACAGGCTGTGAAGATGTGCAGGAGGAGGCTGAGAGGCAGCAGGCCTATGAAGCCAACAACGGTATCAGGTATCAGATGAGGACTTCGGGGCCAGGATGAGCAAGGTATTTAAATCACCGCTCAGAAGCCAACGAAGACCTCAAGGCCCATCTGAGGCTTCCCACCATAGTCAGCCACAGGGACTCTCCAACCAGGTGACCTGGGGCAGAAAGTGGGGGTGGGGTGGGTGAGTGGGCGTTGCATACTGAACATTCATTCACCTCAAAATGGATTCTGACTTTTAACTCTGTATTAAGACTGCCTCCTCCCCCAGTGCACATGTACCTGAACAGGTGTGGAGGCAGGGAGAGCTGCTTCATTAGCAGGAAGGGGAATTTCAAGGATGAGGAGAGAGATGGAAATAAGAAGACCATTTTGTTTTCCAGTCTGAGTTCTAGGGTATAATCTCTGCTCTTCAGGCACAAACAAAGGGAGATTGCTTATAAATCAGGGTGAAGTGTTGTTTCATGAACTCTAAGGGATAGAACTGCAGCGAGGCTGAGGAGGGGGCAGGAACCACTGGCCCACAGGCCAAGGAGAAGATCTTGGCTGTCACCTCTGCCTCCTCACTGACAGCATCGTCTTTCTTTGAAATTGGTCTTTATTTGCTTCTGAAGCCATATAATGTCACATACTTGTCACCAGGGTTCCAGTTTCCTCTTTCCTTATTGAGAGGCCAGATTCTCTGTCTCTTAATTCTGAATTTCAGAAAAAGAATCTCCCTAGCTGTTAACCTCAGGTTCATACCAGATGCAGCCAGCCATGGTCCTAGTGCCATGAGGGCACTGGGTAACTGGATCCCCATGTGTTCCCATGGGCAAATCTTTATTTAGACTGTGGTTTGGATACATTTACAGTTTCCCCCCTTTCATTAGTTCTTTTTTTATTTATTTAATTTAAAAATTGTTGTGCTACAATTATACATCAAAGTGCAATGCATTGTGATCTGTTCATACACGCACATGACAGAGTTGGGTTGATTTCCTTTTGTTCTTCCTCCCCTTTCTATCCCTCCTCCCTCTCTTCATTTCCCTTCCTGTATTCACTTCCGCTGTTCTCCCTTCTGTGTTCATGACACTCTCCCCCTTTTTGAAAAGTTTCTAATTTCTCTCTAGCTTCCACATGTAAGCAAAAACATTCAACCCTTGGCATTCTGCACCTGGCTTATTTCACCCAGCATATTATGCTCCAATACCATCCACTTACCGGCAAACGACATAATTTTATTATTCTTTATGGCCGGGTAGAACACTATTGTGTTATGTACCACATTAATCTGTTGAGAGGCACCTAGGTTGGCTCTGTAACTTGGCTATTGTGAATTGAGCTGCTGTAAACATTATGATTGTATCACTACAATATGCTGATTTTAATTCTTTTGGATAAATACCAAGGAGTGTTTATCACAGGATAACTGGGTCACATGGTGGATCCATTCCTAGTCTTTTACTTTTATTAGTTCTTAAAGCTTAAATCTGTATACAGTGAAACAACTTGAGTAACTCTCACTTAAAATAAATCAGCTTGATCAGGCTTTAGACCTAGAGAAGAGTGGCCAGGCACTCTTGGATATAATTTGGAGTGATTCTATTCTGCTTGGTTGGTCTGGTGTCCGACCAGTGATTAAATGTTTCAGCTGCCACCCGTGACCCTGAGTTTGTATGGCTATCTCAGGGTTGCTCTGTACTTGTGTGGTTAATCAGGCCTCAACTATGTGAGAGAGGAAGTTCATGGGATTATAGTGACTTTAGTCCTGAGGCTTACTCTGTGGTGTTGTTTGAACCTTGAGATCCAGGGAGACACTTTGGCCAAACTTAGTCACACAAGAGACTGGGGCTTCAGATAGGATAGTGTTGACATAGGGGCCACTCAGCTCCATTCTCCTGTGGCAGACAGTCTAACTTATCCCATCACCCCTCTGCATTTGGGTCCCTGTCCACTGACCTTGTCTCATAAAGCCCTTGGCCAGGTGGCTCTGTGACAAGAACTTCCCTAGGAGTCCTGTAATGAGTGATCCCATTATGCCTGGTGCACTCTCTCCTGGTGGGGTGACTCCCACCCTGGTCTCTAGAAGGAGACTGCAAGTGCCGTCTCCTAGGATTCCATCTGGGCTAGAGGGAAGAATAGAGGCTGTGGCTTCTGAGGCCTGGGTTTTAACAGTGACTCCATACTTAGAAATATGTGGTCTGGAGATAGGTGCCATGGCTTGTGGAGTCTCAGCGTTCCAATCAGTACAAGTTTCAAGGATACCTCATACCCCTGTGGCGAGTCAGTGAGATGGCAGGTGAAGTGGTTCTAGTCCAGTGGGTTGTTAGTAGACTTTAAATACCTGTTAGTGTTTCCTCTTTCTGCTTCCCAGTGTGGTGGGAGAAGCTTCCAGGACTGGGTGGAGAAAGTATAGAAAGACCTTTACTGTTTAGAATAAGAAATGGAAGCAGATCATGTGTACTCATGACATGAGGGAGAAGAATGTATTTTCCCTGAATGTCTTATAGTTTTGATGTGCTGATAGTAGTAAGGCTTGCTTATGGCATTTTAGATTTGTGATTCAGAATGAGCACCATGGGGCTTGCTCCCTGGTCTGGTCTCTGGGTTTCATTGGCATAACTTTGACCCCTTGGGTGAACTGTTCTGGGGCTAGCTCCATCTTTAATGTCTCCAGGCTGACCTGGAGGGGCGGGCAGACACATACCTGAAACTGAAATTCAGGCTTCAGGATGAGAAAGCTGAAGCATCCAGGTCTCACTGGAATTCAGATGCCTAAAAGGAAGCCCAAAGAATCAGCAAAAGGAGGCTGCTTTGTCTGCCCCAGAGCTGCTTTCAGACCAAAGAGACTCGGTTCTGCATTACCAGCTGCATGAAACATCAAACCCTCAGAAAGCAGTTTTACTGCATCAGAAAATGATTTATTCTCCAAAGTTAATGATCTGGAACAATAGATTGGCCTTGGTCAAAAATCAATTTTTATTATTTGGAGAAGGTCTGGATAAAGTCTTCTTTTCATTATCAGGCCCATAGACGACAATCCTAAATTACGCTTGTTCAAGGACAAAGCTTCATTTGGATTGTGGTTTGGGCACATTTGCAATTTTTTCCTTTCATTAGTTCTTAAAGCTTAAATCTATACTTGGTGATGACTCATGTAACTTTCACTTAAAATAAATCAGCTAGATTTGGTTTCCACCTAGAGAAGAGCGGCTGGGCACTCGTGGATACAATTCCGAGTGAATGGTTATTGAAAGAGTTCTTTTGTTTATTTGATGCTTCTCAGCACCTACCAGGTTGTCTCTGAGTGTTCATGGCAATGAGCTGCCCTAGTACTTGTAAGGTTCCTGGAATTAGCATGGGACTCTCCCAACTCCCACATTTCACTGGGTTTTTTTCTCATGGAGTGAGAAAAGACAGAAGTCATGTGGTTCCTGCTTAACAGAGGGAGAGATGGAACTCAGAGGAAGTGACAGAATGGCTGGAGGCTGCAGAAGTGGTACCAGAACAGGGTCTTCTTGCTTCTGATGTTCTGGGTTCCTTTCCAAACCTTCCCTCTGACTGAGCAACATTATCAATTTTCTCTTTCCCCAAAGCTAGGAGTCCCATTGTCATTTCTGACATTTTCTCTCATATCGTGGCTCAGGGACCTGTGGGTCTGTCACTCACCAGTGTTTGTAACCCAGCCTCTCACTCCCCGCCAGATCTTCTATTCATAGTTCAGTATCTTTGATCCTTCTGCCCTTGGCCTGGACTGTTCCTGCTCCTTTGCTTTAAGCTTTGGGTAACCTTCACCTTGTGAAGACTTTGCATTTGCTCTCCCATCTGGGAAGACTGAATGGTCCCCTCTTGGGCCCCATAACCCCTGTATAGACCTGCATCCAAGCAATTGCCCCAAGGTCATGGTTGTCCCTCCTTTTAAGGCTCTGAGATTCTTGAGGACAGCTCTGACTTTTCTCTGTGTCTCCAGAGCTCAGAGCAATGCCTGGCACACTCCTGGGAGGTGATCCATAAATATTCAGGGAAAGAACAAATGCATCTTTTCTCAGATGCCTCCCTGGAGCTCTGAGCACATACTGACCTTGACCTTTTCTGAATTTCAAATTTTTTGTTGCCTATGCTATTAATTCAGCTTTAGATTATAGGTTTCCTCTGCATGGTAATAGCAGGTTTCCATGGTCAAATAGAAACTTTGTCTTTCCTGCAAGGGGCTCTGTCCTTGGGACCATAGCTCAATACCTAAGATGATGCCTCACCTCATATCCATGTGTGCTCGGAATGACCACCAGGAGAATTATTCACACACAATAAGATAGCTTCAGTGTTATGAGTTTCCACACTGGTGGCTGATCATTCCCATGCTGAAGGGAGAATCTCATCCTTCCTCTTATGCGTTAGACATCCTTGGGGATGTCAGATGTGCTCTCAATCAGCCCACACATTTTCTTGTGCTCTTGTCTCTTGGCTGAGCCCTTTCTGGTTGTTGTTTCAGAGAGACACCTCTTTCTCCCTGCCCTTCTTTACAGTCCCAATTTTCACTCCAGCTACTGCTTCCCAGAGCTTTCCAAATGGCAATCCTCCCAGAGGGACTCTACTCTATGGCATATAGTATTGTTTTCCTGAATTAAAGTGGGCCCTGTGCCAGGAAGAAACGGGGCCCACATTCTGTGCCACCTTTTCACCTGGGCCTCCCGGCAGCCCAGCCTGTGTGTGGAGCCTCACAGGGTGTTAATGAAAGATTTTTCCCTGCAATCACTTTGTCCCTGTATGGTAAGTTAGAAAAAGACACCAATCAAGCTAGCCTTCTTTTCTTCATCTCTATTTTTTTCTCTTGCCTAGAAACCCATGTGCTACCCCATGCAGATAAGTCCTAGGGAAGAACCATCATCTCTGCTGATGGACAGAAGAAAATGTGCAGATTCCAAAACCCAGTTTTGGGTGTGGCAAGAACAAAGACTGTGTGTGGCTAGTTCATGTCAGTAGCTTTTGATCTCTAGAAACTGATGTTGTGGATCCTTTTTTCATTTAAAACATTTTTTCATGTCTGAGAACCATGCATGAGATTTTTAGATACAAATAGGTTATGTGAAGAAAAAATGCCACCTGGCTCCCACAAGTATCACAGGAAGGAAGGCCAACGATGGGTCACATTGGTGAGACTGAGCAGAGGGGAACAGAGGTATCCATGGTCAGTGCCGGTTGGCCAGGTTTGAAATGTAGACAGGTGTATGGAAACATCAAGTCAACAACACACCTGTGGCTCCACACCCTGGGACCTAGTAATCTACTTTGTGAGTCTAGAAAGATTTCCTGTAGTTCCTACTCAGCAATATTCAAAGTAGATTTCTTTTTCTGTCACCTTGGCACCTTGGTACCTGTACATTGAACATCATGTCTCATATGGGTCTTTTTTTTTTTTAATCATGACTGAATCCTATTTCCATTTCCTCTGCCAACCTCTGTTTACAATGGGGAGGAATCTTGTCCCCTTGCGACATTCTCTAGGCATGCATCTCTTTTCAGTATTTGCATATATTACCTCATTCTTCATGGAAACCTCATGAGGTGGGTCACCCTAAATCCAAGGAGCACAGCTAGGGAGGATACACAGCACAGAGTGAAGATACAGGTTGGCCTAATAGACAAGGATGTGTGCATCTCCCTTATTTCTGATCAGTCTTCATTTACCACTGTTATTCAGTGTGACACAGATATACTTCCAATTGCATTGATCCTAGATTGGGGAATATCATTCAGGAGAAGAGTTTAGGGGGCCATTTAGCAATCGCTTCTCTTTATGGGAAGATAGGTATTTAAAAAGATGTGCAACAGGTGTTGAGGACAGGAGTAGGAGGTGCTAATGAGGGGAGAACCATAAAGATGATATGAATAGAAAATTTGCCTCATCAAGTATTTGTATTTAGAAATATTTTTGTGTATCACTTTTTCTGGGGGAAGAATTAAGATGAATTAATTCAACTGAGTCAGACAAATTTATGTAGGTCAACCATATACTAAGAGAGCAAGACATGAAAAAGTGGAAGACTTCCTTTTTTTCTGAATTAAAAAATCTTTTTGTTATGAAAGTTGTCAAACTTACACAAAGCTAGAGAAGAAGCTCTCGTTCTTTGTGTACACATCTACTGACTTCTTCAACTGTCATCCATAACCACTCTTGTTTCTTCTGTTTCTCCAGGATGCTTTTGAAACAAATAACCAGGAAAATGATAAGGATTTTTAAAAATTACCAACATGTAATTATCACATCTAAGACTTGAATAATAATTTCTTCAACATCAGTAGCCAGTGTTCAAATTTCCATGAATATTTAATAAGTGTGATCTATTTTTACAGTTTGTTTGAATTATGATCCAAACGAGGTTCATCTTTTGAGATTGGCTGAGGTCTTTTAAAGCTCTCTTTTTTATTCATATTATTTAGTTGTTGAAGAAATCTGGTTATCTTTCCTGTAGAGTTTCCCACAACCTATTGTGCTGTGAGCATCCTCTTGGGATTGGTTACATGTTCTTTGTCTTTTGTATTGACTGTTAGTATATCTAGAGGCTCTACCAGGTTTAGGAAAGATTTATTGGCAAGACTACTTCTTGGGTGCTATGTGATTTCTGATAGAAGACACATGATATCTGGTTGTTTCTCTTTCATGATTAATAGCCACTGATACTCATAGCCTAGGCACATTAATTCATGAGGAATTACAACATGGTGCCATTCTAATTTTATCATCTTCTTTGCTTATAAGCTGGGAAATGTCTTCAAAGGAAAATTTCATGTCATTTGCTACTGGATTTGCTTTGTGACCTAGGAAGTCTTGCTGTGTGGCATAGATTTGCTTTGTGCCACAGAAAGCAGTTGAAGGACCACCTTGGGCTCAACCTTAAGTTGAACATCAGAGTCAGATTTGTTAGACATCTACTTTGTGGGTTCTGACGTTGTCCCTGTGTTGGAAGTGATATTTTAGTTTCTGTTTTCTATTGTTACTGTCTAGGTCCTCAGTGTTCTTGGATTGGGCAAGACTTGCACATCTCTTGTTCCCTGAACATGGTATCATTTAAGTGTTTCAAAATACTATCCTTTTTTAAATCATAAAAATAGCTGTGGGGTTGCATCTTGAGGGAATTATCTAATTCCCATCAAGTCAACTTTATAGTTGGGCTACAGTGAGCTGCAGACATGGTACTAGTTTGTCAGTGTAGTGGTTTGCAGTGGGATTGAATGGAAATGCATTCTAACATTGCCACTTACTAGCTGGCACCTTGGATAATCAGCTGACCTCATCAAGTCCCAATTTCTTATCTTTAGACAGGAATGCTAGTACCTTCTTCATGAGGTCCTCAAAGTTTATTGAATCTACAGCATAGCACAGGCATTCTAAGAAGATGTGAATTTCCTTCACAGTCTGAATAACCATCTGGATTATTGAGTAAAGTTAATAGTTCCCATCTGGGGGCTCCCCCAAAGCATACTAACTTTGTTCTGGAAGAGTCATATGAAGACACGACTGATCTTACCCTCTGACACCTAAGAGTGCCTGGCAGGCCTAAGAGTTCTTTCTCCCTCTTTCCATGCTTTGAGACCATCTTCCCCTCCCATTCATTTCTTCTCTTCTCTTGCCTTCTCTGGCTCCCTCTCTCATATTCTTTGACTTCTTTCTCACCCCCCCCCCCATTTCCCCTTTGCTTCCTCCACTGAAGCTGGACAGAACCAGATAACACACAGTGATATGACTCTAGATATGTGTTTCAATAAAGCAATAAGGCTACAAGCCCTGGGGATGCCCAACTCTGGGAGCTTTGTGGATTTTCTAATATGGAATCTGATAAACTTCTCTGTTGCTTTTCTTCAATAGAGACTCAATGAATTTGGCAGCATCTTAGTGCAAGGTGTTCCAAAAGACCACATTCCATGACAGATCCACTTAGTTTGTGGCTTGTGCTCTGTGTGCAGAGACAGTGGCTGGAGGTGAGACAAGGTTGCTGCCTGGGCACCCATGCCTTATTTGTCCCTCCTTCAGGAGGAAAGTTTCTTTTTTACCTACCCTTCCTGGACAAAAAATCAGAGGCCATATCCACACATGAACTGGGTGAAAACTGAGAAATTCAATTCAGTGTTTTCCCACACTGAAAGAGAAATATATTTTAGCCTCCAACATTTGTATAGATAGGGTAATCCAAATCTCCACATTTGTATAGGGAAGTCATGTCAAACTCTAAGTTGGGACCATGCAAAGCTAAATTCCATTTTAATCTAATTTATAGGACTGACAGATCACTTCATCTATCCATCCATCCACCCACCCACCCACTAATCCATACATCTGTTTACACATTGAACCATTCATCAATACATTGTAAAAATATTTACCATGTATAATATTTGTTCTTTATTGTGCAAGACGCTGTCCTAGACACTTGAAGGCAATCTTGATAAAATGTATACTAATTATTCCTTCAATGAGTTTATACTCTGGTAGAGAAGTGGGGCCAAGTACGCAGCTCTGAGTAACACCTGTTCATAGAGTCCTGATCTAGGTCGGGAGCTTCTCTTCTATCTCTTCTCTTGCCTTCTCTGGCTCCCTCTGATGGGTGGTGGGGCAGGGGAAGAAGATGGTTCTGCAGTTTTCAGGGATGCATTTTGAAAGAGTTGAGAATGCAAAGGAAATAAGATGGGCTGAAACTTCTCAGAGTTTGTGGAAGATTCCAGGATCCAGGAAACCATGCTTTCACTATCTCACAGGTCTAGAGGCTGAGAAGTCCAAGATGAAGATTCTGTAAAGTTGTTAATCAATTCCCAAAGGCCACACCTCTTGAGACTGTTGTACTTGGGGATTCATTTGGAATGTGAATTTTGAAGGGGAAAAAAGCATTCAAACCACATTATTTGAGATCCCAGAAACACCATGGCAAGCTTATGAGTGAGCTTGAAAATTTAGAATATCCTAGAGGTGAGAAAGCTCCTGGATAGGCTGTCACCAAGAATCTCTTCTGCTACTCATTTTGGGACAGGTGGAGGTCCTGAATAGTGACTGACTGGGACCCAGCTCTGGCCTTCCATGCACAGAATTTTCCCAGATATATCATCTTAATCTAGTCAAGAAGTCAGCAAATGAGATGTTTTAAGAGAAGAATATTGTGAACACCTATATGTTATCTAGATTCAACAATTGTTAACATTTTGCTGAATGAATTTTTTGCTCTGTTCCCCCACCCTGAACTGTTTGAAAGGAAATTGCAGGCATCATAAAACTTCTCCTCTAAATACTTTAGCATGTATCTTTTAAGAATAAGTACCTTATATCAAATAATTACAATACGATTTTCACACCTGAGAAAACTAATAATAATTCAATATCATTTAAAATCTAGCCCAGAAAGGGTGAGACTGGGGCAAAGGACAGGTAGTTCGTGTAGATAATAAATGAGTAGATAGTGAATGATCTGGTTGGAAAGATGAGGGCTAATTATCAAAGAAAAGGAAATGGGTTGCTAATATCTCCATGCCCACCCCCCAACTACCAGCTGCTCTCCACTCTGGGATCTGCACTTTCCAACACAATTAGCCCCTGGGGCTGCTCTTTCAAACCTATGGGCACTACTCAGGGTAGAAAGAGAAGGTGGGGGAGGGGGAGAGGAAATCTGAGATCTATAAAGGGCCAGGGCACACCCCTCCTGCTCTGGGAAGCACTCAGCTCTGGGCCCTGACTTCTCTCTGGAGAAGCTGCTATTTCTGTTCTGTCTCTTAAATGAAACTTGCTTTCTATGCTTTTCTATGCTTGCCTCAGCATTTCTTGGGTTTCTTGGGTGTTTAATCTTCAGTTCCAGGGGAATGAGGACCTGATTCTGATTTCCAAGACCAGTATCAAGGGGAATTGACCAAATTATGTTGTTCTATTGTGTGCATGTAGAAATATGTAAAAATGAATCCCATGGTTACTTATAATTGTAATGCACCAATAAAAATAAAAATAAATCTAGTCCACATTCAGATGTCCTCAATTGTACTCCCAAAGTCTTTTCTGTCTCTCTTAAAAAAAATCAGAATTCAATTAAGTTTAATGCTTTGAAATGTCAATTTTCTTTTAAGGATGTGAAAATTGAGGCCTTCCCTGTGATAAAAATGAAAAATATTTGCTCAAGGACCAATAACCAGTTGATAGGGAAACTGGAGTTCCTGGCCATGGCTGTAGGAATCCAAGTCCACACATTCCATTATATTGGAAGTTTCCAGATCTGGTTTTTATATACCAGAAAGAAGTTTAGATATTAAACCAGGGTTGCTGACCTTTAAAGAATTTTCCCAAATGTAAGCATTTAAAAAAAAAAGCTCTATTATCTGTTCTCCCCATAATTTAACCTTACAAATGACATTTTAATGCTAACATTAAGGACATAGTTTCAGAATATAGGACAATCTTACAGAAGTCCAGGAACCATAGGCCTGGGAGAAGGCTCTACACACACCAGATGGCTGAGCTGGTAGTTGAAGGATGGAGGACTCAGTGGCAAGGGAGGGGCTGATTTGTTGATCCATCACAGTACATTGAGCAGAACCTGAGGACCTTAAGGATTTCCATAGGAACTACTGTCACTATGTCTTCCCCTATCCTTTGCAGATGCGAATGCATATTATTATAAAAATCTTCAGACATACATCAAGGATGAAATACTTTTACAGGGAACATTCATACTCCCACTACCCATAATCCTGCCATTGCCATTTTAGCCCAAGATCAGCCCTCTGCATCTCTGCTCAGCTCCAAGTAATTGGAGCTCTCCTGCTCAGTGGTGAGGACCAGTTTGGGATCCTGATTGCCTCAGTCATAGGGAGACCCTCCCCCTGGTTTCATCATCTCTGTCTGTCTACGAGATGGTAAGCTGGTTTCCCTCCCTGAACAGAAAGAACCTGATTGCAAACTCCTATTTCATTTGTACACTCACCTGATTGTGAGCTCCTCTTTTATTTAATAGTCCCAGCACATTAGGTGAAGGCTTACTTAGTTTGTAGGACAGCAGGGTGAAGTGTGGCTCAACTCAGCCAGCATGTCAGATCCTGCCTCATGCATTCTTCATGTCTCGTCACCTACAGTGGCCTTTTCACTCCATCTCACCATAGGCCTAGTTCAGGTGAGACACCTGAGGCACCCAGTGCTCTTTGCTTCAAGTGGTTGATATTGACTTTTGCTGTCCAGGGTGGACAGTATTTGGGGGAGAGAGAGAGAGAGAGAGAGAGAGAGAGAGAGAGAGTGTAGATAGAGCAGAGGGCATGATTTTCTGCTCTACTAGAACCTCCTCACTCCATGTTTGGACCATGTTGTCTTGAATGCATGCACCACACAAAAAGTAGATATGCCTAGCCCGAGGCTCCCTCCTTGGACCTCTTACCCTTCTGACAAGCTCATGTGGGGCAGATGTTGTGTTCTGCAGGACTTCTTTTGCCAAGTGGTGATGGAAGAGTCTGGTGCTTCTGCTTGTTTCTGTCTTGCAGAGTGCTGGGGGTACCTTAGGCTGAAAAGTGCTGCCCTTCTCTACTTGTAATGGGGATTCATCTCTGTTGAGGAGCTGAGGGCTCTTTTGTTCAGTATGGATAGGAATCATCAATAGGCAAAGTGCAGCTCCCTTAGTGTTAGCAGCTCTGAACTTTGAGGGCTTGTAGCTCTTAGTTCTTGCTGTTAGCAGCCCTGAGCCTCAAATACCAGCAGCTCTCAACTTTCTGAAACTCTTCCAGCAACTGGAGCTACCCTGGCAGCTCTCTGTTATGCCCCTCCATTCTCCAGCTGTTAGCTGCCCTCAGTGTTACCAGCCCCAGCTGCTGGCTGCTATCAGTGTCAGCCTTTAGTGTTACCAGCTCTTAGTGCAAGTAGCTCAGCTTGCCTTACTGGAGATAGAAGTCACAAATAGACAAATATAACCATCCAAAAGGGGATTTATTAGGACTTATTCTGCAGCATCTTCTGGTAAGGAGAAAGCTGCCTATGTAGAAAAAGAGCAGGCTCATGCATGTGAGGTGTCCTGCTGGCCAACCACAGATTTTCTGCTTGGTCATGGAAGGAGAGGGGCTCCTCAAAGATTGGGTTGGGGACCCCTGAAGCAGCTAAAGGGGATAGAGTCATCCAGAGAGGCTGCAGGGCAGAGTCATTTGGAATGAACCTGAGACCAAAGCCTGCTCCAGCCAAAGCAAAATATCTCTGAGTGGCTGTCAGGCTTCCAATGTAGCTGCAGCCATGAGGCATTTTGGAGCAGTTCTGGCTGCCAAAGGTTGAAGAATAAAAGTACACTTCTGTGACTGTCAGGCCCTTCTCTTCCATCTCATCTTGAAGTCTCTGACTGGAGCAGTCATCCACTGCCACTCATAAAGAAAAAACATTAGGACCAGCTAGCATGGGATCCAGGAGTAGGGATGAGTGGAGATGGGCCTCTGGCCTGGGCCCAGCATGAGGGAAAGTGGAACAAAACCAGTGAGTGCCAGGCAGGCTTCTTTCCTGGAGCCAGAGACAGCTGCTCCTGAGTGGAGTCGGGAGAGGCTGAGACTACAGTGATCTGTCTGCAGATTTTGGGCATTCCCCTCCAAACTCAGTGGGACTGGCTTTAGACCTTGGAAGAATCCTGTCCCCTCCAGGTGTAGCATGAGCCTCACAGATGCTTTGTGAGAAGTCAGTACAAGAGAAAATGAAGACTCCCACCTAACAGGGCCCCTTTCTCTGGGCACCATGGACCCTGCAGTGAGCTCCTGGAAGACTTGTGTAGGTACTCATGTTTCTAGAAAGCCCCTGTATCTGTGAACCCAGCCCTCAGCACCCTCAACCTCTGCTTGCCGGGCATTGTTCTGCATTTTCCATAACACTCACACAAGGTGGATAATTGGTCAAGGGAGCTAAAGAAAGTAGTGACAGACAACTCCTTTCTACATGCACCCCTCAAGTGTGATTGGCTTCATTGCTTTCTTGTTGAGGGCACATGGGGAGAAACCACACATTCACAAACAGACTATACATATGCACACGCATCCACACAGAGACTACATATATACATATATACATACATACACATGTACACTATGCACACAGCACACACTCTACACACACCACATACCCTATACATACCTACAATGTACACGAACACTACAAACCCTATACATACTCCACATATCACATACATATCCAATACACTGCATCCATCCATACCATACACTACACACACACACACACCCCACATATACAATACATATGCACACTACACACAGACTACACACACAAACCACATATGAATCATATATGTATACTACATACTCCACACACTCCACACACATTGCACACACACAACACATACCATGTATGCACAGCTCACACATCACATACTACACATACCACATCACACACATCACATATATACACTATACATGTGCCATATATGCATACCACACAAATCATACACACTTATCACATACATACCCCACTATGTGCACAACACTATACACACTACAAACACATATCCTGTATACATACAGAGTAAATGCCTACCTACTCACATCATATACACACACCAGACACACTCATATCACATCTATCACATATACCATACATGCATACCACACACATACTACAGGAACACACTGTATCACACACATGTGCACCCATACTGCACACCACATAGATACACACAGTTTCCCTCTCTCCTTCCTTCTTTGTTTCTCCACTAGGCATTTTGTGACTCACAAGCACACACATGCAACCTAATGGAGTGGTGATAGGCTACACACCTCAGCCTGAGGTCAGTGATCAGACATCTGCCTGAAGCTGCCAGTGGCCTCTGAAATCCTTAGACCTGCCAATACATGACCACCAGCAAGAAAGGAGCTATTTTCTCTAATTTTTAAATTTAGGGAGGAATCTATTTCAGAAACTCTCACACCCCCACAAACAAACAGCCAAGGAGAGAACAAGAACTACAGGCAACAAAGAAATATTTTGCTGAGATAAATGCTAGGGAAAAGCAGCTTTTAAATATATCTTCCACCAGATTTTGTAAATGTATGCTTGTATGTTATTCTCATTGTCAGTGAGTGTAACTAATGCCTTTCAGAAAGGCAGAACTGTGAATCGAGAGACAATTCCCCATTTGCTAAGACATTATGTGATGCTCTGTACATAAAGCTGTCCTTTATTTGGAACAATCTGTCTTAACAGAGGATCAGTTTTCTTTCTTTTAAGTTACACAAATTTTGCATATTGTTTTTTTTGTTTTATTTTTTAATAAAGAGAGAGTGAGAGAGATAGAAAGAGAGAGAATTTTTTAGTATTTATTTTTTAGTTATCGGCGGACACAACACCTTTGTTTGTATGTGGTGCTGAGGATCGAACCTGGGCCGCACGCATGCCAGGCAAGCGCGCTACCGCTTGAGCCACATCCCCAGCCTGCATATTGGTTTTAAGAAGCTCTGCGGAGTTAGCTCACCTAGAAGTTACCCTCCATCTCAGGTCCTGGCGAGGTGGGTGTCATTGCTACTTGCTTTGCTACTTCCTCAGTCCGGCTCTCAGTAGCTGGTTGCTTCTCTAAACCACTTATGTTCTTGGGGCACATGATACTCCTGTCCAGGGGTCCAGCCTTCAGGGAGAAGCCCTGGTCCCTCCCTAGTGTCCCCCAGAAGAAGAGAGGGGACAATGGGGAGGTGAGTGATCCTCAGGGACGTGCCAAGTGACCCCAGTGCCTTGTCCCCCACTCCTGGCAGGCCTGGTCAGATCTTCAGGTGCAAAGACAGAAGGGAGAGGCTATAGAACTTGGAAAACTACAGGACCTAGATTAAGTTTCCCTGGGTTCCCTGATCTTCTTGAAAGAGGTGGTTTCCTGTGGAAATAGATCTGGAGCCAGAGAAGAAGTGGGTGCTCAGCCCGGAATTATTTTCAAGCCAGTCTATGAAGTGTGGCCCTAATCTCTAAGTTTCTTTTCTTTCACTGGTTTGTGGCTGACCCCCTTAAAGCCAGCTACTTGGCTGCTTCTGGATAAAGCTGGATGTACTCTGTGTATTATTATCCCTGATGTGACATTCCTCGCTGGAGGTATCTGAAGGGCGAAAGAGACTTTGAGTCCTGAAAACTCTTGACTGCTTTGGAGCAGAAAAAGAAACGATGTCATAAAAGTTGGAATGATGAGGGTGTCTGGTACATACTAAGTGCTCAATAAACACTCAGTGAAGGTGGAAGGAAGAGCAGTTTCATCAGACAAGATATAAAAGATGCTGCCTGCTTGCAGCTTGCTGCCATCCTGAGGGCCTCCACAGGTGCCCATGGGGGGCATAAGATGGACAGTTTCATGGGTCAAAGAGGCCACCTTCATGAAGCTAGCAGAACTTCCATCTCCTCTGCTGTCTTGGAAGCTGTCTCCAGTAACTTTACTTCTGCTCTGACCTTTGAGGCTATTCTGTAATAAGCCTTCACAATACCAGTTAGAAAAGGATATAGGGGACAAAGGGAAGGATAGAGGAACTTTTTATTTTTTTTTTTAAACAAACCAGAACTAACCTGCCTGAAATCAGAGAGGAGAGAAAGCTTAAATATTCCAGAATGAAAGGGAGACTTTCTAGCTAGGAAGAAGGGACATTTATGTTTGAATATTTTCTGAATCTCTGGGATGTCAAAAGGAGAAAATCTGCAGTCACTGCATTGTCTGGTAGAGGTGGTGAAGTCAGCTTCTTTCTTGGCTGCAATGGAGATTGCTTCAGTTCAGAAATCCAGAGAGGGAGGGAATTGAGACTATGGTATGGCTTTGCCATGAAGGAATGGACTTCTCCAAGTGCCCCCGCCACCCACCGGCTGCATATACCTTTCCTGTTCATCCAGCACTCTTGGGATGCCGATTTGGGCCAGGACTGGTAGAACTCCATCTACCTGGGGAAAGACAACACCTTCCTATTGTTTGGAGTCTGTTTCTTAAGGTGCTGATACCAAGATGTGTTAGGCCAGTGCTTGGCAGGGCCCTCTTGCTATTCTTCTTTTTGGGGCCAACCAATCTGCAGCTGTACTGAAGTCTGAAAAATCTGGAACAGATCTGAAATCTGAGCAAGATATTTTTTTTTCTTTTTTTAAATGTAAAAACTTCCCAAGCTGCAAAACGAATCTACTGAACTTGGCAGAGAAAGTGTGAATAAGGAGATGATTTGTAACTGAAGGGAGAAATAGTTTCTGAGTGACATTTACAAACATGGGAGGAGAAGAAGGAGGCGTGTAGATGTGTCTGAGCCAGCTATGGCCCATCCTGCCCCAGAGCCTCGATCCTCTTTCTTTCTATCCCTGGCAGTGGTTGAGTTTGTGTTGATGTCAGCTTCTACCCCACAAAGGTAGTGATGTCATCTTATCCTGAAGCCTCAGAGAAGCCCATCTGGGTGGTCTAATAGTATTAGTTACCCAGTGTTCTTAGTAGGGGCTGGCACCATAGTAGTCACTAGATGACCAGAGCCCTTTGTCCCCTTCCCATGCAGAAGAGGGCCTGATTGTTTTCTCTTTCCTGAGCTTCCTTTGCACTTGCCTGTGGAGGGGTGGTATGTTGGTCATGTAGCGTCACTGCATTCCTCTTCTGAAGCTCACAGATGCCTCGGGAGGGCATGTGAGGGGGGACAGTCTATGAGTAATTCAGCTTGGCTAGTTGACAAAGTGTCTGTCTCTTTTCTGTTGATGTCATCATCTAAATAGTTCTCACATAACTCCTGTTCTCTACAGTCCCGCTGCAATGACTTAGTGCAGGCTAGAACTTTTACAAAAAGCTTTGTCTAACTTAAAACTTCTAGGTTGCAAGTAACAGAAACTGAACTGCAACCTTAACCCAAAAGAAGAGAAAATAATAGGAGAAAGAAAAAGGGGAAAATTGTATCACATTCTCTCCTTCCAACATCATGGAATGCAAAGGAGGGGAGGGCTGAAGCTGGGCTCTGGGAATGGAAGCAGAGTCTGGAGCAGTGCCAAGCCCAGACAGTCCTCGCTGGTGACATCTCTGCTGCTTCTCCCTGGCAGCTTCATTTTTTTTTTTTCTTGCAGGATGGCTCTTCTATACTGTTGTTGTCCTGGCAAATAAGACCACCAGTTTATTTGCTCTCTGACTCCTAGGTCACAGATCATTGCCCCAGGGAGATGGAATTAACCTTCTATGGTTGCCAGTGCCAAGTTCCCAGGGATGGGACTAACTGGCCAGCTCGTGTCAGGTCCTGCCGGGGCTGAATCTCTAGAGGGCCTGGGATATTTCTCATTTTTGCACCAGAATAAACATGTGACTTTCTTAAGAGCAGTTTTCCACTAAATTGCCAAGGGTTTAGCAGACACAACGTCTACTGAATGCTCCAGGAAGTGCTGTGCCTGGGGTTGTCTCTCCTGCATTGCTCTAGTAGTCCCCAAGGTATTGGTTGCTTCTCTGCTTAGGAAGCAGCTGGTCCCATTCACCGGGTGGGGAGATAACTGCACTGCAGGCAAGACTAGGAGTCCAGCTCTTAGATCTTGCCTCCATCCAAGACCTCACATGCTCCAACTTCTTGAATGCTCTTTCATTTAGGCTGTTTGTTTTGTGGGAAATGCTGTCCTTTCTTCTCTCTAATCACTGCTCATCTTTATGGAATCCAGCTCGGACACAACTGCTCATAGACAACCTTCCCCAGGGACAAGAGCTGCCCCTACCTGTGCTGGGTGGCAGGTGTGTGGGGGGGTGGCTGCCATTCCGCCCTTCCCCCTGCCTGGGCTGTCCCATTCATAGGACAGATCCTCCGCTAATACAATGTGCTGTCCTGTTTCTCTTTATGGTGCGGTGGAACTTGTCCTGTAGGTGGGGCTGTCCTCCACAGGAAGCCCTGATTAAATGTTTGTGAAAGGGAGAAGGGATTGGACAAGGTGCAGATGCTACAGTATTACAGTATGGTACTGGTTGACAACAGTGGACAAAGAGGGATGGAGGGAGGGGACAATGCTGCTGTCCCACATGGGTATGCACTCTGGGCACCACTGTCTTCTGCGAGGGTTGCACTCATGCCAGGACCAGGATAGGGGAGTTTTCTGATGACTCCAGAGGTGGAGTCTGTCACCAAGCATTTTGGTTTAGGGCTAGGTATTCCTTTGGAGGCTGCAGAGCTGAATGCTGCAGTGTGGCTGCGGAGAGAAAGATGCAGCCCATGCCCTCTCCAGGGAAATTCAGGTGAAGCAAGAAGGCAGAACAGGAAGGCAGAGACATCCCCACATGGGATGGGTCTGGGTCTGCCTTCTTTCCAGGTACTGATCCCTCCCCAGCCAAGCTACAGCCGGCTCTGCGGAGGGGAGCCGCCTTGCAGCCCTGAGCCCTTTCAAGTGACCTGGAAAGGCAAGGGAGCAAAGATTCCAAGTCAGTCAGGCTTTATGTACTTTTTGCCCCTTTTATAAAGTGACTCATGTCTATTGTGGAAAATGATGAAATATAAAAAAAAACCAAAAGAAGAAAATGAGAAGCATCTGTGATCCCACCATTCACAAATAAGCACTGTTCACATCTGTTGATTGTTTTTTTCCTCTACAAATTTTTGCATCATCGATTCCACACTATGAATACAGAATAGTGTCTTTTATTATTATCATCATTAGTTTAACATACGACAATTTATTTCCATGACCATAAAATATGATTTTTAATGGATCCATAATATTTCTATTCCTGAATGAGCCACTATTTGCTGAATACTTTTTAGGCTGGGATTTTAGGTACGTCCACAGCATCCTCAGGTGGGGAGAGGGGCTGGTGGCCAAGAGCCTGCTGATTCAGGCACTGGGTGCAGGGAGGATGCCTAGAGGTGGGCCCACGCCTGCAGCCTCTGATCAGGCTCTTCTTAACGAGGCAGAAAAGCACAGTGCTGGGTTGCGATAAGATGCTTTCACTGGTTGTAGGACTTTTGACAAGTTATCCAAGTCTGCTGGGCTTCAGTTTTCTTATCTGAAAAACAGGGTGATAAATAACTGACTCAAAGAATTTTAATAAAAACATGAAAGTGTGTGATAAACAACTTGGAATATATAGCTATAGCTTTTAAATATAGAAAATAAATATGCATAAAATATGTAATATGCACTATATGATAAATTTTATCTTAGATGACACAGAATATGGAAAATATGGGATAAGCTATGGAAAACTTAGGAGAGAGAATATATGGAGGCTTCAGAACAGTGCCAGGCACAGGAAACCCATCCTGATACCTGTCTCAGTGAGGACTGTCCTTTTTGACTTGGCTGAAATGGATGCAGGGGTAAGCTGTGTTGGAGTCACCATTGTTTAGTGCACCAGATTAAGCAGAGAAGGAAAAACAGGGGAGCCCATGTCAGTGGGCTTGGCAGTGCCTGACCTCTTCTGGACTTTCTGTGTAGAGCTAACCAAGCTCTCAGTGGCCCTTGTTGCACACGAGAGAGGGTTTGATGGTCTTTCCCAGCTTTCTCCAATCCTTAGCTTCCCATTTCATTTCCCAATGGAAACTTCTAAACGACTGAAATTCTAGTTTCGTATTTTACTGTTGGTCTCTGAATTGCAAGAAACGTTTTGGAAAAAGTGATAGCTTCTGCCCAGTGGTAGAAGTGTGGGGTTGCCCTGGCACATGAGAGCGCCTGTCTGGAAAGTAAACACCGACTACTAGAGTTCCCTCAACTGATGGGCAATGGGGGCTGGTCATGTGGCTCAGTGGTAAGTGCTTGCCTGGCATGTGCTAGGCCTTGGGTTTGATTTCCCAGCACCATGTTAAAAAAGAAATGTTACATTCAGGGTTCATTGAAACTCCACCAGAAGTGGGCACCTGGGAAGAGCTGGGTTTCCAAACTATAGGGCTCCAACCTCAGGTTCCTGTGGGGGCTCATTAGAAGTTTGGTCTGAATTATAGCTCTATCACCTATTGCCTGTGTGTTCTTGGGTGATTTGCTTACCTTATGTAGAATGACACCACCTATGTGGCAAGGTTGTTGTGAGGACTAATTAGGATCACATGCGTAACGTGTCTAGGGCAGTTCCTTTCTTTCCCATTTCCTCCTCTTTCTGCCTGAGACACTTTTATAACCCACCACCACTAAACTATTACACATGCACATGCAGGGACATGTATGTATTCAGTGCATATGGAGGCACACACACATGGCTACACATATATACGCATGTGTGCTCATAGGCACATGCATAAGCACACATTCACAAGCATATCATGCACACACACCTGTGTGAAGACTATAGTCTACCCACATCAGTCTATCCTGTTCCCTAAACATGTCAAGCATTTTCACATCTGTGTGCCTTTGAAAGCATTCTTTCTTCAGTAGGAAAATATCTTTGGTTCTTCACCCAGTGAACGCCTCCTCATTTTGTATGATCCACATCAAATGTCACATCTGTGAAGCATTTCCCAGCTTTTCTAGACAGAACTATTAGCTCCTTCTTCTTTTCCCCAGGAAACTATGAGCAGGTTGAGGGCATGTGTCTTACTCAGGGGTCCCCAGTGTCTGATTCAGAGATTGGAGCTCCTGAAATGATTGCTGACTGCTGGAAAGACAGGTGTGAACTTCATTCTGTGAGGTTCCTCAGTTTGTGATCTCCCTAAAGAGGTTTGGGCCAATATCTCCCAGAGAAGTGGTGCTTTGGAAGCACTTGGAAGAAGGGAAGGCAGATGCCTTGCAGGGCGCAGATTCAAGGTTCAGCAGTTGGAAGGAAAGCAGGAGAGAGGGAGGAAAGACACACTGTTTCCAAAACTTGCCAGCCCAGCCCTGCCTGGGGCCAAGGACACATCCCATGAAGAGGGAGTCTTGTGAGTAAGGGACGTTGTTCTGGGTGTCCTGTGAGAACTCCAGGAGTGAAAGAGGAGATGTGTCTCCTGAAGGTGGGGAACCTGGCAGGTAGTGGTGGACAGTGGATCGGGTGACAAGCAGCAAGTTGAATCAGAGGGTCATTTATTTTAGTTTTAGGATCTCTTTAAACTTTTAAAAATTATTGGAGCTGCTGGGCATGGTGGCACTGGAGACTGAGGGAGAAGGATCGTAAGCTCAAAGCTAGCCTCAGCAACTTAGCAAGGATCTGAGCAATGTAGTGAAACCCTGTCTCAAAAATAAAAAAAGGGCTGGAGATCTGTCTCAGTGATTAAGTGCCCCTGGATTCAATCCCCGGTACTAAAAACCAAACCAAAACAACATATATATTGGAGACCCTAGAGTTTTGGTTTATAAAACTTACATCAAAGCAATATTTATGGATTATAAACCAGAACTGAGAAATGTCAAATGTGTTTATGGACACATTAAAATAATAAACTCATTACTTGTAAATATGAAAATATTTGAAAAATTGCTCATTAAAATTTGGTGAGAAGAGTGGCATTGTTTTATGTTTTTGCAACTTTCTTTGTCATCTGGCTTGACAGAAGACAGGTTCCACTTTCTGCCTTTGCATTCAATTTAATTGAGTAGGCTCAATAGAATCAAGTGACACCTGCCTTTTTTTTTTCATTATTCAACAATTATTTCAGGAGCCCCATTTAATCCATTGTGTCAGCCCATGACAGTTTGCCTTTCAAAAATCATACCATATATATGGTCATGCAAGAATAAGGAGAGTGAAAAAAAATTTTTCCTGTATTATGATGAAAATAGTTTTCACTTGCTGGACCCCTTGCAAGAGTCATGGGGATCTCTGTAGGTCCCTGAAACACACTTTGAGAACTGTTGATTGAAATCACAGGGAAGTCCTGGTACTCAATTGTTTTCCTTTTTCAGGACCTTTGCTATGGCTTTTACCTGGATCGAAAGGCAGACATGCTGTCTGAGCTCTCATTGCCTGCAGTTCTTGGGAGCTATAGGTCCTTGGTGTGCTGCAGTGAGCTTCTGGCCACACTGATCATGACAGATATTGAGTAGGGAGGGGAAGAGGAAGGATATCTGAGCAGGAATCAGGAGTGAGCTTGAATCGTAAGGTCCAGGTGGGGCTGTGTGTCTCTGGGTCAGCCAGTTCCCTTCAAGAGACCTTGATTACTGGAGTAGGGACTTGGGCAGTTTCTTCAGGTTTCTTCTGATTTAGTGGATATTTTATCTGAGATCCTGAGTGTTGCCTGACCCCTTTTGTCCTATTTGCTTTTTGGAATGGACTTCCTCATAGAGGAGACTGACTGTTACAGCTCAAGTAGGCAACTTCATATAATAATAACTAAAAAATAAAAACCCTCATTGGCTTCATATAATAATAACTTGCATTGTTATCTTCTTCATTACAAATGTAATAAAATTTATTTACTATAGAAAAATTGGATATAATAGATAAATGAAAAGAACAAAAAAAAGAAAAATGACACAAATAAGCACTCTAGTCCTGTCCCTTAGAGATAGCCCCTCTTGGTATCAGGCTAAGTATTTTTCCATTCTTTGTCCTCTGTGTATAGTTCAGTTTGTGTTTTATCTTTGCCAGGGTTTTCTTCTTAAATACAACTTTATTATGATTCCCAGGAATGAATAAAGTTTGATCTCTTCATTCTGGCATTCAAGCCTTTCTGTCTTTCTAGACTATCTTGGACGCTTCCCCTATCTGTGCTCCCATCCCCCAACTCTCCCCAAATAGACATATGTATGTCCTCTCTGCCCAGTTAAAGTCAGCTCCCTCCATCTCTAATTAAATGTGCTCTGCAAGGCTTAGAAATTCATACTTAATGTTCTTATATGACAATTCCAATATTTGCTTGAGGTTTTGGTCCAATGTTCCTTCTAAAGTCTTATCCTATCCCCAGGATCTTTGCTTGGGGCAGGTGGAGTTCCAGACCACAAGATGTCAGTGTTGTCTCAGCTACAGAGGAACCGGCCAGGGCCATGGCTCCCACACCTTGCCTTGCCTGTGTTGGCAGAGCTGGGCACTCCCAGGAACTGATGGGTGAGACAGACACTCCTCCCAGCTGTGGGTGGATCAGGAGGAAAGTGAACTATAGAGGGAAGGAACAACTCCATCAAGGGGAAGGCACAGACAGGGGCGAGCCAGTGAGTGCTCTCAGGCAACGTTCGATGTGGAAGATGGCTTAGCAAAGTTGGGACAGATACAGGAAGACCACTTATTATCCTGCCACATGTCCAGCTGAAAGCCCTGTAAGGTCAGATAGGGCCATTCAGTGGAGTTGGAGCGAGTCAGATTCAAACAAAATGTATGTGTCTGTGTGTAATCTTTTGCCCTAGCTTCAAATTCAGCAGCCAGCAGAGTAGGAACTTACTGACTTTATTGGTGGTCATGAGTTCTTCAAGAGGACAAAGAGACCATTTGTTTTCTTGGGGGAGCTCAGGGGACCGTTGTCCTCATCCTTGAGCTTCAGCTGCAGAGAGTTGGTGAGCAAGTCCAAGAGCTCTGCCAGGAGTGACATCCTGACTGGTTAAGGATGAAAGAGCTTCCGAGTTTGACCTCTGGCAGAGAATATCAGCAGGTGCTGGGTAGGAAAGCAGAAGGGCTCCATCCTGTCCTGGCTCAGCCCCGTGTTAGCTTGAAAACTCAGCTTGGTCACATGCTTCTCTGAACCTCTAAATCTCAGACTTCCCATTTTCTCCCAGATGGGCTGCCGTAATTAGCAGCCAGCACCTGCTCCCCAAGGGTGCGGCTTCTGTCTACTTCCATGGCCAATGATGAGAAAGCTTCCTTCGTGTTGTATCTTCTCATATGGCCTAGCTATAAATATTTTAGTGGACAAAACCAACACAAATGTTCTCACTGACATTCTGCTGCTCATTAACTAGTGGGTAAAATTAGGATTACTCTAGAAACTATTTTTTTTATTTAGAGTGCAAAGAAAAATAAGTTCTAGAAAACCTGTTAATTTTTTCTTGAAAAATTTTCAGCAAAAATTTTACTGGCCTGGATGATCTCCAGGAACTTTTCTGATTCTATCCTGAATCCTAGTGAAGTATTTTCCAGAAAGCTGAGTACCTTAGGATCTCACAGATTCTGTGATTCTCTGCAGATACTCTTGAAAGAATCATCTTTATAATAAAATCGAAGTTGATTGTGTTATTCAATATCTTCTAAAGGCATCAATGATGATTTATTGATTTTTTAAAAATTAAAAATTAAGAAGAGAAAGGAACCCATGTGATTGTTTGCAATTTACTAGCTATTAGGATCTGGGATCTGCTGAAGCAAGAACCTTATTTGAAAATGTTGCAAAAATATTCCAATACAAAATCAATGAAATACGACAGTAATGAAAAGATGAATAATGATCTGAAACAGCCCTTTTACCTCTGAGTCAATGTTATACAAAAACATTGAGAGCATTCGAAATTTCACTTGGTCAAGATTAAAGTTGAGACTGGGAATGGGTAGGACTGGGATGGTAGAAGAAAGAAGCAACATTTACTGAGCCGTCATGTGGTAGGCACTCAGGATTCCCAGTTGTTTAAACACACACACACACACACACACACACACACACACACACATATATATATATATATATATATATATATATATATATAGTACTAGGGAAGAACCCAGGGGAGCATTACCATTGAGTATATCCCTACTACTTTTAATTTTGAGATAGCGTCTTGCTGATGCTGAAGGTTTTCGTGGGTTGCTGAGGTTGGTCTCAAACTTATGATCCTCTTTCCTCGGTCTCTCAAGTTGCTGCACCACTGCATCTGGCAACAATATATTTCCAAAGTGAACATGTGGACATAGCTCTACTGCTGCTGGACAGCCCTTCTTATTTTATGCAGATTCCCAATGCTCTGTGAAGCCCCTGCTGACTTGGAGAAGAGGTGGGCCCAAGAGGCTGCTTGAGATTGGGACACAGATCACAGAGCCATAGCAGCACTCGTCACTTCCTTCCCTATGTGCTGGTAATTTTTCTAACAACTCTATAATTATTTTAATTTCTTTGATTCCTGCATCAGCCAAGAAGGGTGGGTTTACTATGTTATTATTCCTTGTCTTATAGAAGAGTACACTGTCGCTCAGAGAGGTTAAATTGCTAAATGTCACATGGCTAGTAAGATTAGAAAGTGGCACAGCCAGGATTTGAACCTGGCAAGTGTGAGATCCAGAGGTAATGCACTTGATCACTCTGCTAATGGTGAGTAGTATGAACTTATTGCCTCTGTGGAAGAAAAGTCTCCAGCTGGTCTACCACTTGGGATGTGTACTTGGGTTTGAGGAGTGGGATTTTTTAGAAGAGAAAGAGAATATCTGCCATATCTGCAAAGTCCCAGGAGGAGCTAGTCACTCCCTTCACAGGTGAAGGGCCCTGATGCTTGTCCAAGCCTTTGCACATGCCTGGTGGGCCTGCCCTATCCCAACCCTTCTTTTTGTTCCTGGTGGAGCCCACAAATCCAAGAGCAAAAGCTACATATTATATATGCATGTGTGCGCATGTGTTGGGACATGTCAGGAAAGTCCTTACAAGTTTTCATTTAGTTTGACCTACAGGGATAAACAGGAGACAGCTTAGGCAAGAACAGGTCTTGGGACAGTTGTCAGGATTAGTGAGTGGGATTGAGAAGAGACATGTTGTATCACCAAACGAAGCAAATATTGCAGAGTTGTGAGAAAGTGAAATAGTTGCGTGTTTTCAGTGTCAAAACATAATATCCCAAAATAGTGAGCACACGTCAACGATTGATTTAACACATTGAAGAAGGGACAGCAAAACTGGTTCAAAAGAGAATATGAGAGCTTGAAGCTTGTTGTCAATGAAAGAAAAAATGCTGAAATAGGATTATGTTAGTTACCAAACTGTTATCTAACAATAAAAGTATAATCTTTGGTTATCTTCTATACTGTACAAAACTCATTCTTTCAAATAAAAACCACTTACAACTTACCAGTATCCTGAAGTTAACATTTATCTTGACAAAGTCCTAGTCTGAATCAAGAGTTAATAGTAAATTAAAATATATTTTTCCCCTAGAACATCAGGAGATCATTACGATAGGCTTGCAAGAAAATATGCTAGCATTAGAAGTCCTTTGGCCTGATTTCTAAGCCTGATTTATATTTTTCTAAATACCAGAAGCCTGGAACTAGGGAGAGATGGGGGATAAGGCTAGCAAGGTACAAAGGGCTGATATGGGTGACTTTGCCTGTAATTATAAAAAGTATAAATTTCATTGTAATATGTCACTGACTGGCTTTGATCCAGGAAGTGACATTTCCATCTCTTTATCTATCCACCCATCCAGCCACTCATACTTCCAACCATCTCTCTATCCATCAACCTGTCCACCCATCCACCCATTCATGCCTCCACCCAACAACTCATTCACATACACCCACACACACATCCATCCATCCATCCATCCATCCACCTATACACCAGTCCATTTACTCACCTATCCACCTATACCCTCCCATTCATCCATTCACCCACTCACTATCCTCTCATCCATCATCCCATTTATTCATCCATATATCCATTTGACAAATCCTTATTAAATGTGCTATGGACTAGTCTCAGATTTGGGAATAAAGGGGTAATAAAGACAAGATAAGCAGGTTTCTGCTTTTGTGCAGCTTACATATAGTGGAGGGAGAAATATAATCTATATATCAATTCTCTGGGGATGCTCAACCAGTCCAGAAAGACCTTCACAGGAGTGCTAGTGAAGAGAAGGGAACAAGGACACAGCATATGCAGAAGTGGACTCCAGCAGGAAGAAATGATAAGGGAAAGGTTGGAATGGACTGGGTGGGTCCTGTGAAGAGCTTAAAGATGACATGAGTGGCTGGAGTATAGGGCAATGAACTGAGCAGGGTGAGCATCCACAGAACAGTGGGAAGGGAGAGACCCAGGTTCAGAATTCTTCTCTGTGAGTGATGTGGTTTAAGCTGGGAAAAGACATGACCTAACTTCTGTTTTGAATGGTCAGATTATAGCACAGAAGAAGAGAGGCAAGGAGACCAGGTTGGGTGGGCCTGGGGAGTTACTGTGAGAGATGATGTCCCAGGGTTGGCATGACCAAGTTCCTGTGTTTGAAATGTCACTGTGGCAGCTGAGGTAGCTATGAGAGGATGGTGCCTGGGACTAAGGGCCTACTTGGTAGCTAG
Organism: Marmota flaviventris; assembly: GCF_047511675.1. NCBI lineage: Eukaryota > Metazoa > Chordata > Mammalia > Rodentia > Sciuridae > Marmota > Marmota flaviventris. The sequence continues at coordinate 39,880,171 of NC_092501.1, read as the reverse complement.
GGGAGAGTTGATGAGAAATAAGCATGGGGGACAAGAAGGAATTGAAATGCTGTTTGGACTTAAAATAATTCAGAAGCTACTTCTAAGAAGGACCTTTGTTTTTGGAGGAAGGATTCATTTTCATATGCACAGTCTAGCTAGAGGGGACTAAACACTCACCCAGACAGTGATTGCTCTGTTCTTCTGCCTAGTCTGTGTATCCTTCCTTGTAGAGTTGAATGAACCCTGTAGGAAACATGTGGGAGACTGGGTCAGCACCCTATGAGAGGTCTTGCTCTGTATTGTTCCAGTTCTCTCCTGCGTCAGGCAGAGGTCAATTTTACCTTGTCAGGAACCCCCTTGGTAATGGTCTAATAGATGCCCCTATGAGGGTAGCAGCTGAATGAATTGAATCATTATGGGATCAGCAGCAAATCATTTCAAAAGCAGACAAGAAGGCGATCATTTTCAAATACACTCTTGTCCAGAGCTGAGATCCCACAGTCAATAAATAGAGAGGAAGGCATTTTCAACCCAGGCTCTATTTCCCAAGCTGAGTCTGGAACTCAGGCCCCAGGAGAGCTGCTTTCAATTGGATTTGTAGTAAACTGTCAACCCTGGAGGCCTTTGGTTGGAGGGCAGAGTCCCTGGGACTTGTTCAAGCAGGTACTTCTGGCTTTGCTTCTGGTTGGAGTTTTCAAACACTGGTCTTATGTCAGGAAATGGTATTTTCCTTTTCCATAACAAGGATGGCATGCAGTCATGAGCTCAGTAGTTTTGCATTTATGCAGGAATGAAAATGCCAGGACTTGGGGAACAGAGGGAGCCAGATGAGGTCTCATTTGTTCTAATATGTAACAAGGAAAATGTGATTGTATTTCCAAGTTCTATTCTCTCTGGGTAATTACATACAGTGTTATATTTTCCAAGATCAAAGGGTGACTCTTTGGATCTGTGTAGCAAATGAGTTACTGCACTTTGCAAGCAAACTCACTGCTGCCTGGGCTGTTGTGAGAGGGGGCACTTGGCTTCAGAAAGGTGATCCAGCAAACCCAATCAGGCACGAGGTTCCAATTTGAAACAAACTGATGGGCAGAAGGAGGGTTTGAGAACAGGACACAGGATGTAATCGTTGAGTGTAGAAATCCCAAGAAGGTAGATTTTCAGGAAATTTCAGCTTTAGTAGCTGTTTTCTTATATAAAGGTAGGACCATCAACAGCCCTAATCCTCCACCCTAATGTAGCAGCCAAGAGAAGGTGTTCTGTCGCAGATATTTGCAGAATAGTTTGGAAGGAAGTGTTGTTCCTGAAATCCCAGTAATTGCGTGCATCTGTCACTAACAAATGGGAAATGGAAATAGCTCAAGAAATAGACTTACACTTGCTGAAGTTAGTGCTTGCAAGGCTAAACCTGAAGCAATTTTAGGTATGAGTATGAAGATTCTGCAATGAGTGTATAGATCCTGATAGGGAAGAGAGACAAATTCAGCTCAGATGAATGAAAGATATGTATATGTGTGTGATGGGTGTATGGGAAGGTGTATTCTTGTGCTCCAATCCTGCCAGGTAAGTTACTAAGACAGACATCTTTATGTTCATTTGACCAGTAAGGGAAATGATGCCCACAAAAGTTAGTAAACTTCTTCTGGTCATAAAGGACTGAATCCATGTCTGTAGGATTTGGGGAATGGGGTTTGGGCAGCTTAGATGCTGGTTAGGGAAAGAGGCTGTCCAGATATCTAAGAAAGACAAAGAAAATAAAATCAGAGTAGGCATGTTCTTTGACTTCTCTTGCCATAATGGAGATCAGCAAATATTAGTATTTCTTGAACTCTGTGCTCTAATTGTTATTGAATTTCTAGTATTTCATGAAATGTGAAGAAGTATCCTGCAGAAGGTCTTCTGGGCTCAAAGAAATTTGGGTTAAGCTGAACATGGTGGTGGGGGGTGCATGCCTGTAATCTGAATGATTTGGGAGGCTGAGGCAGGAGGATCACAAGTTTAGCAACATAGTGAGGCCCGAAGTAACTTAGCAAGGCTCTATCTTAAAAAAAAAAAAAAAAAAAAAAAAGGGCTGGGGATGTGGCTCAGTGGTTAACTGCCCTCTGTTTTCAATCCCTGGTTACCCTCCCTGCCCCCTAAAAAAAATATTAAATTGTTTGAGTTAAAAACTCATCTATTAACTAGAGGACTTTTACAACCCTTTAGTAGGCTCTGATGCATGGTGAAGAGGAGGTAGGTATGTTCTGTTTCCTAAATTTATTTGAACTTGCCAACCTCCCTTTTTAGTTGATGGTCTCAATGTCTGTGGCTTGCTCTATCTATCTATCTATCTATCTATCTATCTATCTATCTATCTATCTATCTAGGTTTCCTTCATTTAGTGAATTGTATATGCAGTTCATTCTACAGAATGGGTTTAGGCTTTTTATTTTTATTTTTCTTGAAAATATTCTTCATTGTAAGAGCTTCTACAATGTTTGGCATTTCAGAACTTTGTTCATGGTGCATGCAGAGTGAAAGGGGAAAGGGCAGGGAAAAGGACCTGACTCTGGGGGTCAGCCGTTTTAACTACATAGGAAGAGGATTCATAACCTGAAGAAAGAATATGCTAGCTAGAGAAAACGAGAGAACTGAGAACTGGTAGCAATCCAGATAACGAAGATATCAAAAGGCAAGTTAGGAGACACAGAATTCTTGCAGCAAAGTGTGCGCGCACACACACAAACACACACACACACACACACACATGAAAGAGGAGAGAAGGTGAGACTTTTCTGTCATGATCTTGTATTCCTTTGTAAAAGAACCAGGTGTAAACTGCTTCTCTCTGGGGACTCTACACAAGTTATTGCCCAGTAAAAGTACAGTTAAGTACGATGGGGCTTTGCAACCCAGCAGATCTGCATTCAAAGCCTGTCCATCGATTCCTGGTTTGTGACTTTGAATGAATTCCTTCAACTCCCATCTCATAGTGAGAGGGGTTAGTGAGGTACTGCATCTAAGCTCATCACCTTTCTCCTTACAGTGGAGAGACCCAGGGACAATTCTCAGCTTTCTGCAGTCTTTCCTTTCATGAGACCCTCTCATCTGTCATGCATTTTGCCTCACTTGCCTCTTTGCCTTCTACCATCTGGCCTCATCACCTCCTCCAAATTTCTTCCTTTCTCTATTTTGGGCTCAGGGCTGTTCAAACCTTTAGGATTCCAGATAACTGCTTTCCTGGTAACTGGGGCTCTGAGAATGAATTGTTTCTGGCCTGGAGTTGGAATCTGAGTGACAGGAGCCATTCCCCACACTATAGGGCACCATCTCCTGGTGGTTTTCTCACAGACTGGAGGAAGGTAGCCCAAAGTTCCTCTGGGAATTGGTGGCTGCTTGTCCTGATAGGTCTGTTTTGCTTTGCAACATTATATTCTGCTAAACAGATTTTAGGAGATATTTTAAATCCAAAGTGATAGACCCATCGGCAGTGTGATATTGGGGAACTTTTTAATGTTTTTTTTTTTTTTTTCCTGCTTGAATCTATTTGTTATATACTCTCTTTGAAAATGTGAAATCTTCCATTGTATAATTCTTTTCTATCATTATGCTACTTAAAGTTCTCTGTCTGTTACATCCAAGCCGAAAACAAGCTGAAGGTCTGAAATGGCTGTCAGCTTTGGAATTCGGGACAGATGACTTTAATCTATCCAAATGAACAATGGATTATTTAGAAGTGTTGCTAAGAGGTTAACCTTGAAGAACATTGTGGCTTAAAAAATATTGGATGAGTAAATTTTGAAGATTTATTATTTTCCTTCTGATTTATAAATATAAAATATGCTCATTGTAAAAACTAGAAATGCAGCAGAGAATTACCATCAAAATTCAATTATGGCATGTTTTGTAAGTCAATCTCAGTCTACCCTTTCCCCATACACTAACAGGTTGTTAGACTGCATACATAGTTTGGTTTTGTCTATTTAACATAGTTTGAAGAATTTCTTACTTCATGAAAAAAAGACATCTTCCATTCATGATTTTAATAGTTATTTTACCACATAGATGTACAATAGATTATTTAATCTATTTTTAATGGCTTTGCACCTTTTTTGTTGGATATTTAGGTTGCTGTTGATGTTTGATTTATTTTTTTGGTATTATAACTATTAATGATGTGATGAACATCATTGTACACATATTTCTGTGTATATCTCTAATTATTCCCTTATTTTCTAAAGAGTATGACCTGAGTAAATGCACTGGTTGGATCTGTGGTTCCAAATGCCTCTCCGGAAATGCAACACTGATTTGCATCCCTGTTTGAGATTAATGGCTCCTTTTCTATGCTTCACTAACTTGGGTCCTAAACAACACAGAGCTCAGCAAAAACAAACAAATCACTTTTGCTGGTTTGATGTGTGAACTGTGTTATCTCATTTTTGGGTTATGTTCCATTTCTTTGACTTCACATGAAGCTTGACTATTTAATGTAGCATTTATTTTTCTTTGATTTTCTTGTTTTATAAATTGGCTTATTTGTGGCCTTTGCCCATTTGTCAATTGAGGTGTTCATGATGATGTAGCAGTTCCCTTTCTTTCTTCTCATATGTGAAACACATTAACCTTTTACTGGGTGTATTAGGTGACCCACATTTTTCCTACTTTGTCAGTAGTCTTTCAATTTTGTTTATGGTACTTTTTGATGTTCCGAAGTTTAAGACTCCTGTGTTGTAAAATTAATCAAACTTTTCATGTGTTGTTTTTTTGCTGTTATGATTAGAAAGACATTCATTCATTCATTTCTTTTTTCTTCAGTGGTTAAGTTTCTTAGATTTAATAAATGATCCTTTGGAATTTATTTTAGTATGTAGTATTTAGTATGTGGCAAAATTATTTTTTATTTTATTATTATTATCATAATTATTAAAATTATTATTTATTTTAGTATGTGGTATTTTAGTATGTGGTAAAATAATTTTAGTATGAGGTAGGGATCTAGTTTGTTATTTTTAAATGTTCAAACACTTGTCTTAGTGTTACTTATTAAATAAAATTCCTCTATGGCACTGTTTTCTTTTTTTTTTTTAAGTTTTTATTGTTGGCTGTTCAAAACATTACATAGTTCTTGATATATCATATTTCACAATTTGATTCAAGTGGGTTATGAGCTCCCATTTTTACCCCATATACAGATTGCAGAATCACATCAGTTACACATCCATTGATTTACATATTGCCATACTAGTGTCTGTTGTATTCTGCTTCCTTTCCTATCCTCTACTATCCCCCCTCCCCTCCCCTCCCCTCCCCTCCCCTCTTCTCTCTCTGCCCCCTCTACTGACATTCGTTTGTCCCCCTTATATTATTTTTCCCCTTCCCCTCACTTCCTCTTGTATGTACTTTTGTATAACTCTGAGGGTCTCCTTCCATTTCCATGCATTTTCCCTTCTCTCTCCCTTTCCCTCCCACTTCTCATCCCTGTTTAATGTTAATCTTCTTCTCATGCTCTTCGACCCTACTCTGTTCTTAGTTACTCTCCTTATATCAAAGAAGACATTTGGCATTTGTTTTTTAGGGATTGGCTAGCTTCACTTAGCATAATCTGCTCTAATGCCATCCATTTCCCTGTAAATTCTATGATATTGTCATTTTTTAATGCAGAGTAATACTCCATTGTGTATAAATGCCACATTTTTTTTATCCATTCATCCATTGAAGGGCATCTAGGTTGGTTCCACAGTCTAGCTATTGTGAATTGTGCTGCTATGAACATCGATGTAGCAGTGTCCCTGTAGCATGCTCTTTTTAGGTCTTTAGGGAATAGACCGAGAAGGGGAATAGCTGGGTCAAATGGTGGCTCCATTCCCAGCTTTCCAAGAAATCTCCATACTGCTTTCCAAATTGGCTGCACCAATTTGCAGTCCCACCAGCAATGTACAAGTGTACCCTTTTCCCCACATCCTCGCCAGCACTTGTTGTTGTTTGACTTCATAATGGCTGCCAATCTAACTGGAGTGAGATGGTATCTTAGGGTGGTTTTGATTTGCATTTCTCTGACTGCTAGAGATGGTGAGCATTTTTTCATGTACTTGTTGATTGATTGTATGTCCTCCTCTGAGAAGTGTCTGTTCAGGTCCTTGGCCCATTTGTTGATTGGGTTGTTTGTTCTCTTATTGTCTAATTTTTTGAGTTCTTTGTATACTCTGGATATTAGGGCTCTATCTGAAGTGTGAGGAGTAAAGATTTGTTCCCAGGATGTAGGCTCTCTATTTACCTCTCTTATTGTATCTTTTGCTGAGAAAAAACTTTTTAGTTTGAGTAAGTCCCATTTGTTGATTCTAGTTATTAACTTTTGTGCTATGGGTGTCCTATTGAGGAATTTGGAGCCCGACCCCACAGTATGTAGATCGTAGCCAACTTTTTCTTCTATCAGACGCCGTGTCTCTGATTTGATATCAAGCTCCTTGATCCATTTTGAATTCACTTTTGTGCATGGCGAGAGAAAGGGATTCAGTTTCATTTTGTTGCATATGGATTTCCAGTTTTCCCAGCACCATTTGTTGAAGATGCTATCCTTCCTCCATTGCATGCTTTTAGACCCTTTATCAAATATAAGATAGTTGTAGTTTTGTGGATTGGTTTCTGTGTCCTCTATTCTGTACCATTGGTCCACCCGCCTGTTTTGGTACCAGTACCATGCTGTTTTTGTTACTATTGCTCTGTAGTATAGTTTGAAGTCTGGTATCACTATACCGCCTGATTCACACTTCCTGCTTAGCATTGTTTTTGCTATTCTGGGTCTTTTATTTTTCCATATGAATTTCATGATTGCTTTCTCTATTTCTACAAGAAATGCCATTGGGATTTTGATTGGCATTGCATTAAACCTATAGAGAACTTTTGGTAATATCTTATGGCACTGTTTTCAAATGCTTCTCTTCTCATGTAAATGGTATTTGTAGGTGCATGTTAATTTTGAAGCTGTTGATCTTCCCATACCCCTGCTATTGGTGTGTTTTAATTATTCTTTAGTGTCATGTGTATAAGGCTGGATATTAAAATGGCATTTTCTTTTTTTTTTTAAAGACACTTTGCTCTCTTAATTCTTATGATGAAATATATTTATTTTGGTAAATTCCCCAACCATTTCTTGGCAATTTTAACTAGAATTCCATTAAAATGTAAAAATACAGCTGGAGGTGTGGCTCAGAGTAGAGTGTTTGCCTCACATGCAGAATTGGGTTTGAACCCTTTGGCACTGAAAAAAAAAAAGAAAAGCAAAATAACTTTTCAGTTAATCTCATGAATATTTAGAGTATAAATTTCTGCTATTAAAGCTTTTTATTTTCACAGAAAAATTGAGTAATTTTTGTTATGTAATTTTTGTCTTCACATATCTTGATAAATAGAATATGAGATTCTGTACATTGTTGCTATTATAAGTGATTTTTTCCCCCAAATTCCATTCACAGGTTTGTTTTCTGGTACATAAATGGCTGATGGCTTATGCATATTTATCTTGTAATTATCCAACTTACTAAGCTCTCTTATTTGTTCTATAGGCTTTTGTTGTTGTTTACCTTCGAACATAATGACATTTACACAGATATATTTTTATATGCAATATGTATCATGTATATATATATATATATATATTTATCTACGATACTTTATTTTCTTATTTAAAATTTTTTATTATGGTGATATTTAGAAATTCCCAAACAGTGGCACAATAGTGGCAATCTTGGTAGGCATTCTTTTCTTGCTCCTGAATTTAATGGAAATGCCTCTAAACTGAATCATGAAGAATAATAACTGGTCTTAGTTTGAGGTATATAATTTTTGTCACATGAAAGAAATATGCTTTAATTTTTAGTTTAACTAAGAGGGTTTTTCTTCCTACCATGAATAGGATATTAATTTGGTCAAACACATTCCCTGCTTCTGTCCAGGTAATAATTTAATTGATCTTTCTATAACTTATTGATGTACCAAAATACTATAATAATATATTTAAAATATTAATCATTCCTTGTGTTCATGGACTATTCGTTACATAGTCATGTTGCATATTTATTATGGATTCAGTTTTGGATATGGATATGGATATATTATGGATTCAGTTTTACAAATCATTGCATTTGTATTTGCAACTGATTTATGGTTTTCTTTATTCTTTTATTCCTTTCTCCCTTTTAAAAGGAGGTTAAAATATTTCTTTCATAAGAGACTTGAAGGAACTTCTCTGAAAAGTTATCTGTACTCATTACCTTTCTTGGACTTAATTCTTTAGCAATACTTTTCATTTTTCCCTGTCTGTGAAACTTTTCAGTTTTTCTTCCTAATTTAATCTTGGATCAGTTTTGCTCTTTATATTTGCTTTTCAAAGTTTCCTATTCCTTTAAGACTTCTAATTTCAGATATCTGGATTTTTTTGTAATTTTTTTAAATGTCATTTTTTAATTGTTGTTTGTTTGTTTGTTTATTTTTATGTGGTGATGGGGATTGAACTCAGGGACTCATGCATGCTAGGCAGGTGCTTTACCACTGAGTTATTTCCCCAGCTAGATACCTGGACTTTTAAAAAATAAAATTCTCTATTGAATTTATTCTTTGTCTCTTTCTTTTTCCTTTTCTCCATAGTTCTAATATTATGCTTTATTTCTCTTCTTTTACATATTTTATATTTTTATTTCTCTATAAAAGTCTCCTAGCAGAAGAATTGACAGCATCTTCATGCTACTTTTATAGGCTTTTAGTATATGGTATTACATTCCAGTTTACCTCTTCCTAGCTAGGTAAATTTAAAGATATTTTTTTTTTATTTTTAATAAAACTAACCCCCACCAAATGGAAAAGTAGTTTATAATGACTTGTGCAAAATATTCTAGATTGAAGATGATTCCTATAATCCAAGTGCAAGTAAATAACAATAAAGCAAAACCAAACTAACTGAAACGTAGGAACACTACACTTCTCTTACTCCTACTGTAAGTTTCAGTCACACTAAGAGGTCAAAGAAATGGTGATGAAAAGACATGTCACTAGACATGTATAGATAGCACCTGGAAATGCTGTCTCCAGGGACTGGGGAACCTCACTGTCACAAAGCCTTTCAGAGTGGTTATGGTTTGGTTCTGGAATGTCCCCCAGGGGCTCATGTGTTAAGATTTGGTTCTCAGTGCAATGATGCTCAGAGCTGAGCCTTTTTAGAAGTATTTGGATCATGAGGGGGCTAAGCTCATCAACAGATTAATCCATTGATGGATATTCAGCTAAATGGACTCTTGGGGAATGGTGGAAAGTGTGGGTAGTGGAGACTATTGGAGGGAGTAGGTCACTGAGGGCCTGACCTGGAATGGGATCTGTCTCTCTACCTTCTGCCAGCCATGAGGTGAGCAGCTTCCTCCACCACACACTCCCATAACCATGAAGTCCAGGACAGTGGAGCCAGCTGACCATGAACTGAAACCTGTGAAACTGTGAGCCCAAATACATCTTTTATCTTTTGTTTTTCTCAGGTATTGTGTCACAGGGATGAAAAGCTGGTTAACACAAGAACTAAGCACATATCACCTGACAAGAAGAGTAGGCCATTTTTTCCCCATGTTGAAGTCATAGGGATATTTAATCCAAATGCATTAAAATATATAACTTGTTTTGAAATTCCCTTTACTGCAATAAAAAACAAAAAGTTTTACACTGTGGGGGATATAGTGTCCTTTCTTTCATGGTAAAAGACATTGAAATTATACCCAGAAAATCACATCATGACAAACTAAAAGGGCATTCCTTTGTCAGCAAAAAGTAGTTGAAGACAGGTAATATCCATGGTTATATATTTGAAGAAACAAGTTTTAGAACAAATGCTTTAATATTAAGGAGTGGCTATATAAGTACAGATGCCTATAAGGTATTTAGAGTGTTTACTGGATGACCTTTCAGTAATTACAAGCACAAAGTGTGTGTGTGTGTGTGTGTGTGTGTGTGTGTGTGTGTGTGCAGCCGCTCTAATACATGTTCCAATTGTACTGGAGAAGGCAGTTTTTCACAAACAGTACATTGTTTCTTTAGTAACAATTTTTTAAACCCTACTGTTTCATGGGGGAGGAGAGTAGAAAACTCACATACATGGGGCTACAGATGGAGCAGCTATACGTCATGGAATAAAAGGGGTCTTGGGGCAATCAAGGTTGCGTCTTAGGGGAGATTTATCTGTTTTCATGGGGAAGGAAATGTACCAACTAAGTTGAAGCCAGAAGTGTTACTGATATAGTTAAAAAAGTGGTAGAATATTCATAACAGACCAAGGGGAGACTGATGCTGAATATTATTTGTATCTCATGGGGAGGGTTGGTTGTCTCATGACAAAATATTTCAAAGATTCCTCGAACTTAAAGATAAGCAAAGCACATTTTTTTCTTCCTCATACAGAAAGATAAGCAATCCAAATTTGATGATTTTTTTTTCTTCCAAGCAGACATTTTCGAAGAAACAAACACATTTAATCTGTCCCTTCAAGGTAAAGGTAATGTTTTAAAAACAAGTGAGAATCTGCCTTTTGACAGAAACTTGTGCTCAGGAAAGAGCATTTCAAAAACAGATGTCTGGAATGTTTCATTCTTACACAGTTTTGTTGCTGAAAACAATGTACATCACTTATGATCTCTCTCCCACATGCATACCCAAAAATCTTGGAATAAAAAAATGTCTAACTTATTTAAAAAACTGTTCAAAGATTTTTGTTGCTTTTGAGTTTATTTGGTTAAATTATCAAAACACATTACCTTTCAATTATTTGGCATGAATAACTGATTGACAGCTGGGATGATGGGAATTTACTAACAGAATTTCAGCAAAAAAAATGTTTTGCATAATGGATTCAGAAAGTGCAGCCAATGGTGTGATTCTTCTATGTGATTCTGCAGGTTTTTGTAAGTATATTTTGGAAAATGGAGTTCATTAAAACTAACTACTGACATGTATTGAATTTAGAACGGGATTCTTGGAATGGTGTAATGGAGATATTTAAAAACGAACGAAGGGTATGTAGCCCCATTGCCTTCTCAAGATTATTTTCTTCAAAGCAAGGTCGTGGAGAACACTGAGGCTTGCAGGATGGATGGTCCAAACCTTGCCTTCTCAGTGTCTTTTGTTGCCCCTGACCACAGCTACTCTTGAGATACAGTTTGAGAACCACGATTTCACAGCCTTATTTATTTTATGTGTGGTCTTTTAAAGGCTGTAAGTGGCATAGAGTTTAGTACAGTGTAATAGAGTGACGCTCTTTAGAGTCTACAGATTTTGCTTGATTATAGTTATTTGTTACATTACATGGTACATAAGAATTTTTTTTAAAAAATATGAGAATATGATTGTAGAATATGCTTTCATCAAAGGCAAAATAATCCTGTTTTCTCAGCTTAACAATTTTTGTTGGCTTGAAATTTACTTGGAATAAAAGTAGAGGCACTTGTTGGAATAAATGCTATGTTTCCACTTTCGTTGGCTGGGTTGGCTTTGTCTGATATTTTATTGTTCACTTTGCAGTGTTATACTCTGTTTTTGGGTTCTGGGAAATGGCTTGTGACTGCACATTCCTTCTACTGCTCATTTGGTAGTCTTTTCACTTTACGATGATAACTTAACATTTATATTTATTATCAGCTGCATTTCCAATGTCACTCTTTTCACCTTGTTTTCTTGCCTTGCCAAAAAACAACCCACTTCCAACTCTTTGCTACTGTTTTCATGGGATTTATTTATTTCTCTAGTAGTAGTTTACAGTTTCTACAACTGTTTTGGGCTCCACAAATACATGTATTTAATTAAAACATCTCATTATAGTTTGTTTTAATTATTCACATCAAAAATTAAATATCAGGAAAAACACATTTACTGTTCTTCTTTTTGTGGTACTAGAAATTGAACCCAGGACCTTGTGCATGCAAGGCAAGCACTCTGCCAACTGAGCTATATCCCCTACCTACTGTCTCTTTAGTTTCATGCTCCTTAGAAACTTTTTGATTAAGATAATTCTTTTGATTTTGTTTCATTTTTATCTTCAGTTCTAGAATAAATTTTGGTATTACTTTGAGCCACATTTATAGCAAATATTCAGATAAGTATTTACTTACATTATTTCATTGCTATCTACTGATTTTTTTATTTTTATTTTTATTTTTTTTTCTCAAAAATGGCCAAATCAAAATCTTTACTTTATTTATTTTTTTTTTTGTTTTTTTTTTTTAATTTTTATTGTGGGTTGTTCAAAACATTACAAATTTCTTGACATATCATATTCCACACTTTGATTCAAGTGGGTTATGAACTTCCACCTTCACCCCATACACAGATTGCAGAATCACATCAGTTACACATCCATTGATTTACAAATTGCCATACTAGTGTCTAAACATAGTTTCTCTTCTTTTGAATTTCTGAGTTTTATTTTTATTTGATTGGCTCCAATTCATTGAAAACAAGCCTTTGCCAAGGATATACCAATCATCAGGTTGTGGTTGGAAGGAAAAGTCTTTATCTAGCTTAGTATTCTTTTTTAGGCCTTTGTTCAGTACCTTCATGTTTATAGAATTATTTCTCTATTCTTATAATTTTGAAAGTCGCAAGAATTTAGTATGTGCCATTCCTTTTCATTAATTATGCTTGATTTTTAGAGAGTGACTTTAATCTGAGATCTCATAAGAGATTACGTCTCACCAGAAACATTTTCTCTTGTTATATCTGTGATAATTTTTTTTTTCAATTTATTATGGTCCCTTTTAGGTGCATTGTTGATGTCTATGTGGCTCTTCATTTCATAACGTCTATAATTTTTACCTTTTTATGTCTTTGCTCTTCCCAGAATGAAGGGGGTGGTGGGTGGGCTTTTGAGTCCTCCCTCCTCTTTTCCAGCTTTCTCTTCTGTAATCTCCAAAGTGATATTAAATTCAAATATAATTTATTAGCTTTATCTTCTCCTTCTCCCTTAACCAGGTTGCTCTTTATCCTTATCTCTTGGTTTATAGGCTCCATGTTTTTCCTTAAATATTTCAAAGAATAACCAAAGTATAGGGTTTCAAAAAAATATTTTTAAACATACTTAAAAATTTTACCATCCTCAACTTTGGGTGCTATATTCTCTTTTGTGCACGAGTATTTTTATTGTTTGAATTTCTCTTTGGAATTTGTCTTTGGGGCAGGGTGTCCCCTCCTTCCCTTTATCTGGAAGCTGGGACTTGGATTTTTGGGTGTTCTTTCTTGGGATGTCAATGAGGCATACACAATTCATTCGCAGAGGCAGTGACAGTAGCAGGGGTGTTCAGGGATAGTGATGTTGGTGTTCAGCAGGTGTGGCCAGGTGTCCTGCTCAGGATACTTACGTTAGGTTGTTGGGTTGTATGGTCATTTGTCATTTCCTTCACTGCTCAGTATATGCTCTTGGGGGAGCTGAGTTACTTGGGCTTTTGAAACTAAATCTGCTGATTCCAAAACGTGGGCCAGTGGAGCACCCACTGGTTGTTAGCAGTGGTGACAACCATGGATGACTTCCAGGGAGAGGAAACAGTGGTTCTGGGGCAACTACTGGGGTGTTGTCACTTGGGGATGGATGGGGTGGTGCTTTGCCACCCAGTACTCAGCCTCTGGGGCAGGTGTGCTATCTCCCCAGTTTCATTCTATGTGAGGACTTCACATGTTTCTGTTGGTACCTCTTCTTGATCCTGACAATTTTCTGAGCCCAGCTCTCCAGTTTTTCTGTCAATTCAGGGATTTTCAAATATGCTGTTAGTAAATTTATTTTCACTTAAATCATCCAGAAGCAATTTGTCTAGTATTTAAGATAGAGCCTGCTTGAAGCATTCTGCATCCTAGTCTTTAGATCTCTAAATTTGCTTTTTAAATTTTTTTTTTTATTTTTGCTCCTTGCCAATCCATATCCTCTAGCCACCTCCTAAGTTTATGTTCCAAGTTTTGCTTGGATAATCACATTTGCTTCCCAGTGAATGCAACTAGGATCCCTGACCAATAATCATATATTTTTGTATAGACTCTGATGTTTTCTAGGTTTACTTAGAAGGTAAAAGGTCTATTCGGGGCTAGCATTTCCTCCTTAGCTGGCAGATCAATTTACTTTGATTATTTCACACTTATTTTGCTGCTATTAGAATCATCATCTCGGATCTTAAGCTATTGAATACCTGACCTGTATAGCTCTCACCCACATTTTGGGGGGGTGGGGTGTTTGTGGATTATGTATTTGGTATAAATCTGTTGTATTAAAAGAATCCTTTTGGTTCTGTTTCCTTGTTATTTATTGGAAAAGAGAGATTCCCCCCACCCCATAATATGAATGAGATGGTAGCTTTGAGTCTAGAAAATAGGAATGATGATCTCAAATTCACCTTTTGCATTCTCTACCTGGCTCCAAGCCCATCTGTGTCCTGCCACTGAGCTCTTTAAAAGCCAGCCAGTGACCACTGCTGACCTCTTTGCCATGGGTAGAGATTTAACACCGATCCACTGATACCTCTGGTTCATGTGGCTGGGAATTAGTATTGTTGAATTCAATTGTGTAGAACTCTCTAGGGGAAGAAAAAAAAAAAGAACTATGCATTAGAGATGAAGGCTGCTATTCACGCCTTGCAGCAAGTAACCCTTTCCCTGTTTGATTGTGGCTTCGGTAGGGTCAGAAAAAGCCTCTACTGTTTAAGAAAGGTGTATGCAATAGGCATGGGGGTAGGCAGAAGTCTTTCTTTCTCTTTTTTTGGCTACTGGACAATCTTTTGCACACCTGGTAGATGTCTACTTACATTGCAATTTCAATTACTGTCGAATTTTACAAATCTTTATAGTGTATATTTTTAGGAATAGTTAATAAAAAGGCAGAATAGAGTATTAGATGTGTCAACCTTTCTATTGGCATAATCTGTTCTATATTGCAGGGAGAAATTTTAAGCATTTTTGAGATCCCAGTACTGCTAACTTTAAAATAGAGCTTACAATAGTGCCTCATAGTAGAATATGAAAGTTTTTATTATTAGGGCATTGCCTTCGGTGGAAAAAAACAAAGTTGGATCTTTATTTCACTCTTGATATCAAAATAAAAATTTCATATATGTTGAATACTAAAACTTAAAAAATGGAAAAAAGAACTAGAAGGAAATATGAAATAAAACTTTTATAATCTTAAAAATAGGAAAGATGATTGAAAGGACTTCACAAAATCCAGAAGTCTTACAATGAAAGTTTCATAAATATGACTTTATAAAAATGGAATGATTCTTCTTAGTAAAGTTTCATAACATGGTCAGAAGACAAATGAAAAGCTAGAAAAATATTTGTAACATGTGACACATTCTATAATATATAAAGAGTATTTATAAAAAATAAGAATATAAATATATCTTCCTTAGCAAACAAAGACCATGAAAGACAGATTATAAAAATAGAAAAAAGTTACCTTTAAATTTGTAGGAAGCTTGGTGCAGTGGTACAAATCTGTAATCCCAGCATCTCAGGAGACTGAGGCAGGAGGATCACGAGTTCAAAGACAACCTCAGAAACTTGGAAAGGTCCTAAGCAACTTAGTAAGACCCTGTTTCAAAAAATAAATAAAGAAAAGAAAAGAAAGAAAAAGGCTGGGGATGTGGCTCAGTGGTTAATGCCCATGAGTTCAATCCCTAGTACCAAAAAAAAAAAAAAAAAAAAAAAAAAAAAAAAAAAAAAATTAAAGGAAAAATACTCAATTTCATTCATTATGTAAAAAACATAAATTTAAACCAATGAGTCATATACCTGCACAGACTCATGAAGTACAACAGGCTTTACACTAATACTGAAGTTACTTAGCTGTTTGTATGATGTAGGGACAAGTATTACACAGTGCACAGCATCATCATCTCATCAGGAGACCAGGCAGCTTCTCAGGTTGGTCGCTTCTTTTCCCCCCTCACCAACACAGGGCAGGCATGGATGTCACAGACAAGAAGCAAGTTGTGTGAGTTACCCTGACACCCTTTTATGCCCTTGTATTCATGGTTGTTTGAGACCTTTATGCCAGCCCACTTTTACCCGAGACCAGGAGCACTCCTACACTTCAACTCAGGCAGACATAGACTTCCCAAGTTTTCTAAACTTTGTACTTCTTGATAAGACAGATTCTGAGGTTCTGGGTCAGCCCCTGTCTGAGGCTAATCTTTTCCTCCCTGACTGTAACATTGATTGGCAAAGAGTGAAAAGTGCCATAGCACACTGCTGGGTGAAGGTGGGGGGGAAGTGTCACTCATACCTAGTTGGTGGGGGCTTGGGAGGGCAGCTGGAGCAGATCTATCAAAAGGTCCAGTGTACATTTCCTTTACAGTGTACAGTAGACTCAACTGGGGAATTTGCCCTATGGATAGACCCAAAGGAAAGAGTAAGGCATTTATTACAGCCCTGATTATACTAGCAGAATGATGGAAACAACCTAAAAGTTCATCCATAGGGGTTTAATGAAATAAAATGTTACATCCATTTACAAAAATACTATAGAGCCATTTCAAAATGAGAGGCAGATCTTGACACACAGAGATGGAACAATTTCAGGGCTACATTATGTGGAAAAAGCAAGGAATGGATCAGTGTACGCAGACATCAACAGTTGTGAGCAAAGAAATGCATATGCCAAAATCATGTGTTTGCCTAGCTTACCTCTGGAAATGCCAGCAAGAGACTAGTAATGCTGTTTTTAATGGGACAATTAGGGAGAGAAACAGGTTCACATGTTTTCTTTGCAGCCTGAACTCTTTGTTTTAATACACATGTATTAATATTCAAAATAAAAAATTACAAATACGCAGATAGAAAAAAGAGCTATTGGATTAGAGTTATTATGACTGATAAAAATCTCATTAGTCTTTGAATGAAGTAAGATGTTTAACTCATTAAAGAATAGAAGTCTGGTGGGACTGCAAATTGGTGCAGCCAATATGGAAAGCAGTATGGAAATTTCTTGGGAAATTGGGAATGGAACCACTGTTTGACCCAGCTATCCCTCTCCTTGGTCTATACCAAGGACTTAAACACAGCATACTACAGGACACAGCCACATCAATGTGTATAGCAACACGATTCACAATAGCTAAACTGTGGAAGCAAACTAGATGCCCTTCAATAGATGAATGGATTTAAAAATGTGGCATATATATACAATGAAATATTACTCAGCAATAAGAGAGAATAAAATTATGGCATTTGCAGGTAAATGGATGGAGTTCGAGGAGATAATGCTAAGTGAAGTTAGCTAATCCCAAAAAACCAAATGCTGAATGTTTTCTTTGATATAAGGAGGCTGATTCATGGTGGGATAGGGAACAGGAACATGGGAGGAATAGATGAACTCTAGATAGGGTAGAGGGGTTGGAGGGGAAGGAAGGGGGCATGGGGTTATTAATGATGGTGGAATGTGATGATCATTATTATCCAAAGTACAAGTATGAAGACACGAATTGGTGTGAATATACTGTGTATACAACCAGAGATATGAAAATTGTGCTCTATATGTGTAATAAGAATTGAAATGCATTCTGCTGTCATATAAATAATAATAAAAAATAATAGAATAGTTATAAAACTGTGGTTAAAATATAGAATGATTTTAATTCCCATCAGGTTGAATTATCATGACAGTGTTGGATACCAGAGTTCTATGATGGAAATGCCAGTAAGTTTATATTTTGGGTGTACATAAATACAGAATCAATAATCATTTTCTTGATTCCTTTCTTCACTTTTCCCACAAAACCTATTGCCATCTGGTCAGGAGTTTCTGAATGGCCACATGCTGTCACCACATTCCAACCTTACCTTGTTTGATCTCTAGCTTCCTTTTGAGGGGTTATTATTGAGTATGATTTTTTTCCCCTTAAAACAATCTCCATTCCTTAGCTTTCATGACACCATTTCAGAATCTCCTACCTTATTAATTCTTCATTCTCTGATTCTTTGATTTCTGCCTTTGAAACATTTCTAGAATCTCTCTACTTCTCTTTACTCCAAGGCAATTGCTTCAAGTTCTGTCCCAGTCCTTCTTTGCCTCCCACGTCTACATTCCTGGTCTCCCCTGCTTAAGTTCAGTTCTGTAAGGACACACACACCCTTGGGGGTCTGAAACTTTCTTTGACTCCTTTAGGAGGTTAACATCTATATTCCAAGTGGTGGCCCAGAGCCTTCCTACTTTGGTCCTTAGCTTCATTTCACCCTCCTCCAAAGACACATTACTCAAGTCTTCTTTGTGGCAAGTGAAGAAACCCAGTTGGACGGGATTTACCCAAGATGGGAGCATCCCACAGCATCTCCTGGAAGGACTGGGCCTCCAGTGGGTCAGGGCTGCAGTGGCCTCAGGAACCCTTAGGATAGGTTGGGGCACCTCCACCTCTCATTTTTGCTCTTCCCTTGGGCTTAACTCCTTGCTTCTCTTTTCTGCAAATTGTTCTTCTCCATAGTTAGAAAAATGGACATCACCAGTTCCTAAGCTTTTTGTCTTATCATTTCCACCAATAAGTATTAATCATATCTTTCCATTCCAAGACTGAATCCCAGGAAATTGATGCAATGGCCCAGTTGGATCTAGGCAGGAGGACTCAGACAAGCTGTGGTAGCTTCCCTCCAGACCACTGGATAGCATCAGGGACTTACTGTTCCCAGGGAGCAGGCCTGGACTGCAATCCTACGCTCCAGAGTTTGTATGCCTCATCATTCAGCACCCAGTCTGTGCTTTTCGACATAACCTTCCTCCTGCTTATATCCTATCCTGCCTTACAAAATGTTGGCTTACAAATCTATCTGAAGCAGTAGATGGTGAACATTTCCTGGTGTCTATCTTCCAAGCCTGGCATTGTTATCATTTGGTGGAGGTCTGTTGAAGGAAGGAGAGGAGACCCTCTTAATCCAAGAGCACTGTTCTCAGGCCTGTTCTCCCTCCTCTTCCCTTCACCATTTGTGTGAATTTTCTCAGTGCATTAGAAGCGGGAGGCAGAGCTGGGGACTTGCTGTCCCTCTGTAGGACTGACAGATCTGAGGGGCCAGATCTCTCTAATCCCTGTGTGTCAAAAACAGTGAACACTGTCCTCCCAGTTAAGGGAGGTGGTGGAATGAAGATGCTGAACAGAAGCGTGACTCTCCTGGGAAGCGCTGAGCGCATCTGAAACCTTCAGAACTGCTCCAGCTTTTCCCCCTTTGGGACCTGGTTTCTATTAAAGTCACACCCAGTTCCCATGAATTAGGCCTGGGAGAGAAGAATTTCCTTCTCATCTGTCACAGGGAAGATTTAATGCTAAACGTGCAGCCAGCTTAGCTGCTGCTTTTGCCAGCCTGTCCTTCAATCTTGGTTATGGGGGCTCCCCCCCCACCCCCCCCCCGCCCCGGGAAGAATACCTCCTTCGGAGAGCATTCTATGATGCTTTGTTTGGGCCATCAATTCGGCTGCCTGGCATTTAGATACTTCTAAGTTCTGGCTCAGGTGTCCTTCTATCTTTAAATTTATCACACTTTGGAGACTAAAAAGAATTATAGAAATAGGATCCTATGCACATATTCAATTATTGCCCTAAGCAAGATTCCCTGGGGGATCTGATTGAGAAAAGCTGAGGAACAGGGTGACATTCACCTCCCAAAATGTCTTTTTGATTCCAGAGAGGTTTGGGTGGGAAACAAAGTTTAGTGAGAGACATCCTGTTGCCTGAGCCTACACCTCAAGCTACATTTCTCCTCTGCTTCTTTTCTAGATACACTGAATTAGTCACATAATTTGTCCAATTTGACTTAAAATATATCTTTGAAATCCACCTCTTTGTGGCTCCAGCTCAAATTCTCCTTATTTAGAGCATAATAACAGCCCTACCGATTACCCACATCCAGCATTGATTTCTCCCCATCAGCTCAGCTCACTCTCTTAAAGTCCATAGAGTTAATTCCTAAACTACACAGGTCACTTTCCTCCTAAAAAATTATTTTTGCTTCCTCTGCACATGATTGAATGTCAGGGTCGAAGCAGTTATGCCTATCAGTGTACTTCTCAGAGTCTATATGGTTCTCTGGATTTCTGTGTGCCCAGGTGTGAAGTGCTGATGATGTCTTGGCATGGTGTATGCCTGGGTCTGAATCTTGGCATTCAAGTGCCCAGGTCCAGAAGAATAACTGCTGGTTTTGTTCCTGTGCTTCATATCTCTCTGTAAATGGATGCTTTAGATTTATTGATATGTACCAAGGTGGGTTCACCTGGTTGTTGGCATGTGAGTTTTTGTGCGTGTATATGTGTGCATTGGTGTGCCCGTGTGAAATCCTGTGTATTCTTACCCTTTGCTGTTTCTCTGAGGCTGTCTCCCTGGGAGGGTGAGTGATTGCTGTCAATGGGGGAATGTTCCAATAACGAACAGTGTGAAAGAAATCATTTCACACTCCCCATAGAGTAGGCCATGTACTCTGTTCTTGGCGAGTGAGTGGTTGCTGAGATACTGAAAGTCAGCTCCTTCCCTCTCCTGCTATGATGCATCGACTGGTTGCTGGCTGTTTTTAACACAAGCAAGCTTCCCTTCCTTTCTAGGGTTCTTCCAAGTTTGGGAGCAGATAGCTGGGCAGGACCTCATCTTTCTCTGAGATTTACTGTGTCTGGGAGAGCTTGGGGCAGCCCACGTGGGGGAGGACACAGTGCGCCCAGGTTCCCAGAGGAGAGATGAGGCGCTGTGTAGGATTTGAGGCAGGGAGCAGCTCTTTTTATTGCTATGGCTCTTCTGGCTTTAGGGCCATTTGTAACAGAGTGGAAAGCTTTATAGGAAAGTGTTATTTGAAAAGAATTTGCTGAGAGGAAGTGAGGAGTGAGCAAGCTCAAGCGGGGTACATCTGGACTCTGAGGAGTCCAAGAATTATAAGCATCAGGGAAGCAGGTCAGAGTCTGAATCTTAGGCCTTAGTTTATGCCTTCAGGGCCTCCTTGTCCTGGATTCATCCTTAGGTGAGACGACTTGCTTCAATTCTCTAGCCCTCTTCCCTCCTCTGGTCTTGCCACCTTATTACCTCCTGAATCTCCTTCATGGCCATTGACAACCAAGCCATCTCACCATCTTGCTTGTAAGGAGGCTAGGTAAACCCTAAACAAAGAAAGCTCTTAACTTGTCAGACAATACAGCCCCAGGCTCAGCTTTGCCCACCTGGGCATTGTGAAGATGAGAAGAAGGAAGCCCTGGCAAGACAGCGTGTTGCTCTCCATCAGACAGAATATCAGCCGCAGAGCAGCAACCGTACTGCTCTCGTCTCCTGACTCCCCATTGAGTGTCCTTTCCATTACACAAAGGTCGTCTGGGATGACTTTGGGGTGTCAGATGACTTTTATTTTATTTAAAACCAGAAAATGACTCCCACTTTCGGGGGCCATCAGAGTGAAGTGGAAACTCAGGTAACGAGAGTTAGGAAAAGAGCTTGCGACAGTGGAATAGAGGACTTTCATCTGGAAGGAATGTTCCTGCCTTTGAAGAGGCAGTTGTAGGAAGGTTTGATGTAGGCCAGATGTGGAGAGTTCTGAGAATAGGCGGCATAGTGGCCAACTTAGACAGTCAGTTCAGTTCAGTTCAGCCATCATTTGCACAAGACCCTTCAGAGGCCAGGGGCTGAGAAGGTGTCAGGCACACAGAGAAGGTGAAGACACGGCCACGCCTTCAAGGAGCTCAAAGGCTGGTGGGGGAACCCGAAAGAAAAAAAAATTGCCCCCAATGGAATTTACTGTAAAAGCTTGAATGTCTGGGCTGGGGATGTAGCTCAAGAGTTGAACACTTGCTTAGCATGAGCAAGGCTCTGGGTTCAATTCCCAGCATTGCCAGGGGAAAAAAAAATAGCCCACAAAATTCAGATGTCAGTATGTGAGGGTTGCTAAGGGAACAGGAAAGAAGATGTATTACATCTGCCAGGGCTCAGAGGATGCACAGATGCAAATACAATGCATGGTGTATGGGGACCTATATAACATGGGTCTAGGTAGAAATTAAAATGCAAGATGGGGGTGGGTAGGAAAAAGATAATATGATAGTTTTCAGAAAACCAGAGGACATGGGGCGTCCGAGGCTAAAATAAAGTGCTCAAACACAGGAATCCATTCAAAATTTAAAGCAGCATGGTAAACATAGCAGGTTTGTATTTGGTAAGTCCCTCTGGTACCATGTGCAGGGGAAGGTGTAGAAGAACAAGATCAAAAGTAGACATTCATGGGGAGTTGGTGGCAATCCTCAGGTAAGAGGGGAGGAGATCTTGAACTAGGGCAGCAGATAAGAGATGGATTTGAAAGTATGTAAGAGGTAAAAGAAAAATATTGTAATAGCTTGGCTGCAGGGAAGGAGGAATGTTTTAGTCTTATGTCTTGGTGGCCGTGTAAAAAGTGATGTTACCAGTTAAGGGAAGGAATATTGAGGAATCTGAGGAATGGGGGAATGTGGGGAGAGACAATGAGATGGAAAGTATGGTTGAGGGCTTTTGATACATCCAGATGAAGACTTCAAACAACCAATGAGACAGGAAACTTAGGAGAGAAGCCCAAACTAAATATTTGTAATATACAGCCAAGTAGAAGAATAAGTCACATAGAGGGGGTGTGTAGTGTAGGAAGAGCAGTGGGTCAGAAAGAAAACTCTAGGAATCCCAGCCTTTAAGGGGCAGTTAGAGGAAGAGTTTTCTATAAACACAACAGAGGAGAAATAGTTAGAGAGGGACCAAGATAATCTGGGAAGAGTGCTGCTATAGATGCTAAAGCCAGGGTCAAGTTGGGGAAATGGAGATGCTGGAGTTAGAACAGTCACTCCTGCCAGGCACAAAGAAGAACTGAAGTAGGAGAAGATCTGACCTAGAGAAAATGTTGGGGATGGAAGTCTGGTTAGGGGACGTTGAGGGATGGATGGGAGTTATGGTATGCAGACTATGTTAGAGTATGTTTTAAGAGGTTTTGATGAGGAGAGGAGAGAAATGTTGCTAGAAGGGACAGTAAAAATATGGGTGTTTTCTTGGTGGTGGGGGGAGGGTGAGAAGAACAGGCCTATCTGTAGGATAAACCAACAGCTTCCATTCCCATCACTATATCTAAGCAGACAGGGCAGATGAAGGTTTGGGAATGGGATAGTTTATGGAGGAATGACCTAGAAAACTCAGAGGATGGATGCACAGAGGGAACCTTTGGTCATGGACCAGAAAAGGTGGGAGGAAAGGAACCATTCTACGTGGGGATCTAGGTCAATTTCCAAGCTATAGGAGTTAGGTGGTGAGAAAAATGATGACAGCCCTGGTCTTTCACCCAGTGTGCTTATCTTCAGTCTCTATTCTTTTCCTTTCATATAGTCTTCACTTTCTTAATGAAATAGGAGATGAAGTTTTATGCTGGGTGCACTCAAGGCTTGTGTAATCAGACCTGAGATAAATTAGGAAGATATGGATTGGAAATTAGGGAAAATGAATGTGAGTACTAACCACAGACAAGGCTGACCAGCAGAGCCAAGAATCCAATGATACCACTTACGTTTAATTGGCAGTGATAGAATGGTCTTAGTGCTGCAAGGTTTTCTTGCTCAGAATTCAAGTTCCCAGATACAGGATCCTAGTACATCGATTGTAACACTGAACCAGCACTGGGAATTTGATGGATAAAGGTGGGGGAATGACACAAATAGTAATGACTAAAATTTACTGAGTACATACTATGCTCCAGTCATAGAGATCTAAGTTCTTTATTATATTGCTTTGTTTTGAAATTCTTGACTACTCTAGGAGTTTGTAATTAATATTAGATTCAGCCATTAGATGAGGGGACTATGGCCCAGGTAAGTAAAATTTGTCCAGAGTTTCATATGTCTAATGTGTTAGAGTTGGGATTGAAATTCTAGGGGAATGAACTGATTTAGGGAGTCAATGAAGAGATTATGCTGCATTTAGAAGAAAACAGGGCTAGGAACTTGCTGGTAGACCAGAAGAAAATGGAGGCTGAACTGAACTCTTGTCTTTCTGAAATCAAATACTTCCATGGGTATAGAAAAGAAGGCTGGAAGAGTAACTGGTTGTAGAAGTCAGATGCTGGGAATTGAGGAGGTCAAGGGACATAATGATAATGTGCTGTATCCAGTAAGGATGTTGAAATGTCTCAAGATGTTGGAGCTGAAGGGCAATAAATTAATAACTGGCCCCAAAAGAAATGAGATTATCTATGCTCAAGACTTGAATCATAGACTGGAGCTTGGTTTTCAAACATTGCTACCCTCTCTGTTATTTCTGCTCCATTCCATCTGGGCCAAGTCTTCTAAAATTGCACTTTTCCCAAGTGCATCTTCTTCTTGCCAGGGAGAGGACTGGAATTCCATGTGAGGATCCCAGTTGCCATCTCCTCTAAAGAAGAGGTTGTGTTTTAGTGAGGGTCAGCATCTCATTTCCCGAGCTAGGGCACTCAGAGAAGTCACAAACCCACTGGAGAAAAAGGTGATCCCTGGTTTGATCTATTTGGCTTGATAGATGTATGAGAGAAAGGAGGGGAAAGAGAAAGAGAGGGG
Organism: Marmota flaviventris; assembly: GCF_047511675.1. Taxonomy (NCBI): domain Eukaryota; kingdom Metazoa; phylum Chordata; class Mammalia; order Rodentia; family Sciuridae; genus Marmota; species Marmota flaviventris. Next base: position 39,855,657 of record NC_092501.1, on the reverse strand, counting down.
AGGGGAGAGAGTGCACACACATGCACTAGCTGTTGATAATGGCTATTCTAAGGGGTGAAAGCAGTGTCTGTGTCTATAGGATTCAGTTTTCTATTCTTTAGACAGAGAAAGGCTCTGGGTTGGTCTATGGGGGAAACAGCATGGGAGACCTGGAAATCTGCGTCTCTCTCCACATCAGGCTGAACAAGGGACACCCTGAGGGACAGAGAACTGCTTGGAAGTGCTAGGGGGAAAGGCAAGGAAATGAGTCCTGGAGAGCCTCTGTGGGAAGGCCACCAATCCCACAGCTGGCCTGGCCAAAGAAATGGCCTAGAAATAGAAGTAAAAAAGGCTTAGGGAATTCTCTGACAGTTCTTCTATCTCTGAGGGAATCTTTGAGATTATTTTTATAACTTTTATAGAGCCACCACTCCCATGATTTATTCCCTAAGCAGTGCTGTGGTTAAAAGAACACAGCGTATACAACCCGAAGTAATTTCAAACCAATTTACGTTCTTTGCTTGTACCTCTGTAGGCCCATGAAGGGAGAGTGTAGTCTTCGGCACAGCTTTTTAAATTATTCTTTTCTCCTGTCTCTTATTCTCTCCTCCCTGTAGCTGCTCCCCAGGACTTGGTTCTCAAAGTCCCCTGAATGCAGCTCTGACCTCTCACCCCATGGGCTTTTCCACAGTCTCGATCTTTCCCTCTCCACTCTATCCTCTTAGCAGCAATGACAGTGACTTCCAAGCGAACAAGCTAAAGAAACTGCATCAGGCCAGGCTGGAAAGCTGCTGCAGTGAGCACGGGAAGGGCGTGGCCCACGCTGGGGACACAGTGATATAAATATTTTTATTGCATCACTTTTGCCTAAACAATATTATGGGCTCCAAAAGAGATGCTCAATCACTCAGTGGTCCCCTGAGGATTCCTGCTGCCCATATTCCCATGCCTCTCCTTTCCACATGATCTTCTTCCACTCTCAGGGTGTGTTAGCACTTTGGGAGCTTCCGGGTGCCTGGCTGAGTTTACTCAAACCTCAGGACCAGGGAACAAGGAAACTCATAATAATCCTGACATGAAGCTTTTAATCCCCTTCCCCTCTAAGCTCAATGAAAAGAGAAATAGGGACCCTGAGAACAAGCAACCACCTGACCATTCTGGTAGCCATAACCACAGCAAGCGTGGGATGCTTTCCACACATGATCATTTCACACTTACTCTGTGACATGCCAGGTGGGAAGCACCCAGTGCCTTCAGGATTTCAGTTTGTGACCTATCTTCCGACTTGGAAGGACAGTACAAGCAGAGTCTTCAACCAGTGTTGGCAGAGGACCAGCTTGTTTTCTGCTGGAACTGTGCCTGTCTGAGCTCCATGTCACTGGTGTGAAACCAGTTTTCCCTCTCTCTTTTAAATGTATTTTTAAATTATTTTAATGGGGGGGGGGGTACAATGTGACATGTTGGTACATTTTGGTACATGTATTCATTGACCAACTCCAAATACTTTGTTTATTGCTTTGTGTGAGCCTCTGTGTATATGTGTTTGTGTGCATGCACTTGGGATTGAATCTGGGACCTTGAGCATTCTAAGCACTGAGCTACATCCTCAACCCCACTCATGTTACTTTGGTTATTCATCATCTCAAACATTTTTTTCTTTGTGATGAGAACATTCAAGCTCCTCTGAGTTATTTTTATTTTGCGGTTCAATACTTTCAACTATAATCATCCTTCCATACAATAGTGATCAGAACTTATTTCTTGTAAATGGCAGTGTCCCTGTTAAGTAATCTCTCCTTATACCTTCCACTCCTCTACTTCCCTCAGAGACTTTGGTGATCTCTATTTTCCTCTCTACTGCCATGAGCTCAGATACTTCAATCCACGTATGAGTGAAACCATGCAGTGTTTATCTTTCTGAGCCTGGGTTATTTGATTTAACATTATGATCTCCAGATCCCTACATGTTGCTGCAAATTTCATTCTTTTTTTATTGCTGAATAATGTTCCATTGTCACATTTTTTAATCCATTCATCTTCTGTGACTTCTTTAGTTTGCATGATTGAGCTCCTTTGTTCTGAGCTGACATTTTCTGAAACAGATTCATTCCCTCCCTTATTCCTCTGCCCTGCTTTGACTTGCCAATAATGAAAATGGAGTGGCTCCTGGAAGTCAAGTCCCGCATTGTTTATTAATTTCTCCTGTGCTCTCAATGTGCTTACATGTCTCTGATCCTTTAAGACTTATTTTCTGGCTTCTAGTGATTGCCATCTTTCAGAATATGGAGGCAAACATTGTTCACCAAGTGTCTGTTATAGGCTTTTTGTTTGTACCAGGCATTAACTATTTCTATCTCAGCTGTAAGTCCCTTTTCTATCTCTGTTTCATGATGCTAGATCTCTACAAGCCTCCTTTGTGCTGGGCTGGCTGCCTTTTTTATGCTAATCTTTGCCAGTAGGGGGCGCTGGCAGAAGACGTTTGGTCTGGAAGAGGGTTGGGACCCTGTTTTTTCATCAGCAATGCCTCCTCCACCCTAGGCGGAGGCAGTTCCTTCCCAGATCAGCAGCTGAACCAGTCTGCAGTGTTTCCAACCCTGGCAGGACAGGACTCAGTGTGCCTCACACCATTCCATGGCCACAGAGACCCACCACTGGCTGGTGTTCTCCATTCCAAAGTTCAAGTTTCAATTCAAGGGGCTTCTGTACATTTCTGTTTCAATAATTCCAACTGCTTCCCTTTGTTCCTCTTGACCCAGCAATGTAGCTGTTCTTGCAGTTACTAACTCTGCCATAACTTGGTGTTCCCTTTTTACCCTTTCAGTTAACTAGTAAATGCCTTTACATCTGGTTAACAATTCTCTATATTACATTATCTCTGTTCATATAACTGGTATGGACTTTTGTCCCCCAAAGGACACCTCACAGATACTGATCCAGCTTATAGGCCTCAGGCCCTGTCTACCTAGATCGTACCCCAGTCTTTATGGCCTTGGTCTCTGAGCATCCTTTAGTGCCAGGCCATAACTGTCCTCCTGTGGGTAGCAGGTTGCTTTTTTGGTGTCACTTCATCCATACAGTGCTTCTTGGGTACATTCTAATATGACCCTAGATCTTTTATAAGCCTTGGTATCTTACTTCCAGGGATTTCTTAAATTTCATGCTAATGTTTTTATAGTGATTTTCATGGCCTCCGCCAAACCCCCAGGGAATAAAGACCTGGATGCTAGTCCTAGGCAATGGCTTTGTGGTGTCAGAATTTTTTTTTTTGCTATTGACTAACTCATAGCAGCCCCAAAGAACTCTTGAGTTTTAAAGAACCTGGCTGTCTGTGGAGGAGGTAATTGAAATAGTGTTTTAGAGTTCCTCTACTTCATGAGCTCACATAAGTTTATGCCTACTTGTCAGGATACAACTATAGAAATATGAAAAGAAATGGCCTAAAGTAAGGTGGGAGTCTATTTTCCATGGAACCACATGTCTGGAACAGGAGTTCAGGTGTGGGGTGGCCTCTGCATGGTGGCACCTGTATCATGAAAACTTTGCTTCTTGCTCTACTGTTCTTGGTTCATGGATTTCATTCTTATGGTCACTACTGAGTGGCAAAACAATGGCCACTCCATCTCCAGCTTTCTGTTCCTATCCAGAGGATGAAGAAGCAGAAGTAAGCAATTATTGCATAAGGCAGGGCAATGAACAGGAAATAGCACTTTCCCAGATATTCCTGAAGGTTTTCTATTGTGTGTCACTGGCTAGAGTCATGGCATGTAAGCACTCTTAGCTACAAGGAGATTGGGACATGTCTGGCTGTACATTGCTGCCCTCCACCCCTACCAGTGTTTCTGGTAGTAAGAGAGAAGGGGTAGTAGACATTAGCTGGGCAAATCACATTATCTGTCAACATGTGAGGCTGGTTCTCCAAGTACAATGTGTTGGCCTGAACATTTTAGTCACCCCCAATTTTACTTCTACCCTCCAGGAAATCATTCAACCCAGTGTTTTTCTGAGTGTAGAGGGTTTTCTAGGAACCCTCGTGGCTGATGCTGGCCCTCTGGAGAAAATGAGCTTCAAGGCTGTTAGGAGTTTGATACGCTTAATCTGAGTCCAGCTCTGTACACAGGGTCCCCAGATTGACTTCTTAGCCCTGGGGGCCCTCTGTCATCACTGCTTCCTAGTTGGATCCCTCTGTTCTCATGGCAGTCCTTCATATTGTCCTCCTGGCTCACCCTACATGCACCTTGTTGTTGACCTTCTCCACTGCCCTCTACTTTTATTTCACAGTAGCCCAAGGACTCTGGGTAAGTAGGACATTTATTGAAGGGTAGTGGGTAGGGAGAAAAAGAGACTGAATCCCTAGTTACCTTGTGGAGGGGAAAAGCTGGAAATGAGGATGAGTGAAGAGCTACAACCTTATCCTGCTTGTTTTGCCCAAGGGGCCTCAGTGAAGTGGCAAGAAAGGGACAGTAGTCAGTTAGGGAAGGGGCCGCAGGACTGGGAGTCACTGAAGAGGCCAGTAGGGTCTCTTTTGTGCAGATGACTGAATGGCAGCTTGGGGGCTGATTCATCAAGACCTCTGTGGGCCCCAGAATAGCAGGATTCCGGCTGCCCAGCTCCCCATAGCCATGGCCTCATGAACTAGAACCATTATCTTGTGTTTTTCTGTTTCCAGTCTCTAATACTATTTGTTCACTCCTTACTTTCTTGATACTCTTTGGGGAGGCTCTTCCACCCTTGGTCTGCCTACCCCCTGGCACAGCCTACTTCCTGCTCTGGGCCTTTGCCAACAGAGGCCCAGTGGACACTACTGGGTGCCTTGTAATACCTTAATAAGATCCGTAAACATGCACCTCCAGCAACAATACTCTTGGAAACTTCCTGCTTAAGTGAAATCTAAACAGCCTTTAATTATACATCACCTCTCAAGGACCATTTAAGAACCAAACCAGTATTTACAAACGGATTTGAAATTTTCTCAGTAAAGGGAATTAATTCTATCTGTTACTTCTCAGTGCCTAGAAAAGCAAACAAAAGAGAAAAAAAGGCTGATTATTTGTTTAATGATATAGGCAGTGGGGCCTCTGGCCCAAATCAGGCAGCCAGTATTTTATCTGGTTGGAAACACAAACTTCAGATGTATCTGATCAGAGAGAATAAGAATCACTTAGGAGGGGATTGTTGTTCCTCCTAAGCAGAGTTTACCTGGTTTGAAGAAGCAGTGAAGTGACAGTTGGAGTGTCAGCACCCACCTTCCTTCCACAGCGGGTGCTCACCATGGAGAAGCTCCCCCTGGGAGTTTGGCAGTGCTCCTCCTGGTTTGGGTACTGGCCTGAGTTGTGAGATTGTAACCTAAATGGCCTGCATCTTGGGGTCACGGTGACCACTTATCTGACAATGTCCCTGGATAACGCCTCAGATTTTTCCATTGTTCGGCTGTGCTTCCTTAAGACCTGAAACTGTGTCCTGAATTTTACACTTTTCTGTCTGGATTTCTGATGCCATCCCTAGCCCTTGATAACTGGTACCTTTCCTCCAGCCCTTCAGGGGACAACTAAAGAAATCAAGTGTGAGCCACACCTGTGGCTAGAAATTTTCTAGGATCCACATTAGAAGAGTAAAAGGAGAAAGGTAAAATTAATTTTAATTATATGTTTTATTTAGCCCAATTTATGAAAATATTGTCATTCAATGTGTAATAGAAAAAAATTATTAATGAGTGTTTTAGTCAGAAGTTTCCAGAGATAGAACCAATAGTTGTGTGTGTGTGTGTGTGTGTGTGTGTGTGTATGTATGTGCAGAGAGAGAGAGAGAGAGAGAGAATATTTATACATTTATTAGAGGAGTAAGCTCACTCAATCTCACCCAAGGCTGAGAAATCCCATAGTAGTCTTTGCATAAGCTGGAGGACCACAGAACCACTGAAGAACCAGAGTGGCTTGGTTCAAGGCAAAGGCTTTAGAATTAGGGAAACTTGTAGCATGGTTTAGTTTGTCTGAAGGCCCTAGAATCAGGGAAGTTAGTAGTGTGACTCAGTCTACGTTCAAAGGCTTCCAGAACCCAGCAAAGCCAACAGTATAACTCTCAGTTGAAGAACAAATGTCTGAGAGCCCAGGGACCCCTGGTGTGAGGTCAAGAGTCCAAAAGCCAGAGAATCTGGAGTTCTGATATCCAGAGACAGGAGAAGAAAAGCATTCTAGTTTTCAAAGAAACAGAGCAAGATTTTGCCCTTTTCTACCTTTTTGTTCCATCTGGGCCCCCACAAGATTGAATGGTGCCCACCCACATTGAGGGTGAATCTTCCACACTCAGTCCACGGACTCTTCAGCTAATCTCCTCTGGAAACACCATCATAGACACATTGGGACGGCCCAGTCATGCTAATCAGATACCATAACACCTGGGATTCCCTTTCAGAAGAGAGACCGGCTCAGTGCCTGCTGAAACATCAAGAATAATTAATGCAGTGTTGAAGAATAAATAATGCTTTACCAGCTATCTGGCTATCTTTTTATTCTGTTGACATTCATAATTAACCATCACAATGAGATATTTTATTTACTTATTTTTTTTGTTCAAGAATAAGACTTTGGATTATGGTATTTTGCTGTTATTGCACTTCTCCATTCAGATTAACAACATTTTGTACACATAGCTGCCCTGTTGACTGGCAGAGCTGTGGAGGCTCGCATCTCCAAGACCTCAGAATCCTGACTGCAGACCTGATAGTTTCTGTGATAGTTAATTTTATGCATTAATTTGATTGGGCAACAGAGAGTCAAGATATTTGGTCAAACACTTCTGGGTATTTCTGTGAGGGCATCTCTGGGTGAAATAAACATCTGAATTGATAGACTGAGACCAGATTACCTCCCTAATGTGGGTGGGCATCATCCAAGCTATCAAAAGTCTCAGTAGAATAAAAGGCTGAGTAAGAAAGAATTCTGTACCTGCCTCACTGTAGAGACTGGAGTTATATCATTAGCTCTTCTGGATCCCCAGATTATAGACCACCGTCTTGGAACTTCTCAGCCTCCATAATTATTTAAGCCAGTTATTTATAGTGCATATATAAAAAAACAAAATACTCATATGTACTTATATATAAGGTGTGTGTGTGTGTGTGTGTGTGCGCGTGCGTGTCTGTGTGTATCTAATTGGTTTTGGTCCAGCTGGTGGATTTCACCTTCCTACATAAAGGTGAAGCAGAGACAGTATTCTGAGCTATGTTGGGTCAGGATCCAGGGAGAAATGGAGTATGATCCAAGTAACAAGGTGCATCAAGGAACCGTCAGTAAAGATGAAATCTAAGAATGGAGTTAGGAATCCTGAAAACTGGAAATCTGAGAAAAATCATGCTAGAACTGAACTTAAAAAGTGAAAGGAAGATACCTACTTTGTGGAGGTGGAAAAATTAATTTCTGTGGCTTTGACTGAGCTTGGTAGTTTTCCCAACCAAGGGAGGATGCCCTCCCTGGGAAGTGTTAGGACATGGCTGTCTTCCATGGTGCTTTTGATATGGGGGCCAACATTTAGCTCCTGAATGACTTCTGCTGCCTCCAGCCTCCAGGCTTCCCTTATCCTCCAGGGCTGAGGCAAATTTGGTTATGGCAGTCAACCCCTGGCTCATAAGACATTTGTTTGTGGAGTGATGTCCAAGTTCTTAGCAGTGTATCTATCTGCTTTCTTCTGCTCATCTTCTCAGCCATCCCTGCCTATTTCCATGATCCTCAATACACACAAGCATCTTATGCTCTTTGTACTATACTGCCTTCTCTTTCACAGCTGGGCCTCCACAAATCGCTTTCTCCTGGCCTGGAAGTCACTGCCCTACCATCCCTCTACTCAGTTTTTTTTTTTTTTTTCCCCAAAAGAGCGTAACATCAAGAATCTTCTCTGCTATTCTCTCTTATCTTCATTTAAAGTTGAGTTCAATGCTGGCATCTTGTATTCTCAAAAGCATTCTCAGAATCTCTATGATAGCAGTCATCTTACTACATATTAATAAGTTACTTACATGTTGTCTCCCCATCAGACTACAAGGTTCTTGAAAGCATTTCCTTATTCTCAGGACATGGCACAGGGTTGGCCTGGGATGGACTTCAGAAAGGTTTATTCAATGACTAATTCATGGGTCTACCCAGCTTCTATGAAGACTATTGGTTAGAAATGAGGACCAAACTAAACCTGCCTACTGTGAACTTCCTATCTCATACAAATTGGGATTCCCCAACTCTCTCATGGCTAAGTCCATTTAGGCTGGGACTCACACCTTTGAGAAAGCAACTTGTTAACATGTACACAGAAGAAGGCTGCATGCCCAGAGATGTTTCTTGCAGCATGGCCTCAGATAGAAAAGAAGAAGAAACAATTAAATTACAATGAATAAGTAAATTATAACATGTCAGTGAGTTGGGATTTAAGAAACCGTAAAAGCCATGATTATAAAGACAGTGAAACAGCCCTAAAAAGGGAAAACCCAGCATTTTTTTGAACTCAAAAGAGCAAATCCAACCTATTAAAAATCCAACAACTATTTACTGAATGTTTACAATGTACAAGGCGCTGCTCATTTGTAAGTAGTTTAGAATTTAGTAAAAATTTTTCAGGGAAAATGGACAAGCTATATTACATAATACTTCACTTAGAAATATCTTCATTCACTGTTTCTCCCCTTAAAAAGTTACTCTTAAATTCTTCTAAAACCTTCTCTTCTCTGGTCAGGCTTGTCTCAATATTTTAGTTTTCCATTACTGTGACAAAATACCTGAGATAATCAAGTTGAAAGGAGGAATGATGTATTTTGGCTTATGGTTTTGGAGGTTTCATTTGATGGTTCTTTGGCCCTAACCATCTGGGCCTGTTTCAACACAGTATCTCATGGTAGGAGTTTATGGTGGAAGAGGCCTATTTATCTCATGGTGACCAAGAAGTAAAGAGAGAGAAGAAGGGGCTGGGATCTCAATATTTCCTTCAGGAGCATGCCCCCAAATGACCTTCCCACTTCCTCCCACTAAGCCCTACCTCCTAAAGGTTCTGCCACCTTCTAATAGCATCACAGGGAGGGGACCAAGCCTTTAACACATGGGCCTTTGGGTGGACATTCAAGATCCAAAGTATAGCACTCACCATATTCCCCTTCCATATTCCCCATCTCCTAGATCTCTTCTTAAGTCAGAATTTGAGCAACTCATCTATGATTCTCCAATTTCTACAAATTTGAATCTTTATACCTATTAGCAAAAGGGTCTCTTTACAATTTATTTTTTATTTTTATTCCTTTTTTTTTCAGCACTGGGGATTGAACCAGGGGGTGCTCTACCACTGGCCTACATCCCCAACCCATTTCATTTTTATTCTAAGACAGGATCTTGCTAAGTTGCCCAGAGTGTCTTCAAACTTGCCATCCTCCTGCTTTAGCTTCCTGAGTCCCTGAGATTAGATGTTTGCATCACCGTACCTGGCTGGAATTTATTTTTCTTCAAAGGCAGTGGAGGGAATGTAAATAACAAATATATTTCCCTGCCACAGTGCTTGCTCTGTTCTCTCTCAGATGTACATGGGGACAAGATACCTTACTGGAGGTGTTGGTCACTCTGGATTTGGTCTACTCTAAATTCAGTATAGTTCTGTGGATACCATAATCCTAGGGACCTGTGCAGATGCACAGGATGGTGAAACATTCCTTATGAATTTTCAGGAGGGTCTAAGGTTGTATTAGCAGTGTTTATCAGGGACCTTATGGAGAATTTCATGGCTACAAACTTTTGCTGTGGCTATTCCCTCCCCATCCAAGCAGGGAGAAAGTTGCTGGAAGAGAAGACAGAACGAGTCAGCTGGCCTAGTTCTAGGTACAGCCCAATGATATTTAAATAATTCATATATTTAAAATAACAAAATAAATATTTTATGGATCTTTAAATTTCAGCAACAAGCTTCACCCTTGAAACCTACAGATTAAAAGCTAGACTTTAGTCACAAAACCATTGCATAGTAAAATGTTGCTATTAGTGGATGCACATAATTCAGAGCCAACAGAATTTTACACTTGGGGGCCTTAGAAATCAAGCTTTGATGGTCTGGCTCTTTGGGGATACTGAGCAGGAGGGGGGCCTCTCTCCTCTCACAAGGCTTCCATGCCCTCTGAACAATTTCTTGATTGAAATAGGGTGGGGTCCTGATTCCTGCACACCAGTGTCTCTGTGAGGGAAAATCACAGCTAACTCCTGACCACGTTGGGTGCACCTGAGAAACATTGTTAATACAGTTTGGTGGGAGGCTAGGTAGTTATAAAGCAGAACAATAAAGTTAGTGGGAGTTGCTTAATTTTTCTGTTTGTCTCTACTTCCCAAGAGGATTTCAAAGATGTTGTAAAGTATTTGCAGCGATGTGACTAGAATATTTCCTCAAAAGGGTTGCTTATTCTCATTCTGTCTGCTTTAAAATATAATGCTTATTGATTTTTTTGTACAATTATAGAAATAACATATGACCATTATATAAAATTTGGAAAATAGGGAAAAGTATAAAGAGGGAAAGTAAAAGCATCCATAATTAATCTCACGATAACAACCACTGTCATTATTTTGTAGGAGAAAGAGAGGCAAAGGCCTCATTTCTAATGCTTGAGTCCTTTTCTCCTTTTGTTTTCTAATCATATCTCCTTTGTTTCTTTTGCTACCTGGGTTAAAAAGTTTGTAGGAGGGTGCCACAACATGTGACTAAATCCTTCAGGGTCACCCCAGGTGAATTTGGGTTGGCACAAAATAATTACACACACAGAAAGTACCTTTTTCTTGGGGTCCAATGATGGCTCTTGATCTTAGGGATCCGTTGGAAAAAGAGTGAGCTACCTGAATTCTTTATTTTTATAGAATGGGACACAAAGGGAGCTTCAATGGAATGTTCTTTTCAAATAAGGCAAAGGGTCAGGTTTCATGGGGTGGGGTCTAGCTTCGTGATGTCTGGTGGTCAGTAGATTGATTGACATCTTAGGCAAGTCACACCCATCTCAGGTGCTGTGTGAGATCAAAGGCAGAGCAAGAGGAAAGTGTGTTGCAGGCCCAAAGAGCATACAACATTAGGCCATTCCTCCTAATGTTGTATAGGCTCAAATGCTCATAGTTCACACACATAACCCATGGCTGGCCTATGACAGGAGAGTACTCTCTTCTACAACTTGCATAATTGTGTCACCTGTATTGCAAGTCTTGACTAAGGTACATTTTTGGAATTAATTACAAATATTTCTCTTCCCCTTATCTTCCCTTAAGCAAGATAAAATGTGTCTAACTCAGGTTTTCCATGTGATGATCGTGGGATTGATGAAATAGATTGAGGTGTATTTCTCAAGTTTGGCACAAAGGACATTCAGGTCAGAGAAATCTTTGTTGTGGGGGGATTTCCTGTGTAGTATCCCCAATCTCTACTGGCTAGTTGTAATAGCCTCCAAAGGCCCCCAGACACCATTTATGTCTCTTGGGTGGGAGGAGAAAAATTGCCCCTATTTGAAAACTATGATTTTGAAAACCTAGTAGCTAAGAATGCCAGAGTTTTTATACTCTTTTATTTTTTCAATTTTTATTTGTTCTAATTCGTTACACATGATAATAGAACACATTTTGACATTTCATACATAAATGGAGGCTAACTTCTCATTCTTCTGATTGCACATGATGTAGAATCCCATGCACACAAGATAATAATGTCCAGTTCATTCTATTGTCCTTCCTAGCCCATTGCCCCTCCCCTCCCTTCACTCTCCTCTGCTTAGTCCAAAGTACCTCTCTTCTTTTAGCCCCTACCCCTTATTGTAAATCAGCATCTGTATATCACAGGAAACATTCCGCCTTTGGTTTTTTGGAATTGGCTTATTTTATACTCTTAATTGGTCATTTTTAAGGCCATAAAATGTCAAGAATATAAATGTTTTAATGGAGTTTCTGTAAACACAAATATTGATGACTTGGGTTTCTACTTCTCTTTTTGACGAAATGTGTTAGGAAGATATGAAAGGTCTGAATTTGGAAGCCTGATTAGTCAGGAGTTAGTCAGGTGTAGAGCAACCACTCCAGGTATTTCAATCGAAAAGTAGTTGATATAGGGAGCTAGGGGTTTGCAGAACCCGTGAAGCTGGGAGGAGCTGGAGAATGGAGGCGAAACTGGTACTACTGGTTTACCAGAAATCTGGAAAGTGGAACCCATAGAGAAGCTTTTTAGGAGATCAGAATGCTGTAGGATCCCAGAGGGTTTGCTGCTGCTGGTCTCAGCTGCTTACAGCAGCAACGTGAGTCCTTGTCAGGAAGAACCCTGCCAGGGGTGGCACAGGCACACATTCGCCATCTGCCCACACCTGTGAGCCTGGCTGTGCTGCTGTGGGACAAAATCATGGCTGCCCCTTCTCTCTCTCTCTCTCTTTTTAATAGTAATAAATTTATTAACAAACTATTAACCAACAAAATAATTAAAACAGACTGTACACTCTAAGGAAGCTTTGCCAAAGTTCAATAAAAAATATAGATTGGAAGCTTATTTCTTTTTGTTATTTTGCCTTCCAGATCTCATAGGAATGCCTCAATGGCCCAGTCTAACTTGAGACCTTCTTACAAGGGGTGTCTTGGAACTGGTGTTTCCAGGCTTTTAGCCTGGGAGCGCCACAAGGAGCGGAGGAGAGTAGTGTGACCGAGAAAACTGAGAAGCTGCTGTGCTATGGCAAAGGGTCATTTATTAAAGTGCCCCTTTTAAACATTCGATATCAAAGGGGCATAGCCTACTCCAGTAATGCCATGGTGATAAAATAACCGTAACCTTGTTTGGTTTAATGGATTGCCATACCTGGTACATTGCAAAGAGTCTACAGAGGCTAAAAGCTATGAGATGTGCAGCAGGGGTAAGGTTTCCTGGCATTAATAAGACAAACCAACCTTCCCTTGTGTTAAAAAATGTTTTTGTATAATTTTATACATATGTATATAAAGTTAGGATTGTACTGCATTTATAGCTTCATACACTATTCATCTATTTGTTGGGATAGCATGAGGTTCCCTAATATCCATCATTTCCAATGTTTAAGTATTACTTTTATCATCAGAAATAAGTTTAAAATTTTTCAAAATGTATAACTACTATTAAAAATCCCCAAACATCATTTTACTATATATAAGTATGCATCTGTGTTTATCTATATTAAAAACATTATTTTAAAAGCGTTACATTATTTATCATGTAGGTTTAACATTTGTGCATAAATCTTCGTTCCCAGCTTTAGTTAATTTCTAAGGATAGGTTTCTAGAAATGGGTTACTCATCCAAAGCCATGAATCAATTGCTTTACCAAATGTTTGTAGTGATTAACTACCATCAGCCGAATATGAGACTCCCACTTTCTGCCCTTTGTGAATACTGAGATCAAACTGTTTATCTTAAAACAAAACAAAACAAAGTGACTTTGCCATTTTATAGGCTGATATTATTTTATTGTTGAATGGTTTTGCATTTCTTTGGTTTTAGTAATGAGATTGAACTATGTGATTTTATTTAGGTTCTGCACATGTCTTCAAAGATATTTATTGTGTAGGCAATGCAAGCTTAAGGTACAAAATTCAAAATAAACAAAATGACATGGTGAAAAATAAAATTGTGCTCTAACCTGCTCTGGCCAATCAGTTCCTTCCCACAGCTAAAAATATTTTACCTATTTTTAGTATATGTTTGAGTCTACTGCATATATGTGTAAGCTAAAATATATGTGTGTGAATTATTTATAATAAATTTATAATTTTTACAAAGGGTAGAATATTATGCATGCCATGCTAAATTAATAAAAAATGTAAATTACATATCTTTCCACACATTAGCACATAAAGATTTTTAATGACTGTTACAAATTTTATTTCATGCTTGTGCTATGGTTTACCTAAGGAGTTCACTATTGGTGGTCATTTTAAGTTGCTTTTGATTATAACCAACTTTGTACCTATGAATTTTACAAACATGCATGCATGACTCTGGAGTAGATTCCTAGAATTAGACATGCTCAAGCATATGGGCTGTAGGTTGGACCCCAAAGCGCATGTGTTAAAGGCGTGGTCCCCAAGTTGGTATTGTTGAGAAGTAGTAGGACCATCTAAATGGTAGGGCCTAGTGGGAGATCTTCAAGTCTGGGGACATGTCCTTGAAGGGGATCATGAGTCTCTTCCTCACTTTCTACCTCCTGGCCATGAGGAGAGCAGTTTTACTTCACTATTATGTATCATAACAAGCTGAAAGCAATGGGACCAACCAATCATAGACTGAAATTTCCAAAAATGTGAACCCAAATGAAGTTTTTCTCTTTATAAAAGTTGATATATCTCAGGTATTTGTTATAAAACAGAAAGCTGACCAACACAATAGGTAGTCGGGTTTTTAAATTTTAACAGATAAATGCATAGTTATGTTTAGTTTATTTGTAAAGTCACTGTTATTGGAAGGGGAAAAAAAGGTACCTACTTCTTCCTTGAGTCATATAGAGATACTAATCTAAGTGGTTCTTCTAACAACAATGGCTGTGATGGTTAGCCTGGCCCATGGGATGCCTATATTAAACATAATTTCTGGGTATGCCTGTGAGAGTGTTTCTGGATAAGATTAACATTTGTATCATTGGACTCAGGAATATAGGTTGTCCTCCCCAGTGTGGGTGGATATCACCCTACCTATCAAGGGCCTGGGTAGAACAAAATACAAATAAAGGAGAAATTTGTTCCCCTTTTCCCCTGCCTCACTGTTGAGCTGGGCCATTAATGTTGTCTTTTCCTACCCTTCAGACTAGTATCAACACCATTGGCTACCCTTGTTCTCAGGCCTTTGGAATCACACCATGGGTTCTCTTAGGTCTCAGCTTGTAGACTATATGTGGTGGAATTTCTTGGCCTCTGAAATCATATAAGCCAATTACTCATAATGAATCTCTCTTTGTATCTCCTATTGGCTGTTTCTCTGGAGAACCCTGACCAATATTAATAATTAATATTAATGCTTATTATCTGTTAGTCAATATTCTGAGAATGAGAACTTAACTCTTTAGGAAACTATTTAATTGTTATCACAACCACAAGCATGAGGTATGATAAGTAACATCTCTGTTTGAGGAAGCTGAGGCATAAAAATTTAAATAAATGCCTAAGACCATGAAGGGCAGTTGGTGGGGAGCTAAGATCTGAATCCAGAGCCTAAGCACTTTTGCACTCTGCTATACCACCAGGCAGCCTAAGCTAATTCTTGTAAGCAGTAGTTCCAAATCTTTACCTAGATCATTTTGTATTTAAGGCAATGGTCCTTAGATAG
This sequence comes from Marmota flaviventris, assembly GCF_047511675.1. Taxonomy (NCBI): domain Eukaryota; kingdom Metazoa; phylum Chordata; class Mammalia; order Rodentia; family Sciuridae; genus Marmota; species Marmota flaviventris. The sequence continues at coordinate 39,840,360 of NC_092501.1, read as the reverse complement.
ATGTGATTTAGTGATATGTCACATGCTAATTTTTGGTGGGTCCAAAGATGCATTATTTTTTAGTACGAATTTTGACCTTGGCCATATCCCCATGATATTTTAATTTCCTTAAAGTTTTAAGGTAGACAACCACGTAATAATATAATGTATGAATATTGTTATTGATCTTTATGATATTGCTTCTCATTTATTTTTCTTATTTTAGTGTGTTGGCTTAGACTTCCAGGATACTATCATTTAATTTTGATTTTTTTTCTTTTAGCTCTTAATGGAAATGAATGCCTGCAGTACTCCTAGTATATACGTGCTTGTTGATAGTTCTGGGCAGACGTGTGTGAGGATGTTGAGGGACTCTTCATAACTTACTAAGAACCCTAATAAGCATGGATAATTGTGGGATCACATATGAATATTATTACCTAATATTTTATTCATTGACTATGTTGGATGATTATATACATTCTGGTAATATATTGCTGTGTAATCAAATTCTCCAAAAAAGTGGTTAAAAAAATAACCATCATTTATTTTACTCTTGAATTTGCAAGTTGACCAGGTTCAACTAGGCGATTGTAGCTGGAATGAAGAATGTGTGTGGGGGTGCATTTTCCATATGGCTTTATGGCAGTCAAGTTCAGTAGGGTGGGGGTTCCAAGTCACCCTGATACTGGTGAAAAGAGTTGAGTGACCTTGGGAAAGAAACAGTGTGGCTCCCCAGAGATGCAGTGAGAGCCCAAGGGAAAGAGCATCCTTCACCCACAGGGAGCAAAAGATGCCTCAAGGCCTAAAACACAGAGAACTAGTTCAATAAAAGAGTGGTTGATGTGGAAGAGTCTCAGAAAGGAAATGATTCAGCCACACAAAGGACTTAAGTCACCTGTGACATCCTTGCTGCTTGATCAGACAGTTTTTGCCTTAAAAAAGGATCACACTTGAAAATTCACTCTGAAGTCAGCATTGCATGCACTCCAGAAAGTCAATGTCAGGAAGCAGGATGTTGTTTTTTAAAAAAAATATTTAGGCTGTAAAGAATAAATACATAAATGAATAAATGAATAAACAAAAATCACAGACAGGACACTTGCCAGAGGGAACCTGTGAAGCCATGTCCCTGTGTCCCCTCCATCCTTCAAGGACAAACTTTCCAACATGCCAATGCTCATCTCAAGTGGAAAAGCTTCAGGGTTCGTCACCCAAATTCTTCAGCTCTGACCTTAAGCAAATTGTTTAATCAGTCTGTGCCTTGGTTTCCTCAGTTATAAGGTGGGACAAAAATAGTACTTGGTGCTAAGAATATGAGTAAGATTTAAATGAATATGTATACATCTGTCTATCATCTATCTATCTGTCATCTATCAATCATCTTCCAACACTATCAGGCATGATGTAAGTACTTTCAATTAATGTTGGTTATTATTACCCCCCACTGGTTCTATGTACAGTCACTAAATCACTCCAAATCTCTTCTCTAAATGTTTCTCATCCATATTTATCATATCTCATCAGCCCTACTGCAAACCCACAGGTGCCTTCACAGCCCTCTTTCTCCCTGACTCCAACTTTAGCTTCCTCAGTTTATTCTGCATAACGTTCTACACCAACCATTTGAAAGCACAGGTGTCTCTAGTTATTTCCTTCTTATTTTATGATTTTTCAAATTGAAACTCCTCTCCCTGACCTGACACTCAAGGTTTTATTTCAATCTTTACTATGGACACACACACACACACACACACACACACACACACCCTTACACACACCTTTACACATGCCTTCACACACAGAGTTTTATTTGTTTTACATAAATGGCAACTACCATGTGTCTCATGAAAAATTTCTCCCTTAATTTTAAATGTTTTTTATCTATGGAGCCAGTTCATTCTTTTTAACAGTGTCTTTCTGATAAACAGCTTCCAGGTTTTGTTCAGGTATCTGCCCCATTCTGCAAGAGGTCTGTGTTTCAGGTAAGATGGATTAGATCCTTGTCCCTGGAAGGTAGATTTCTGTTTGGCTATCTTAGTAGTTTTGTGTTCTTTTCCCTAGTGGCATTCTGCACAGCTGTTTACAAAGAATGAGCTAACTTAGTAGGAAAAGGCATGGAAAGTTATGGGAAAAGGATTACATTCGCATATGGTCAGTTACTACTATCAGTAACTAACATATTATGACCAGAGTGAGGTGTGGAGGACTTGTGGGAAAGATTTCTTTGTTCTTAAAATGTCCACAGGAGAAGACGGCTTTCCTCTTCTGTCTCTGGACTTTATCCTATCTAGACATGATGCTTAGAGTTGCTGAAGCTGCCCTGTGGTTATGAGGAGGCTTCATGAGGACCAAGCCCAGGCACAGAAGAGGCACAGCCCATGCCACTGAACAATAGAGGAGGGGCCGCCGATGTTTGAACTATAGTTGGTGAGAATACTGTTCCTTTGCCTTGAATTGGTTGTGGGGTTTTCTGTCACTTTGAGTGAGCACCTCCTACTGGCTGCAGCTCCTTTATTATAATTTTATTTCAGCTGCATGCGGATCTCTCCCAGTCTGGGTCTCCTTGATGGTCTCCTCTCTGTGTCACTGCTACCTAGTGTAGGGAATTCTTCTGACTCTGGTGGTTAAGTACTCTGGAATCCCCTGCTGCCTGTTTTTGTCATGTCTTTTTACTGTCCTGGATTTTGATGCTAGATTGACAGAGGCTACATCATGGACCACTTAACGGAATTTTAGCTCCACTTTCCATCATATCCTCTTCCTTCAGGTCTTACAAACAAGCCTATACTTGCCTTTTACTTCCCAGGTGAGGCCCAGCATATCCTTTAATAGGCCCAGGTAAAATTTAACTTGTCTTTATTACTATTTTGTTCTTGAGAATAATTTGGATGCATAGCATCATTTACGAGGGAGAACTCTTTTTATATAAACATCTCATTTGATCTCTATGACATCCAGTTCAGCTGGTGTTATTATTGACATTTTGCAGTTGGGGAAATTGAAGCACAGAGAAGTAGAATCCCCAGAATTACACAGCTAGCACACGGCAGAGTGGTATTTGAAACTAGGTCTATCTCACTCTAAAGCCTTACTCTTAACATCATGCTGCAAGTGGTACCAAACAATCAAGCAAGTGTATATGTGTACCTCATGAGCTTCTGAAAGGTGAGAATCACATTTTGTCCACTCTCTGTTGCCTCACCTATTCAGTCTTTGGTGCACAGGAAACATGTGGAATGGGAATATTGAACTCAGAAAGGTTATCAGGGAATGCTTTGGGATCAATACCTGTGGAAAATAAGGGAGCCAGGTGAGGTAGCACACATCTCCAATCCCAGTGACTTGGGAGGCTAAGGCAGGAGGATTGCAAGTTCATGGCCAACCTCAGAAATTTATTGAGATCTTCAGCAACTTCATGAGACCCTGCATCAAAATAAAAAATAAAAAAGTACTGAGAATGTAGCTCAGTGTATGCTCCTGGGTTCAATCCCCATAACCTAAGTACACAAATGAATAAAGCAAGGACATTATAAATGTATTTTCTTAGATTCTGTATTTTGTCTTTCTGGTATCCATTCATTACAGGGCTAACTGTATTAACTGTTTTCTTATTTTTTGTGTTCCTGATGCTCTGGCATTCGGGGACCTTGAAGAGTATGGGAGAGTATGCTCCTCGTAGATAGCTAATTCCTAAAGATAATAACAATTTATATACAGCATATTTCACTGCATAATTCTTATCACACCATTACTATATATTTAAGTGTTTTGTGTGTATCCTAATTTTGCACCAAAGACAGGTTAGTAGACTTTTAAATAATACCAGCACATTAAAAAAAATTCACATGAAGGTCACACCCCACTGTTTTGCAAAGTATTTGGCATAAAATCTGCAATGATTATGCCATGAGATACAGTATGAATATTCTTTGCACATGCAAACTATTCAAACACAAGTTTATAGCTGTAACCACCTTCCTAACTCAAGCCCAAACCAATATTTGTACTTCCCCAAATCATCCCAAGGCCAGCTGCCAGGCACCCAAAGACTACCCTTATCAAAGCTCACTGGAATTATTCCAACAAGTCCATCCAAAGGTATTAACTCTGCCCTACCTTCCCTTCTGCACAGAAACCCCAATTAAGGATATGACCTAGGCATTTTCCTCACTCCTTGCTTCCCCTAGGGCCCTACATGACACTTAAGGACCCCACCCTCACCCCCCTACCGGGACCTGTGAGTATAATAAGCTTCTTCCTTCCAAACCTGTTCTCATTTCCCCTCCGGCTGTGCCAGTCTTACCTTGCCATATCCAACACAGACATTTCTACAGCAAAGGAAGTGAAGGATGTGGGATTGGGGAGAAGGAGATGTCAATCCATGATGCAGTTCCAGTGGAAACCTCAGCTGACCTGTAGGCAGTTCTGAAGATGGAACCAGGCTTCAGAGCTGTGCCCAGTTGTGATGAAAGAGAGATCAGCCTTTGTGCCACTGTGTGCATCTGGCATTGGATGTGGGCTGCCCTGGAAAAGGGGCATGTCTGGTCAAGGGCCCTTTCTCCAGCTCAGTCACTCCCTGCAGAGGTTTACAGCCAAGGGTGCTCAGTGGCAGCACTCCTGCATTTGGAGGAGTAAGTTTCTCATTCCTGGGGGGTTCCACTAGTATAACAGAGCCTCTACCCCTCCGCTCTGCAGCTGGTTCTCTCTGAACACCCTCCCCAGCAATTGCCAGTCCTTTTGGTGTCTCTGAGCTACTGTTCATTCCTCTTGGAGATCTGGATTAGATACAAAAGGGTGCTTAGTTGTTCTTTATACAGCATCCAGGAAGACAGAACCCCAGACAATGGAAGCCTCTAAGAACTGGTTTGCTTGGGTTTCTGTTCTTGATTTGGTTGTTTTTCTGCTTACCGCTCTTTCCTCCCCATATAGCTGTCTCCTCTTGCTTTGGAGGATGCTGTGCAGCTTGACTTGAATGTCTGTCTCCTCAGAATCTGATGGTTTGGAGGAGTGCCTCTCTCTCTCTCTGGCCACAGCAAGGTGCTCACTGCTGCCCTCCTCTACTATCCTTAGCAGGGAAGGCCTATTCCACCCTGCTGTCAGCCTCAGGAGGTGCCACACACCAGAGAAGCGGGCTCTGGTCGTCTGACAAAGGCGCTTGCAGGGGAGGTGAGAATAGGGGCCAGATGTTGAAGTGAGTTCGTTTTTCTCCAAAATACAGTTTCTGCTGTTTGCTCACAAATGTGTGTCACTATAAAGAAAACATATCCAGCTTCAAATTACTTTCATCTAGAATAGCTGTCAAATCAAGCCCCAGGAATGAGGCCAACAGTCCTATCTGAAGGGGGAAGGCCAAATCCTGTCCCTGTTAAACTGTGGGGTCAGGTGGGCTTGGCTGGAACCCAAAGGCTAGCTTAAAGAAGCAAGAAGAACACAGAGAGAAATCCAAGCCACTGTCCCCAAGGGCATCCAGGGGTTGAGAGGCAGCCAATTCAGTGTCCAAAGGCAGAAAGCTGTGACACAGTAACCAAGGGCTGCCACATCAGGGTGGAAACCGGGACTGGGACAGTGTTTGGTCTCAGTCTCTCTGGGGCCCATCCGTAATGCTGATGGCAATGCGGTTATCCGTCTGCAGTGGGACAGTGAGTAGAAAAGGCAGCTCATTATTCAAGAAACATGGATGGATTTTGCCAGTTACCCTGGTGGTGCAAAGTCAAAGCTGGCTCAGATTCAGATATCCTCTGCTCTCCAAAAGCACAGAAGTGGAAGGATAGACCCATACATTTATTTGTTTGCAGGGATCTATAGAATATTTTCATTATAGAGACTTTCAAACACTCAGAAGTAAATAATAGAATGATTTCCACGAATATGCTGCCTGTTATTAATAGTCATCAACAGAATGCCAAAACTTCTTTCCTGTCTACTCCCACATGTTGTCCCTCCAAGCATATCTTTACTTCATACCATTTTGTGTCTAATTAGTTTAGTGCGTATGTAAATGAGAACAGCTTAAAAATAACTGCAATGCCAATAATTAATAATTCTTTGGTTTTATCAAATATTCAGTAAGTGTACACATTTTTCCTTCATTGTTACATACATGTGGAATTTTTTTTTGAACAGTTCATTTTTAGAATTAGGATCCAAGCAAGATTAAATAGGTAAATTTTACTACAGACAGGGTACAAGTGTAGAGAAAAGGACATGGGAACGAATGCCCGTGCCAGAGATCATCAGGAGATGGTTTACTTCCAGCAGCGGATACAGTGGTTGTGAGCACTAGGTTTGGAATCCCAGCTATGTGAACTTGAGTAAGTTAACCTCTCTGACTTGGCTTCTCATCTGTGTAACTCACAAGATTGCTGTGAATATTGAATGAGATAATACATGATGCTTAGCACAAAGGCCAACCTATAGCAAGCACTCGATAATTCTACAAATAATAATAAAAACAAGGAAGATAGCATTTAATTTAGATCTTTAAGCATGCAATGCTGTGCACGGTGAGAACAGGCAATGTGTATTTTCAGGCCGAGATGATAAATAGCTTTACTTCACTATCATATAATCCAGCAATTCCACTTATGAGTACATATCCAAAGGAAATAAAATCAGTGTAATGGAAACCTAGTATATTGGACAAATGATGTAAAGGCCCATAGTGGGTTACTAGGAGATGAGACAGGAGGAGTGGGCTCTGGCCAAGACTGTACATCAAGAGTCTTGCGTATAGAGCTAAAAAAGTGAGGATTGAATCTTGTAGGCAAGTGTGCACACTGAGACTTATGGGAATTGATGGCATTGGATTCCAGTGGCAATGGTGCAGACAGGCAGCCCTGGAGAAGGGAGCCTAGACATGAAGTCACAGCAGGAGCCTTGCAAGGATCTGAGGACTCCTTGCACTCATAGGACATATGGAGATGTAGAAGGAGCATTGCTGAGGCGGTCTGGCTAGGATTTATTGAAAGATTAAATGTTGGCAGATAAGGAGAGAGGGAGGAACTAAGAACCACTCCAGACTCTCTGGCTAGGCTACCAGGTAGAAGAGGATGCTGCTAATTGAGATTTCACACCAGGATTCTGAGCAGGTTTCAATGATGAAGATAATGAATTCTGCTTGTGATGTGCGCAGTCAGAGCTGCTTGCAGGACACCCAGGGAAAATCCTACTCTTACTTTTCTATCTTCAAATGCTTGAGGAATCACTCAGAAGGAAAATTGAGAAGGTTGTGCTCGGTGTGTCTCCTCTGCCTGCCACAGATTCTGCTAGAAAATATGATAGCTCTTTGCACTGAAAAGATTCTAGGAAGGACTGATGGCCTTTTCATAGGCAAAATCATAAATGCAGTGTTGATGGCAAGTGAATAAAATCCAGACTCATTCCTTTCAAATGTATCTGCTTACCGGGGATTGTGGTTTTGGCAGAGACAAAGGACCCTACCTTCTACCAGGCCATAACTCTTAAACATCCACACCCTTTGAGCATCCGAAGACACTGATCAAGCTGCCTGTCATTTGATCTCACCTTCCTATGTTTTTGCATTTCCCATCCTCAGCTCAGACCAAAGGGACCTGACATGAAGCAAAATATTTTTCTTGGGATAAAGAATGATTTTATAAAGCAACTGTTCAAATACAAAATAGTTATTTTAGGAAGCAAGGGAGCTCCCAATCACTGAGGGCTGGTTGGCCATTTAAACACGGTTATTTGTAAGCAGGTTGACACTGTGGGTTGTTAGTGGGGAAGATGGATTAGATGACTGTGGCAGATGATTTTTGCTTTGAACCCAACAGCCATTTCCTCTTTTTCCTCACCACAAAAATTCTTATTTTATTTATTTATTGGACACTTATCAGCTTTCTTTCATTCTTTTGTCAGAGATCGATTTAGGGTTGGATTTAAAATATGATTTCCATTTCCTTGATATGGACCCCCATCAATTGGTAGGGTTTACATGTTCTCCACTTGAATCTGGGGGTTGCTACCACCTCAACTAGGCATAATGTGGAAGCAGTGACACTAAGTGACTTCTGAAGTTAGGACAAAAAGGCCATGCAGTGTACACTTGATTCTATTGTAACAGAGAACTGAATGATCCTCCCACCATGCTGTGAGGAAGCCCAAGTCACATGGAGAGGATGCATGTCAGTGTGCTCAACACTCCCCAATGAGCTCAGGCTCTCAGTCTCCCTATCTCACGTGCTCTCATTCCATAGGTTGTATCCTCACTCTGTTAATTGTTTCCTTTGCTGTGCAGAAGGTTTTTACTTTGAGAAATCCCATATGTCTATTTTTGCTTTTGTTACCTGTGCTTTTGGGTTCACAATATATAGACTTTCTCCAATATTTTCTTCGAGTAGTTTTACAGATTCAGGTTTTACATTTCAGTCTTTAATCCATGTTGAGTTGATTTTTGTTTGCTGAATGATTTAAGAGTCTAATTCTTCTACATGTGAATATCTGATTTCACCAACACTATTTGTTTTTGTGAAAGCTATAACCAATCATTTCTTCTCCAAGCCTTCTTGTATTTCTCACACATGATCTTTTGGGGGATCATTATCATCACCTCACTCAAAACATAACACCATTTATTGAAGAGACTGTCCATTTTCTTATTTATTCTCGGCAACTTTGTTGAAAATCTAATGGGTGTAAATGCATGGACTTATTTCTGGGCTTCCTATTCTGTTTCACTGATCCATGTTTATTTTTATGCCTAGGCTGTTTTGATTATTATAGCTTTGTAATATATTTTTGCAGTCAGGTAATATGATATCCCCAGCTTTGTTCTTTTTGTTCAAGATTGCTTTGGCTGCTTGGAGTCTATTTTGGTTTTATATAAACTTTTGGTTTTTTTTTTTTATATTTGTGTGAGCAATGTCACTGAAGTTTTGATAGGTATGGAATTGAAACTGTAGTTCACTTTGAATAATATTAATATTTAGCAATGTTAATTCTTCTAATGCACGAACACAGGATATCTTTCCATTTGTGTGTTCTTTCTTTCATAATATTGATTTTCACTTCACCGGGGTTTCACCTACTTGGTTAAATTTATTTCAAAGAATTTTATTTTAGTGTAGCTATTATAAAAGGGATTGTTTTCTTGATATCTTATTCAGCTAGTTTATTGTTCGTGTATAGAAAACCTTCTGATGTTTATATATTGATTTTATATCCTGCAATTTTATGAATTCTACACTTTAAAAAGAGATAAATTTTATGATATGTGAATTAAATAACAACTAAGGAAATATAGGAGTGGTGTCCAAGTTTAATGGGAATTTTCACCTCATTTGTCGGGTATGAACCTTACTTTGGGTTTAAGTGCAAAGCTATTTTAAGTTCAAAACTTCTAATAGTGATATTTTCATGGAAAACTTATTTTTCTTTTTTTGTTATTTTCTTCATTTTCCTTGTCCATTTTTCTTCTTTCTTTTAAAGTTTTTTTCTTTTGAAATAATTTTGATATTAACACATTAATATAAAATGATGGGATGAATGGCTATGTGTGTTTGACCCAGCTTAAGTAATCAAACATTTAAATTTGGTGGAAGATACCTGTGAGTTTTCCTTTCTTTATTAAAGTTTTTGTCCAGGATATTTAAATTTAGTTTTATGAAGATTATATTTTTCTCCACTGCTATGGTTTGGATTTGGTTTATCTCCCAAATGATTATGTATTGGGAACTTGGTCCCCAATCTAAGAGTTTTGAAAGGCGTTGGAGCCTAGTGGGAGGTAATTGAATTGTGACTGCCCTTGTTAAAGGATTAGCCCTGGCCTCATGGTGTGAGGGTATAAGACTCATGGTATAAGACTTGTGAGTCAAGTCTTATAGGAATGGATTAGATCCTGCAAGAGTGGAGTTCTAAAATGTTTTTATTTTTAATTCTTTTTAATTGATTTTATTTTTAAAATACATGACAGTGAAATGCATTTCAATTCTTATTACACGTCTACAGCACAATTTTTCATATATCTGTTTGTATATAAAGTATATTTATGCCAATTCATGTCTTCATACATGTACTTTGGATAATGATGTCTATCATATTCCACCATCATTGTTTACCCCCTGCCCCCTCCCTTCCCCTCCCACCCCTCTGCCCTGTCTAGAATTCATCTATTCCTCCCACACTCCCCCTCCCTACCCCATTATGGGTCAATCACTTTAGATCAGAGAAAACATTCGGCATTTGTTTTCTTGGGATTGGCTAACTTCACTTAGCATTATTTTTCTCCAGCGCCATCCATTTACTTGCAAATGCCATGATTTTATTCTCTTTTATTGCTGAGTAATATTCCATTGTGTATATATGCCACTTTTTTAATCCATTTATCTGCTGAGGGGCATCTAGTTTGGTTCCACAGTTTAGCTATTGTGAATTGTGCTGCTATGTTTATATGGTTTAATTCCTAGGTCCTTGATCCACTTTGAGTTGATATGGCTGTGTCTCTGTAGTATGCTGTTTTTAAAGTCCTGTGGGTATAGACCAAGAAGAGGGATAGCTGGATCAAATGGTGGTTCCATTCCCAGTTTTCCAAGAAATCTCCATACTGCTTTCCATATTGGCTGCACCAATTTGCAGTCCAGCGATGATGAGTGTACCTTTTCCCCCACATCCTTGCCAACATTTATTGTTGTTTGTCTTCATAATAGCTGCTATTATTACTGGAGTGAGATATCTTAGAGTAGTTTTGTTTTGCATTTCTCTAATTGCTAGAGATGATGAACATTTTTCATATATTTGTTAATTGATTGTATATCCTCTTCTGAGATGTGTCTGTTCAGGTCCTTGGCCCATTTATTGGTTGGGTTATTATTATTATTATTTTTGTGCTTAGCTTTTTGAGTTCTTTATATACCCTAGAGATTAGTGCTCTATCTGATGTGTGAGGGGTAAAAATTTGCTCCCAAGATGTAGGCTTTCTATCAACCTCACAGATTGTTTATTTTGCTGAGAAAAAAACTTCTTAGTTTGAGTCCATCCTATTTATTGATTCTTGGTTTTAATTCTTGTGCCAAAGAAGTCTTATTAAGGAAGTTGGAGCCTAATCCCACATGATGGAGATTAGGGTGTACTGTTTCTTCTGTTAGATACAGAGTCTCTGGTTTAATTCCTAGGTCCTTGATCCACTTTGAGTTGAGTTTAGTGCATAGTGAGAGATAGGGATTTAATTTCATTTTGTTGCATATGGATTTCAAGTTTTCCCAGCACCATTTGTTGAAGAAGCTATCTTTTTCTCTAGTGCATGTTTTTGGCATCTTTGTCTAATATAATATAATTGTAATTTTGTGGGTTAGACTGTGTGTCCTCTATTCTGAACCATTGGTATACTAGTCTGTTTTGGTGCCAGTATCATGCTGTTTTTAGTACTATTGTTCTGTAATATAGTTTAAGGTCTGGTATAGTGATGCCACCTGCTTCACTCTTCCTGCTATGGATTGCTTTACCTATTCTGGGTCTCTTATTTTTCCAGATGAATTTCATGATTGCTTTTTCTATTTCTAGGAAGAATGCTATTGGGATTTTGATCAGAACTCCATTAAATCTGTATAGTGCTTTTGTTAATATGGTCATTTTGATAATATTAATTCTGCTTATTCAAGAGCAAGGTAGATCTTCCCATCATCTAAGATCTTCTTTGATTTCTTTAGGGTTCTGTAGTTTTCATTGTATAGATCTTTCACCTCTTTTGTTAAATTGATTCCCAAGTATTTTTTTTTAGGCTATTGTAAATGGGGTAGTTTTCCTCGTTTCCTTTTCTGAGAATTTAATTTTTAAATTTTTTTAATACAAGTGGAGAACAACTTTTCATTTCTCTGGTTGTACACGATGCAGTCTCACCATTTGTGCAATCATACACGTACATAGGGTAATAATGTCCATCTCATTCCACCACTTTCCCACCCCCACACCCCCTCCCCTCCCTTCACTCCCCTCTGCCCAATCCAAGGTTCCTCTATTCTTCCCTTGCCCCCACTCCCCCATTATGGATCAGCATCCACTTATCAGAGAAAACATTTGGCCTTTGGTTATTTGGGATTGACTTACTTCACTTAGCATGATATTCTCCAACTCCATTCCTTTACCTGCAAATGCCATAATTTCATTCTTCTTTAAAGCTGAGTAACATTCCAGTATGGAGATTCCTTACAAAACATGGAATGGAACTACCATTTGACCCAGCTATTTTAGTCCTCAGTCTATGCCCAAAGGACTTAAAATCAGCATGCTACAATGATACAGGCACATCAATGTTATAGCAGCTCAATTCACAAGAGCTAAACTGTGGAACTTTCTTGCATTGTCTCAAGCATGAGATTTTGGGGGATGCCTCACATCCAAATCATACCACTGGATAAAATCAAAGATACAATTTACCAGCACTGCTCAAGACCTCCATAAATCAATTAGTATTTTGAATCCCCCAAGAAACATCTCAGGCTTATTTTCCATGTCCAAGAAATTAGAGGACTGAGAAGTGTTGGGTGGCACTGAGTCTTGGTGAATTCTGTATCCCCTTTCCTAGGGATTACACAGAGTATCCCCTTTTTCTTCAAGTGAGTAAGTAGCTAACACAAATTCAATACTATGTGTTCATACAATATGGATAAGAGTTGCAATTAGACACGATGATGAGAGGTCTTGTATTAATGTAGGCCTAATTTCTGAAAATGATGCGTAAGAGATCTATGTAAAAATGTTTACTTATGTTCAAATGAACAGCATGCAACCTTAGTATAATAATTAGACGTCTCTCTAGTAATCTTTGGAAATCCTTCCTGAAAAAGCACTCAGAAAGCATGGGGTTAACAGATATGCTCTAACCAGTGTTCATGCACAGAGAATATAACCTCTGGAGCAATAATATATTGACCAGCTATGCACCCCTGGGAGAACTCCTCTGAGTGGTTGCCTTTGGCTGACAGTCTCTGCAGTAACTCCTGCAGTTTTGTGCTTCTTGAGCTATTGTTCCACACTTTGCTTTTGTGTGTCTTGCTTCTCTTCTTGAAGTTGTTGCTTGTACTTCTGTAGTCTGATGCCTCTCTGGCTGTTTATAAGGTTCTTCTAACACCAACCCTGGCTTCTCCTTCAACAAATATGGGGTCCTCCCTATAAACACCCCCATTTCTGGGCTCACATGGCCTCCAGCTCTTTGTCAGGGCAAAGATCTAATGCCACTGAATGTCGCACTTGGAGTTTGGGGCTAAAACAGTGCCACAGAGTTGAAGGGATAGGGGACTTCCTGCCTTCTGCCATCCCTAAGGCTCAGCTCTGAAAGTGTAAACCCCATGATTGAGAGTCCCAGTAGGACAAACCAACCAAATCTCTAGGGAAACTGGGGGCTGCTCCATAACCCACTCTGTCTCTTGAGAATTTCCTCTCCTTTTTGGCTATATAATGGGACTCCCTGAGCTAGCACAATGCTTCTCCCTGAAGCTTCAGATAAGTGGCTTTTCTTAAAACTAAGCCTGCATTTTACCAAGGCTCTGCCAATTGTGTAGTGTGGAAGTCCTAAAAGCTTTTCGAGTACCAGTTCTGGACATTTAGCTTTACTTTCGTCCTTTGTAAACAGCAGTGGCAGCAGAGTGTACTTTAAGGACAAAGAAGCAAGAAATCCTTTGAGACTTGAGGCCCTTTCAAGTGCTGTGGTGGGTGACAGGCAGATTCATCTATGTGAGTTAAGAGTCACCATGTGCCCCTGTGGCTCTTAGAGTTAAAGGGCTCATGCTGCTCAGTCTCCTGCTTTACCTGCTGCTGCCCATGGCCCTAAATGTGTTCTTACATTCCCTGGTTGGCACTCTCCTGGGGGCTTAGCAGACACTATACCTACCACCCTCTTTCCTCTGGGACCAGCTTAGGCATCCTGTCTTAGGTACTTTGCTGGACTATAAACCCCATGAGGGCAAGTCCTCTTACCTCCCTTGTTCACTGCTGTAGCAATGGCTCCTAGAATTTTGCCTGGTATATATGGTTGGCCAATAGTGAATGATCTGTCACATAGAGTAAGTCTCTTTCAATCTGATTCTCAATTCCTACACAGGGTGAATTTCGTAATGCCAGAATGATCTATCAATCTTATCATTAGAGTTGGGGTCTTTAGGAAGTGTCCAATTTTTAATTTGAGCTCAGTGTTCTATTTTGAAGATTTTTGAATTTCCTGAAAGCACCAGTAATGACTGTTGTATCATCTGGTGGTTGACGGCAGAGATCCTATATGATGCTATCTCAGACTATATGAATGGGGAATCTGAGGTCCACTCTAGTGCCTAATAGCAAAACTGCTGTCATCTCTATGTTGGCATAAAACCAAGTTGAAGGTAGGCCTGGTCAGGGTCTGGTGGAACCAGACTGAAATCAGGAATATTCTTAGAGAGTTGAACCCTGGGACAAGCAGTGCCTTCCTGGGAGCAGTGGTGGCCTGAGTATTCCTCTGGCTGTGGCCTTGACCAAGACAGGTGTGGGCCTCAGACACAGGAAGCTGAGTCTGTTGGGCTGAACTTTAAAGATAACATCTTCTTATAGAAAGTGGCATTGAGAATTACTGGAGGGGGTGGGAACAGAGAGACAGAGAGAGATAGAGAACAAACAGAATTTTTGTGTAAATTGCCTTATCTAATAATTGAATTTGAAGGGTGTGGACTTAAGTCTGCCCCTGGAGAAGAAGTAGTCTGGAAGGACATTGCCTTGGGTTATTGGGGGCTCAATGCTCCAGGAAACAAGGTGGAGAATGTCTGAAACTGGGGAAATCCAGGAGATCATGAAAATGGTTTGAACCAACCATCTGCTATGAATTTGTCAATGTTGCTTCTAGGAGCAGAGAAGAGTAAAGTCAAATATGACTGAGACAATGGCTAATGGAGGGATGGAAATGAAGGTGCTTGTATGTTGACTGTATTGACAAAGACTCAATGGTTAGGCTCAGGGAGAAAGAAGAGTAGAAATCCAAAATGTCAAGAAGGCAGATGAGGCAGTGGGGGAGATGATTTTACCTTGTCTAGAGCTGCTTGGTATTCTCAATAGGTTGAGACTAATTTTTCTGCCCTTTTGGAGCTTCCATTCTTGTGGACAATTCAGGTTATCAAGCCTGATTCCACAGACCAGAATTGTCTGCATCCCATTTCTGTTCCAGCCAAGGTTCTGGAGCATGAGGGAGCATGAAGGTGAACCCCTCACAACTACACTGTTGGTCGAGGTCCTGTGGCGCATGCTCCCTATGCACAATTACATAGTCACTGTATCACAGAGCTGCTCCTTAGGCACAACTCAGGTATCCATGAGATCCTAGAGGCATCTTGGGCTTTCAACAACACAGATCTATATGGGAAAGAAGAGACTGAAATGAAGTTGGCCAAGAAGTATGAACAGCAAGCTAAGATGGAGTGAACTACTGCAGAGGATTAAACTTACTCAGATCTCTGGGGACTGGTGGTTGAGGTCTTTATCTTCAGACAGCTCCATAGGTTGGGAAATGGGCACAAGGCAATAAAACCGTGTTGGGCAGTCAGAAATTTTCCCCACTACATTCCATCTCTTATGACTTTCTGTTTCCATTAGTCTTGAGTTCCAATCTTACTGGGATAAGAGGAGATTTTCTTTATTGCAACAAGGAAAGAAGCAGGATCTAAAAAGGTCACTCTGGGAAGAAAGATTTTAATAATCCACATTCTTTGGTAGGCCTTGGAGAATTACTCTGAACCACCAGGAGAAAAAAAAAAAAAAAAAGAGAGAGAGAGAGAGAGAGAAATTCTGAAAGCAAAGAGTCTGCTGGCTTCCAGCTACCTGTTCATTTTAGCTGATATGTGCTTATGGAGAATGATCCCTGGCCCTTGGTCCTTGGCTAGGGGATTGGGAGCTCAGGGTTATGATACTATCATGTTGAAAGTTAAAGTAGGATCAGGGTGTAAAGTCACCTTCATAGAGGAGGCATTGAGACTGTGAGCAAAGACCTGGAGAAGGAATGAGGATGATGGGTAGGACCCAAAAGGGGAAGAGTAGGGAGGCCTCTCAGGGCAGAAATTATACTACAGATGGCTCAGTCACAGTGTTTGACAAAGCATTTCATGGGTCAGTGAGACTGGGCTGGGCATAATGTATGCATAGGATGTAGGACAGGAGGGCTGGGGTCAGATGAGGGCAGGCTTGCATGCTGAGTGAAGAAGCTGCAGTTCCTGTTTAGCTGCTGTGTCAGTCTCCTTCCACTTGCTCTGTTGGAAATGAAGGGCCTACATGCCACCTTGAGTCTCAGATTCAAGTCCCCTTCCATTATTATCATCTTCCCAAGACAGTGGCCTTCAGACCCAGAGCTGCTCTTGAAGAAAGTCGGGGAGGTCCTGTAGGCTGGGAGTCTGGCTTGTCTGTGATTCTGCCCCTTCCTTTCTTAGCTGCATGACTGTAAGGAGGTAGCTGAACTGCTCCAGCCTCAGTTTCCTCAACATAAAAATGGGAGAAATGATCACCTACCTCACACATATAATCATGGACAGTGTGTATGTGCATACATCAGCAAACTGAAGCACCTTCCCATTCTGTGCAGCCTCCCGTGGTGTGATTTTGTATGAAACCAACAACTAACTGACCTTGAACTCTGCATTTTTGTCTTTAAAAAATTTTTTTTTCCTGCTCTGTTGGCCAAGGGCCGGGTAAAATAAGGAGAAGCTCAAACAGGGAAATCATCCAGAAATGTTGAATCCACAGAGGGAAAATAATACAAATAACTAAGTGCCATATATGCAATATAAATTCATAAGGTATATTGCACATTTTAGAAATATATCGCCACCCTGTAAATTCCAAATGTCACATAATGGGCTCAGTTTTCTGATATCTCAAATATATCTTCCAGGCTGTCAAGTATATTTTAAAAATGAGTATCTTTTTAATGGCTCATAGTGGGTAACCTCAGCAGAATAAGAGAAAATTCATTATTTCTCCGGTGCTAAGTGACTTGTACATCTAGAGGTGGTCAGGGAAAGTGAAAAAAGATAGTTGTTTTTGGTTTGTGTCTTAGGAAGGTTTGGGGAGGAAAGATGCCCTCTCAGGGCACAGTATAAATGGCCTGGGTGGGAGATGAAAACTATGCTAAGTAATGGGAGGAGGGAGGGGGGTTGAGGAATCTCTGTTGAACCAGATGAATAGCTTAGGCAGTGAAATACTGGCTAGCTTGAGCCCGAGATGCTGCTTAAAATTCTGGCTCTATGTTACCTTCTAGGAGGGAAAGGAGAGGATTTGTTGTCATTGCTATAGGGACGAGAAGGGAGGACAGAGGGGAGGGAGTGAACTATATTGGGTGCCAACTGTGGGACAGATACTATAACTAGGTTATCTTATTTAATCCTCCTTGGATCCTTGGTGGGGTGGGGGTTGGCAATTTTATCTCTATTTTGTTGAGAAAGAAACAGTCTCAGAGCTGAGGAATGGGTTAAAGGTCATACCTCGTGGGCTGGTACTTAGTTCTGCATGGTTCCAAATACAATATTACTAGTAGAGGATGTAAAGTTGGTCTCTTTTGCATTTGTTGAGAGCTGGTTTACTGGCAGGGCTGCCCTGAATTTCCTTCTGGAAACAGTGGTGGTCTCTGCCATGACTCTGTGCACACATAGTAAAGGGCAATTAGTACCCTGGCCAGGTCTCTGCATTGTTTGCTATGTTGGACATGCTACTCTTAAGTGTGTCATTGGAATAATCCCATATGATCGGTGTTACTCCTGAACCTCAGGCTTCATCACACACACACAACAGAAGTAAGGGCACCAACCTAGTCATTCCCATTTCCATATGCAGAGTAACTTGTGTTTTTTTACATGTAGTTTTATATATATGACACCAGGTCCTTCCCAGCTTTGTGACAGCTCATTTTCTATATGTGTGAAAGACAATACTAGCACATGAAATAAGGTTTCCCATTCATTCCCAGGACTCTAGGGGGAGACCATTAAGAATGCATAGCCAGTCTGACACTCCTTGCTGTGAAGGGTATTAAATACTCACATACCACAGCTCCGCCAAGGAGCAGGGACAAATATGGCAGGTATGAAATGGGTCTAAATTGCTCTTGATGGCTCGATTCAATAATGTTGGTCTTTTCCTTACAGAGCTATATAACAATAGTCATTTTCAAAATGGGGTGCTGCAGTTGTTTTTAAGAAAGAATTGACAATTTTGACCTACAGAGTAGTAATTTGCAAAATGTTCTTTCTTTAAGCCATTCACTAGAAAATGCAGGAAGCCCACAAGTGCTGAACTTGAGTTGAAAACGACTGTAACTAATGATAGCGCTAAGCAGGGAAAGAAAGCGCAGCCTTAGTGGTGATGTTCCAGGGTCAGAACTGAGGCCAGGGAAAGGCAGAAATGAGAGCTTCATTATAGACAATTGGTCTCAGAAGTCCCTGAATAAACCTTATTTTACTTTACTTTGCAGACACATTTTACATTGTTGGCTCTGCATTTTGCAGCCCCCATATGGAATTCAATCCAGAAGAATAACTGCATTAGACAAAGGGACAGTGACTTCTAGAACCACCTGTCCGACATACCTGTTAAATGCTCTGACTCCCCTGGAACATCTGCTGAGCACTTGTATTCTTTATGCAAATTCATAAGAAATAGTTCAAGAAACTCTGCTTGGAGTTGATAGCACTTGACAATTATGGGAGCAAATAATCTATTCTTTACTTTCTCATGATTGTTTACATGGGTCCTCAAGTTGTGTGTATATGTGAAAATTTTAAGTATACATTTGTGAAGCATCTCTTTATTTCTCTCTGCTCCTGGTGGGGTATTCATTTCAGAGTTGTCTCTGAACTTCTCCACTCATGCACACTTGACCATGAAGGTAGATAGATAATTATCTATCAAATCAGTCCCCTGATTTGATTGGCAGATATGAAGGCTGGGGGAAATAATGTTACAAAGTCCAAAGCAAGAAGTGGCTTTTTAAAAAGACATTGCCTTTTCTGTCTTTGAATTTTCTAAAGCCTGAAGCATGAAATAACTTCTATCAAAGGACTTCAGGGCAATAAGAGGAGAAATGGAGTGGATTTTTGTAGTCCAAGAAATGGTATTAGGGACAGAGGTCAGGGCAGGGGTGATAGAATTGGTATGCCTAATGACAGATCTTAGAGAGATCAAAATATCAGAGGAAGCAGTTGCATTCAGTGCTACGAGAGAGTGGCATACACTTCCCTTTGCCTTGGAGTTAGTCTTCACAAAATCTGCACCCTGTCATATGCCTTAGAAGGAAGTATTGCTAGGTTCTAAGGGCCTACTTTGGCCTTGAGTATCAGCAGCCACCATGACGGGAGCTGGAGGCCTCCCGGCTATTTTCTATGGGCCAATTTGTTGTACTCCTGGGAGGGAAGGGGACACCAGTAATAAATGAGATTCATTTCCTTTTTTTCCTCAAATATTTTATTCTTTTATCAAAGCTATATTGAAATGGATGTCAAGGCCAATTAACAGAAATTTGGAGCAGCAAACTGTGTAAAGAAATGTATTATTGCTTCCACCAGATGAAGTCCTCCAGATCAGCCTAGTGGGTGACTCTGGTTCATCCTTGGGCATCTATGTCCTTGAGTTCTATAAAGTTCTTCCAGGGAAGTCATTGAGTGAGGTGGTGGGAGAGACTCTGGAGCATGCAAGGGGACGCAGCTGACTAGTGGGGTAGACAAGATGCTGGGCATCATCAACAGGAGCATGGTCAGGAGGATTGGTCCATTTTCTGCTTTTAAGTGCATTTCCAATGTCCAGCTTTCATATTAGAACAGAGAACACATCAGAGGTGATATTAATGGGCTAATGAAAGAACTTCATCATCTCATGGTTCTGTTAAGTAAAGTACAAAACAAGAATCTTGGCTAGACTCACCCAAACATTACCAATTAAAAACACTTACACATTGGTAATATCAGAAGGTACAATGGTGCTGACATCTCTCAATACATCTTCCTGTTGAATAACCTTGCTTCCCTATGTATTGTCAGCTCTCTGCTGGTACATGGCTGTCACCCCATGCATCCATCAGGATGAGCTGTGCTAACAATAATGATAAATATCAGTGGCTTAAAACAATAACATCTACTCTCTCACACATTATATCCTCATTGTAGGTTTGTTGGTGACTCTGTTGTGTGGCAACCTCATGCAGGCAGAGAGGGAGGCTCCTTCCTCATGCTTTCCCAGGGAGTGGGACCCTTGCTCAGGTTCTGTGCTTCAGAGAGCCCCTGCTTTGGAGTGGCCTCCTTAAAAGTATCTGTGTCCCTCTTTGGTGCTGTGGCCAGCCAGTGCTTCCAAGGAACTCTCAACCTGGATCGGGTTCATCATGTGTCCTAGTGGCTGGAAATGCATACCCTGAATTTTTCTGTCTCTATCTAGAATCTGGGACTGTCTGGGCCAGAGCTGGCAGTTATCTTGATGATGTGTGTAGCACACCACTGGGAAACACAGTGGCCCAAGTCCATCTTTCTACTTTCTGGGGGTATTAGCCAACTTCTGTCAAGCATGTGGGGCCAACCAGATACCTGGAAGACCATCTTGCCTCAATGGTGGTGCAAAACCATCTTGCACCTATACAGGTCACCCTGGACCCACTAGCTAGACTCAACTTTCAAGGGAGTGATCTGGCAAGTGGTTATACTGTGGTCCTTGTTTTATGGGATTGTATGGATTTGGGTCACTAGAATGGTGTGACTCATACTAGAGACATGATGAATTTAGGGTTCCAAATTATTAGCAGCCCACTACCTATTCTTGCATCTGATCTGTGTGTGAATCTATGTGTCATGCATATTCCTACTGCCTCTGTTCTGCCACATCCAAAGGCCGCTGGAGTGGTGGCAAATGTACTTTGTACTGTGTATGCCCTCATCACTGGCTATTGGATGGTTGCTGTATTTCTGTTGCAGGCTGTATGACAAATATCTGATAGCCCATTGATTGGCTGCACCTATATTCCCTGAATACTTCTAAAATTATTGTTCTGCAATGCAATAAGTCCTCCAACAATTGTCTTTTCTTGATTTTAACTCATGTGGTTGAATTGCATTCTCCCAGGTTGGTTTTAAGTCATGTACAACGAGGGACAAAACTTTGTGCAAATGGGATGACATTTTTCTCTCTACCTATGTCCTTTTGTATTACTTTCCTACTGGAGGTATTTCATGGAAAGCTCATTTTAAAAAACTTTTTATGGTACTAGGGATCTAACCCAGGACCTCGCACATGCTAGGTGAGTGCTCTACCACTGAACTCCAGCTCCGACCCAGGAATGTCATCAAAATTGATAGAAATTCCATCCTAGGTAGGCAGTGATGTCATTGGAAGATGTGTTTTTCTACTTTTAGAGTACAAAATACCAAATGCTAAATTTAACATCATCAGAAAATGAATTATCTTACACATTTTCCTGTGCACTCTGATTAAGAATTGCATTTTGTGGGCACCTTCAATGAAACATAAGAATGAGTTATAAAAGAGACATCAAGGACTAGGGATATAGCTTAGTGGTAGAGCACTTGCCAGGCATTCAAGGGGCCCTGGGTTTAGTCCCTAACACTGCAAAAACAATCAAAACCAAAAGCAAAAACAAGCACTTGGAAGCCAGTGTTCAAAGATGGCATGACAGATGATGTGCATGGGATGTAACCAGGGTTAAATAAATAGTATTTATAAATTTGAGAGGCAAAATTATCCAAGTTGCTTCAGTACAATCAGGTCCCCAAATCAGTGACCATGGCCTTGTGAATAACAATGTTGCTACTTTTCTCTTGTGGCAGGAATATAACGTTAGCAAGGAATGGTGTAATCAACAATAAAGGACAGAAAGATGTGCTTCCTAGATGTGAACAGGAAAAGATGGCATGCAAGTTGGACAAAAACAATTATATAAGTACCCATGTGTCAAAAGTGTACCCTGAAACTATCACCACAGTCATAACAATGAACCATATCGATTCTTCCCAGAAGCTTGCTTGTACCCCTTTGTAACTCTTCTTTCTGATCTATTCAGCTGTCACCCTCTTCAGGCAGCAAGTGATCCGCTTGATGTCTTCATAGATTAGCTTCAATTTTTTTTAGAATTTTATGTATACGAAATCATATAGTTTCTGCAAGTGCTTATATGGATGTAGACTTTACTTCTCTCAGGTAAAACTCAGGATTGCAATGGCTGCCTCATGTGGTAGCTTTATTTATATTCTCCAATTTATGGTATACCGTGTTATCAGTTTAGTTCATAATACATCCTACTTTCCCTTTTGACTTATTCTTTGAGCCATGTATTAGTTAGAAGTATGTTAACTTGGTTTCCACATACTTAGTGATTTTTCAGATATTTTTCTGTTACTGATTGCTAATTTAATGGCATTATAATCAGATAACAAATTACATATGAGTTAAATCCTCTTACAAAATTTAAAACTTGTTTTATTGCTCAGAATATATCTCAGTAAATATAATGCACCTGCTACTTCTGGATGGACTATTTGTCATGGTTTAGTTCTTGAATGGTCCCCAGATGCCATATGTTAAAGGTTTATCTGCCAGCCTGTGATGATATGAAGGGGTGATGGAACCCTTAAGATGTGGAGACTAGTAGGAGAAAGTTATGTTACTGGGGGCATGTCCTTGAATGGGATATAGGGACTTTAACCTCTCTCTTTCTGCTTCCTGGATACTATGAGGAGAGCAGCCCCCTCCACTATCCATTCCCACCACAATATACTATGCGGCCACAGGCTCAGAGCAATGTGGCCAAGTAACCATTGACTAAAACTTCTGAAACCCTGAGCCCCAATAAACCTTTCCTCCTTTAAATTGTGTATTTTAGGTATTTGTCACAGTGATGAAAAGCTAACATACTATTCTATAACTATCAATCAGGTTTAAATTGGCTGATAGTGTTGTTCAGTTTACTATATTCTTACTGATTTTCTGCAAACTTGTTCTATCAATTCTTGAAGAATGTATTCTAACAAAAATTAGTCTTCTTTTTTTCCTTGTAGTTCTATCATTGCTGTGCTTATTATGAAATTCTATTATTAGATAGATAAACCTTTAGGAAAATTATGTCCTCTTGACAAACTAACCTCACTGTGAAATGCTTCTCTTTATCCTTGGGAATTTTCTTTGTTCTGAAATCCTTTTGAGTAGTGTTACATGGTATATCTTCTTCAGTGCATTTCCTGTAGGCATGATACATTTGGCTTTGTTTTTCAAAATTTAGTTCATCCACCTCTGCATTTCATTGAAGGGATCAGGCTATTTGCATTTAATATGATCTGTAACATGGTTGAGTTTAAGTTTACCAATTTGCTGTTTGTTTTTTATTTTTGTCATCTGGCCTTTGTCATACCCCTCTTTTTTCCTGCTATCTTATGGGTTGAATATATTTTATGATACCCTTTTTATCTGTTCTGTCATCTATGTGCTGTGTTATTTCAGTAAATTCTTTTAAGATTTACTATAGACACATACAACCCACCCCATTCTGCCTTCAAGACTCTTATTACACTGTATTTCCATTTTTTCCCTCCTAGCCATAGGGCTTTTGTTATCATTTCACCTCTATAAATGTTAAAACCTCTTCACACATTGCTCTTTTCACTTAAAATAATCAGGAATGTTTTAGAGAGATTTAAAGCAAACTTTTAAAGATGTTTCCCACACATCGTTACCATTTCCAGAGTTCTTTGATCCTTTGTGTAGATCCAGATTTCTATCTGGAATTATATTTCTTCCACCTGAAAAATATTCTTTAACATTTGTTGTAGCGTAGTTCTGTCGATAATGGATTCTTTCAGCTTTTGAACGTCCAATGTGTTTTCATTTTGCCTTCATTTTTGAAGGATATTTTCACGGGCTATAGAATGTTAGGTTGACATTTTTGGTTTTGCTTTTCTTTCAGTACTAAAAAAGACGTTATCACTCCATTTTTTGTTTATGTCTTAGAAATCCATTGCCCCCTTATTTTTGTTTCTGATTATTTATCTTTATTTCTTTAGGTGCTTTCAAGAGTTTTATTTTTATCAATGACTTTTAGAACTAATGGGATACAGTGTAGTTTTACTCATGTTTCTTGTACTTAAAGTTCTTGGAACTTCTTGGATCTGTATGTTTATAATTTTAGCAATTTGGAATACTTTTTGGTTATTGTTTCTTTAAATATATTTTGTTTACCTTTGTGTCTCTTTTCCTCAGAAATTATAATTATGTGAGTATTTATTAGCTTTTGAGAAATTATCACACAACTCTGTATTCTATTCATTTTTTTCAATATTTTTCCCTTTAGATATAGTTTTGAGTATTTTCTATTGATATGTCTTAAGTCACTAATTCTCCTCTCCTTCCTCTAGTAGCTGATCTGATGTTAAGCCCATTTAATGATCTTTAAACTCAGTCACTTTAGTGTTTATCTATGGAAGTTTTGACTTTTTTTGTAATTCTGTCTTCTTGCTTAATATGATTATGCTTTCCTCTGTTGTATTGAATATATGAAGTGTGATTACAATATTCATTCTAGTATCTTTGGCTACTAATTCTATCATCTCTGTCATTCCTCAGTTTTTATTTTTTAGTTGTTCTTTGCCTCATTTGTAGCCACGTTTTCTTGCTTTTTAGTGTAACTGTTATTTTTTGATTGAATAGTGGGTATTGTAAATTTTATCTGGAATCTTGGACATTCTTTGTATAGCTGAACATTTTCTTAAAATTTGTTTTCGGATCCAATTAAATTACTTGGAAAAAGTTAATACTCTTGGTTCTTGCTTTTTATCTTTGTTAGCAAAGAGCAGAGAATCAGGAGGCAGCCTCTGGCTAATTTCCCCACTGTTATGGTAAAATTCTTGGGGGTATTCTATTAATACCCTGTGAATCACAAGGTTAGTTGGCTTTGGTGGTAGAGAACAACCTCCAGTAGTTTACCAAGAAAGGTAATGTATTTGGGACTTATATATCCTAAAACACCTTTTGTTTATCTTTATGTTTTTCTTTTCTTTTTTAAAAAACATTTACAGCATAGGATGACCAGTACCAACTCCCAGATAGGCATGAAGAAAAAGGTCCACCCCTAACTTTCTAAGCAACAAGTAGGGTATATTTATGATTTGAGTAAAACCCAGAAAGCTAATACCAGCAAATTCTCTTTGAGCACTTGAGCCCATCAGGGCAAATGTTGAGTCAGGATATGATTCTAGTCTTGGGCCCTACCCTTGTATTTGATTAAAGTTTTTCTGAGTTTGAATTCTTCTATGGATTGGAAATTATCTTTCTTCAGGATCTGAAGGAAATGATTCTATTGCTTTTATCTAGTTTTGCTGCTAAGAATTCCAAACTCATTTGCTTCCTGACCAATTGTATATGACTTGCTATTTATTTCTGAAAACTTTTAGAATATTCTCTTTATTCTCACTTTTCTAAAATTATAGTATGCTGAATCTAGGAGTGTATTTAATTTTACCAAATCCCCTGGGTATTTGGTGAGACTTTTCAATCTGAAGCTCATGCTGTTTAGTTCTTGGGAATTTTTTTGAATCATTTTGCTGATAGTAATCTTCCATATGTTTTCCTGGAAATAACATCATTCAGAAATTGGACCACTTAATCTAATCATTTTCTTTTTAGGGCAAAAATTCATATTTTACATCTATTTACTTTCTGCTCTACTTTTTGTAATATTTAAAAACTTATCTTCCAAAACTTTTATTAAGTTATTTTTCTATTGTCATGTTTTCAATTTTCAAGAGTTCCTTTTCATGTTCAGATTTTCTTCTTCTCCCTCTTCTTTTTAAATTCTGTGCCATCTTTTTTCTTTGATGAATATCTTCCCCCTTTTAACTAGTTGCTATTTGTTTGGTGTTTTGTTCTGAGTTCCAGGTTAGAAGAGATTGCCCCATGTCAGATAGCCCTTGGTTGTTTGCTTACATGACTGAAGAGAGGATCACAAGCTCTGAATATCTGGATGCAGCTTTTAGACCGAGAGCTTCATTGTAAATTGATCAGCTTGAATTACTTACCAGGAACCTCCAGTGTTAATAATATTAGTGCTGTGCTCTTGGACTGGTTGGGTTCTCCAGAAAAGTCACTTCTCAACCTCTGCTGGAAAGGGTGGCTGGTGACCAGGGTTCTGGAGAAAGAGGGTGGCCAGTAATTAGTTTGCAGTTCTCCCTAATCCCTATTTTCCATGTGCTTCTCTCTGCCTCTATCTGTGCACAGTGCTCCCTGTTCACAGATAATCTCTTCTAATCTCCCCAGGTGGTGGTGGGGGATACATTTAAGACCTAATGAAACAAGGAAGAAGTAATTTCCCAGTGGCATGTAATTGGAAGAGGGGTCTATCTATCTATCTATCTATCTATCTATCTATCTACTTACTTACTTACCTACCTACCTACCTACCCATCCATCCATCCATTCATCCATCTATCTGTAAGAATTTACTATGCACCAGGCATGGGTATACAAACTTTATGCATCTTAACTTGCAAAGAGAATAAAAGTGTCAGTGCCCCATTTTTCAGATGCAAGAACTAAAGCAGAATGGTGGAATAGCTTGTCTAGACTCCTTAGTCAGGAACTGGCCAGCTGGCTCGTGCAGCCAGGCAGTTGGGCTCCTTAATGTGTCATCTTGACAATGTTGCTCAGTCAGCTCCGGATCTGACAGCTATACATCTTTCAAATGGTCCTCTGTTTCTTCCACTCCCACCATGGCACCCCACTTCCAGAGGTGATACCCGGTGCTGCCAATTCCTAAGGCTTTTGAAGATTCCATATTCTTATTTGGATTGTTTTCTGGCTCTCCCCACTGGTGGTTTAGCACTGCCAAGATAGTTACCACTCACCCATCTGCTTTCTAGCCTCCAGAATTAGAGAGAGTGGTTGTCTTCCCTCCTCTTCTCCCTGTCCTTTCTGGTTTATTCTTTTGAACAAAATCTCTTTGCTGTGGTTTGGTGGGCTTGTCAGAGAGGGCACATTGGATACATGTGCTTGATCTGCCATCTCTACCTTGAGGTTTTGAGGTGGAAGTTTACGCCACCCTGGAGAGCACACAGAATTAATTTGGTTTGTAGGTTACAGAGAAATGAAAGTTTCTTGCACCCCTAAAGTTGTGGATAGAACTTATTCCATTTCATATGCTCTGATGTGTACACATTCCTATTCATTTGAGAAATTCACATGTTCATCTCTGAAATATGGACATTTTGGATATGTAGGAAGATTTCTAAGGCATAAAATGGCATTGTCCCCTGCTGAGAGCCACAGCCGAGTCTGTATGGCCCCTGGCATTTTGCCAACAGTATTGATTGACAGGCGAGGCATTACTATCCGCCTCTGCCGCTACTTTTGAGTTCTCGCACTATTTTAGAGTTCTCGTGGGGATTTCCCGAGAGTTCCCATTGGTTGGGGAAGTGCAGGAGGAGGGATTTCCGGGAGAGATATTTCCGGCTGGGGGTTCCTGGACGAGCTGAGTGGCGTTCGGGAGGATTCCCTGGGAGCTGTGTGAAGTGTTTTCCTGCAGTTCAAAAATAAAGTTTGTTCCTGCTTCAGTGGCTCGTGATTTGTGCCCAGCCAGACTGCGGCAGTCCCCCTTCTCCTAACACACATGACTGAGCTACCTGATCTTATGGATATTAACTCTTGTGGCTTCAGCCTCCTCATTAGTCATATCCCCAAGAAGGTTTCCCAGGGTGCTGGCACCCTACTACCACTAGCATGCTTGAGATTATGAGTCTATGATGCTAGTTGAGATACAATGCCCACTGTTTTTGAAGGTTTTTCCTCTTGTGGATGTTTCTCATGTGTGACCCCTTTGTTTCCTGGTTTCAGTTACAGATCCTTGACACTCTTGGGCTCCTTTTCACACCACTGGTCCAAAAGGCTGAATGTGTGCTCAGTTCCACCTCAGTTATAGCCACTTTTTGACCCTCCTGATGAGTGGCAAGATATTCGATGACAAGCTAGTCAAGTCCTTGCTATCCCAGAGCTGGTAATCCAACAGGGAAGACAAACACAGAGCTCAATACCATAACATGTAACAGATACTTTGACAGCTGTAAAAATGGGAAGGGACAGGATTACCCAGACAGAAGAGAGAAGGTTGGCTGAATCCAGTTCAGTACCTGTTTGAAGCCACACTCTGGACTTTGCCTAGTTTTCAAACTTAGTTTTATTAGTTACTGCCTCTGTGATGGTTAGCACTTTGCCTAACCTTTCCCCAATTACCATATCTGAAAATTAAGAGTGATTACACAAGTTAAGCCAATAGATTCATGTAAATCATTTGACACACAGGTCAAGTGCTCAAAGATTAGCTTTAATTTTTTGTCTGTCTGTCCAAAAAATAACTACTTCTTTTTAGGTCTTCCTTTGTTCTGCAAAGAATTTGGTGGAAAGAGAAAGATAGTGAAGGGCTCTCAGGGAGGGTTTAATGAGTTCAATTTTGGGAGTGACAAGTTTGCTGTGGCTGTGCGATAACCAAGTGAGGATTGAAACAGAGATTACAAAGATTTGGTTTCAGGTGCTCAAAGGAGAGGTCAGGTATATATTTTGTGAGTCATAAGCAAAGTCAAAGGAGGAAGTGAGATTAGAATAGGAGGAAGATTGATAATGCAGCAGACTGAGGCATTATTACCTTGAAGAATGCCTTCATTACAAAATAGGAAGTGAGAGAGGAGAAAGGGAAGGGTGTCTTAGTCAGCTCAGGCTGCCAGCACAAAATATGGGTGGTTTAAACAACAGGAATTAATTTTCACACAGTTTGGGAGTCTGGAAGTCTACGATCAAGGTCTGTAGGGTTAGTTTCTGGTGAGCTTTCTTTTCCTACCTTGGAGATGGTCAGCTTTTCACTGTTGTCCTCACGTGTGTAAATAAGGGGAAGGAGAGAGAGAAAAAGGAGAGGGAGAGGGAGCAAGTTCTCTGGTGTCTCTTGTACAGGCACTTATCCTACCTGATCAGGACCCTGCCCTATGACTTCATTTACCTTAATTGCTTCTACAAAGACTCTTATCTCCAATTATAATCACTTGCATATATAAATTTGTGTGCAGGGGGAGAACAATTCAATCCATAGCAGAAGATGACTTGGAAATACAGAAAAGTGAGGCAAGGGATGACTTAGTGGGTGCCAGGGAAACTGAGGGAAGAGAAGAGTTCAGGGAACTGCAAAGCCAACAACATCAGATGATGCCGTGAGTGATAATAACAGACAGCAGAGTCACAGTGCCTTGTGCAGCTGTCCCAGGCAGGCCTTTGAAACAATTTCTTCACATCTCCTCATGCCGTCCTGGGCCTATACTCTCATCTCCATTTTAGAGTTCAGGAAAATGAAGCTCACAGACATTGTGTAACCTGATGGTGCTCCCCTCACTGGTGAGTTAACAGCAGGTATTCAAACATGGGTCTCTGATCCTGAAGTTGGTGTCATCTCCACTATGCTCACAGCTGCCTCTTTCTGGGGGAGATTGATGTGGGGAGAGGCCACTAGCTTGGAGGAGGTATTAGCAGGGTAGTAGTGGTATGGAAATGGGAAGAGCAGGCTTTAGGCTGTGGGTTGCATGAGGAGATGTGGGAGTATGACCTGGTAAATCTATACATTGTGAGAAGCGTCCATACTCTTTGATACATCAGTTGGAGACTTGTGAAAAAGATGACGTCAAGTTCAAATGGCTCTAGGAAATCCAGGGTTCTCTGCTCCCTGGTCTGCTACTTATGTGTAGCACTTCATAGCTTATCTGACTCACCTGTCTCTTGTTCTAGCTGGATCTCTGGCCAACAGCCCTGCATGGGTTCCAAATGTAGGCAGATGCACCTGTGCCTGACACTGCCTGCTGTCACCAAGGGTTCCTACTTTGAGCCCACACAAGTTGATGGATTCCTTTTCCTCCTTTCTGCCCCATGACAGGTGATCCTGAGATAGTGTTCACTAGAGCCAGTATTAGCCCTGTCTGGGGTCAGCCTGCTTGGCCATACAGACTTGTTTTCCCTTTTTTCTTTCCTTGCTTTCACCCGCATGTCCCTCTGGCATGTTCTATGTACTTTCTAATAAGGTAATAGCACATAAAGCTCCAGCCTCAGGCTCATTTTCTTTTGAATATGAAGCTTAAACACCCAGACCATAACACCCCTTCCTCTGGAGATTCACAGTGTGTAAAAGCCTAATACGGTTTCTGAGAATTCTTCCAGGAACTTCTCTGCATAATCCAGAAGGCCCTAAACTTATTAAATTTTGAAGACTTTTTTTGTAAAAAAAAATAATGTTACATTAATTCAATTCCCAGGATTATAATGTTCACAGATTAGGTTTAGCTTATATCGTGCATTTTCAAGAGCAGAAGGTGTCAGCAAATATTTTTCTGTAAAGGGCAGATAGTAAATAGTTTAGTCATTGCAGGCAATAAAGCCTCTGTCACCACTACTCAACTCTGTCATTATAGCACAAACTAGGCATAGACGATACATACTCGAATAGGCATAACTGTGTTTTAATAAAACTTTATTTACAGGAACAGGATTGGGTTGAATTTGGTTGGGGACCAGAGTCTGCTGACTCCTGCTAAGAGAAATATAAAATGAGTGGAACGAGAAAAGGAGGTTGGTGACTGGTTAGGGAGAGACAGCAGAACTGAATGAGATAAAAATACAAGGAAACTGAGGATGCTCTTTTCTAACTGCTAAGTGTCTCTCATCTTATACCTCGTAAGTTCCCCAATCTTGTCAGCAGAAAGCATGGAACATCACAGCTCATCTTTCCAATCATCTTTTTTGCATTATCTAGGTAGGGAAGGTGTTTAGAGACCTTGGTTCCCCTGCCCTTGCGCATAGAAACAGCATTCCAGAGTTCTCAGCCTTGTGACATTATGGGTTAATAAAATCCTATCATTCTTGCCCATTGATGGCATCAATCTCATGGCTCTGCCACCTGAGCACACTGTTTGTCGGGGTAATGCATCTAAGGAAGATCTATGGTGGCAGGCCAGATGGAAAAGGAGCATGAGCATCTCTGCCCACCCCTAGCTGGGGTTGCAAACGCCTGTAAACAACTTGTCTAAGCAGAGCATCAAGTGTGTCCAGCATGTTTTAACTCCTCACATTTTTCTTTCCATAGTCAAGATAATAGGAATATATCATTAGCCTGATTCCAACTAAGACATTTGAGGAATAAGAAGAGGAGGAAGGAGCAGGAGAGGAAAATTCATAGGCAGTTAGTACCCACTGATGACAGGTCTCTTGGCAGGCACTTTATATGCTAGCTCATGTAGTCCTGAGTCCATGAGTAACTGTTAGTGCTTTTATATTTCCTGACTACCAGAGAAGATGTCTGTCTTGCCCAAAGTTACATAACTAGCACAAGAGGCAGCCAGAATAAAATCCAGACAGACAGTACTAAAACCTGTGCAGTTCTAATTACCTCACCCTGAGCTATGCCTCCTGCTTGGAAAGTTGCAAATGGAATCTGTGTGGTACTGCATTCAGTATCTTCCATGGGTGAAAGAACAAGTGACCCAGCTATCAAGAGTATGCACGTTCAGACATCAGCTCTCCGTCCAGTGGTTATACTAGAATACAAGAGAATCTATGTCTCTATTCAGTGCCCACATGGGAAGGCAGGGGCTTGGGCTTGGGATACTTTTTGGCCTATATTCCATTTAAGAACTAAAGGGTTAACAAAATTCAGGGTCTCTTGGCTCAAGTCACTGGTTGGAAGACCTGGGTTTGCTATGTTTAATAGATGAGAAGAACCTGGGTGAGGGAAAGGTACTACATGACTTAATCCTGGATCTGCTCTGATTTCAGACCTTGTGGCTGAAAGAGTAGGCCTTGATCAACCCATGGAATTCTGATAAATAGGGCAGAGAGTGTTATCTTGGGGGATTCTGTTTGATAAAGGGCATGAAACATGAAAGTTATGATTTGGATAAGAAGTAACAAGAAACAGATTAATAGTCTAACATCTTGATTTCTTTTTAGATATTTATCATTTCTACTCTCATTAGTGAGTATAAATCTTATTGATTTTTGCTGTTGATTTTGAATCCTGTAACTTGAGTGAATTCATTTATTAGTTCTAACAGTTTTTTTTTTTTAGGGTTTTCTTTACATAAGATCATGTAAGAACAGGAAATCTGCTTCTTTTTCTAAATTGTGTTGAAGTACTATAAAGTATGCATTCAGGAAAATGCACATACTACATTTGAAAATTTAATAAATATATAATTTAGTGAATTAATAAAATTGATGAATTTTCTTAAACACAACACACTTAAATACCATTAACACAAAGGAAAAAAGCAGAAAATAACTAAAACTCAAGGATATCTCTTGTTGTCTCTTGTAGTCACTGTTTCGATATTCTGTATCTAATGGCATGCATCATGTTACCTATTTCTTTATTCATATGAATAAAAATGTACAATGTGTATGTCTGACTTTTGTGTTTCATCTTTTTGATAGTTATCCATGTTCTTCCACTGTGTTGTAAATTGTTCATTATCATTGCTGGGTAGTATTTCATTTTATTCTACTATTGATGGCCATGTGAGTATTTCTGCAGTCAATATTCTAGCACATACCATTGAATACATACATACCTGAATGTTAGTTAGCAGCACTGTATAGATGTGTATCTGTGCGCACACATATACACACACATGCATTTTATTAGAACTATATAGAGAGCTGAGACAGTTGTGTTCAGTGTGCATGTTATCCTTTGATCCTGCTTTCTAAAGTCTTTGTACCAAATTACCTTCCCATCTATAGTGTATAAGTTCCAATTGCTTCATGTCCTTAATCAAACTTGCAATAGTCTTTTTTTATTTTAGATGCTCTGGTGACTTGTCCTGACATTGCATTATGTGTGTGTTTGTGTTTCTTTTTTCTCTTATGAAAGCTGTATGGAGATTCTTCAATGGACTAGGAATGGAACCACCAGCTATAGCACTTCTTGGTATTTATCCAAAAGAACTAAAATCAGCATATTATAGTGATACTGGAACATCAATGTTTATAGCAGCACAATTCACAATAGCCAAGTTATGGAGACAGCTCAGCTGCCTATCAACAGATAACTGTGACAGGCAGCAGAGCTGCTTATAAAGAAAATGTGGTATCTATACACAATGAAGTTTTACTCAGCCATAAAGAAGAATGAAATTTATGGCACTTGATGGTAAATGGATAAAATTGAAGAACATTTTGCAAAGTGAAATAAGACAGACTTAGAAATTCAAGGGTCAATGTTTTCTCTCATATGTGGAGGCTAGACCAAAGTAAGGGGGAAAGGTGGGGAGGATCCTATTAAAGTAGAACAGAGATCAGCAGAGCAGAAGAAGGGATTGAGGGGGAGGGACAAGGACAAGAAAAGGGAGGAATGGTAGAGTGAAATGGAACAAATTATGCTATGTACATATATGAATACATTATTACAGTGAACTTCATTTTTATGCATATGTATAAAGCACTAATTAAAAAGCACTATAAATAAATAGAAAGAAGAACAATAGAGGAGAAGAAGGGGAACAGGGGGAGAGAGAGAACGGGAGAGAAAGGAAAAGTACTGGGGTATGAAGTGGATGAAATAATATTCCATTCATGTATGATTATGCCAAAATGAACCCCAATGTTATGTATAACTATAACACACTATTAATATAAATAATGTACTATGGTATATATGCCTTAAAATATATAGGTCTGAAATGTACAGTTTGATGAGCTTTCATAATTACATGCAGCCAAGTAACACACAGTTCGTTATTAAGATACTTAATATTTGATCACCCTAAAAAGTTCCCTCTTATCTCTTCCCATTTGTCTTATTTCTTTTACACCAAGTTTTGCCCGTTCTGGCACTTTATGGTAATGGGATAATGCAGTATATACTCTCGTGTCTGGATTCTTTTGTTAAGTGCAGTTGTTTTTGAGCTTTGTCCATGCTAGCACAGATAGTAAGTAGCAAGCTCCTTTTTATTGCTGAGTAATACTACTGGGTTCAAATAAACCTATGCTGGATATCTGTTCTTATTCTGATGGTTATTTGAATTCTTTCCAGTGTTTGGCTATTATGAAGAAAGCTGCTATTAAATACATTCTTGAACAAGTCTGCATGTGAGCATACGTTTCCATTGTTCTTGCATAAATAGACCTAGCAATAGAATAATTGGGTCATAGAAGAAGTGCATGTTTAACTTTGAAAGAAGCTGGCCAACTCCTTTACAAGGTGATTTACACTTCCTTTAGTAATACATGAGAATTCTGGTAGCTCTATATGATTGACATTCCATGTCATCAGTTTTTTAAAAACAATTTAGTCATTTTAATGAGCATATAATAATATCCTTTTGTGGTTTTAATTTGCATTTTCCTCAATGACTAATGATTCTGAGAACTTTATTGTGGTTATTGGACATTTACATATATTCCATCTGAAGTGTCCATAACTTTTTCCCATTCAAATCTTTTTTTCTTTATATTGGGATCTGTATCTATATATACATTCTTTGGATATGAGCTATTTATTAGATATACATGCATGTTACAACAGTTTCTCTCAGGCTGTCAATTTCCTATTTTTCTTTGCAGTGTTTCTGATGTGCATAAGTTTTAGAATTTAGTAAAATCTAATTTATCAATTCTTTCCTTAAAATTGATTGTTTATTGCCTTCTGGACCTTGTCTAAGAATTCTTTGCCTTCTTCCATGCAAAATATTCTGTTTTTCTTTCTTCCAGTAGCTTTATGACTTCATATTTTAAATTTAGGTCTTTGATCCATTTCAAAATAACTTTGTGTAAGTTGTGAGACTAAGATCTGTTTTGTTCTAAATAGATATAAACTGTCCCATCACCATGGGTTAAAAAGATTTTCCTTCCCCTCTGTAATATATTAGTGTTTTTCTCCCCCAACATTTACTTGAGGGCATAAGTGTGGTTCCATTTATGAGCTCCATTTTGTTGCATTGATGTATTTGCCTTATTATTGCTATCTTGTACTCTCTTTATTTTATAGTTTCATTATAAGGTTGATAGTCAGTGCCCAAAGTTCTCTACTTTTATTCTTATTACTTAGTTTAAAATATTTTGGCTATTGTAGACAAAGGGCTATGATGTTTCTGAACTCCTTAAAGGAAGGATTGATTTCTGGCTATGAGGAACGTGGTTAGTGGACAGCCTCCAGCTATTGTTTTCTTTGGAGTCCACCGCAGCTTTTGAGCTGAAATCATGTTCTTCTTGAAATAGCCCCAGCCAATAAATAAAGCAGGCAGAAGTCGCAATGGTCACACTTTTCTTGAGGTAGCCTTCAGCCAATGACTAAGCAAAGCAATTGTATAAAAGCTGAACAATTCCTGCCTAACGTGAGCCTTCTCTTATGTGTCTTTGCTCTGGAGCTCCACTCTGTGCTCAGACAGAGTTCCTCACATTGGCACTGCCATCTGACAATGTCCTCACCCAATCTCACCTCCTCTCTTTTCACCCACGTTACTATCCAACCCACCTTTTGTACCTCAATCTCCATCCTGCCATCTGTTTTCTAACTGGCCTTGTTTGTTCCTCTACAGATAGCAGTATGAGGAGGTTTTGTGACTGGCTTGCTGCCTCACAGGCAAGAGACCCCATTGAAGATGGTAGGTAGAGCATGGACAGTCTGGCACCAAGTGGTGCCTAATTGCTCAAACTTCACTGTGGGAGCTTGAAAGAATGCCTCAGTGTAGGAATATGAACTGATTAGTGTGTTGATTCAGGTGTTTAGAAACCATGGGGAAAATTAGAAATATTAGGATAATGAAATTGGGTGGTTGTTATTAAATTTTGTAGATTCCCATAAATAATGAAAAGCTGAGAAAAATTTAAAAGCAATTCAACATTAATGTCAGAGTCATACAGTCTTTCCTGCAGCTTGCAGGAAACCCTCATTTCAAGCAATGCATAAGAAAAAGATGATGAAAATAAAACCTAAGATCTAATAGGCTGACTATATTTCCAAGATGGTTGAATATTCAGCTAAAGCAGATTCCAGATGCCAAAGTCAGGGCACTGATTAGGAAAACCTGGGACTCTGACATATAGGATGGGGCAATTTGAATGGATTCCCCTGAATAATTGGATTCCCTAGATTTCTATACTCTCCTTAGCTTTCAGAAGAGCCCCAGTGCCCTCCCTTGAAAGCTTCTGCTCCTCAACCCAATATAGGATTGTAACAAGGGAACAGTTACCTCCTTAGAAATTGACCCACTTCCTATCCTGGCTGCCAGGCCTATAACCAGCACTGATTTGCACCACAATCCAGTAGGGGTTGTGCATCCCCCAGGCCTTCGGAAAAAAGGAAAATTTCTACAACTACAAGAATCATATGACCTAGTTCGGGGTTGCAGGAGTCTCTGCAGGACTGGGTTCTGAATGTGTTCAATCAAAGGAGTCAGAGTGAAATATTTGATAAGGGATACAGGGTTTAATTCCCAGGATAGAACATAAGAGTTGGTGCAACTCCTTTTAAGGCAACTTTCCTAAAAGTCTGGAAAAAAGCAATTTTCTATAGCAAATGATATTGAAATGCCTGAATTTCTGTGGCAGATGGTATGGGAAGGGATTAAAGGGATGAGGGAAGTGGGCATGCTGCAGTGGTTGTTATTTCCTGAGGCTAAAAGACCACTAGAAGATTAAGTTCTGTGAGAAGGCCTGGGGGATGCACATTTGTGAAGGTCATCAGGTATGCACTGGTGAGAGGCATGCTAGCATCACTAAGAAGTTCAGATACTGCTCTCTGCAGGCCAGGGCTAATAGAGAGGCTGTCCCAGAATTTAGCTCATAATAACCAAGGGAATGAGAGCCCTTCACCTCCCCCACAAAACAGTAGATGCCTGGTGATGGAGTTTAGCCATCAGAAACAGGTAGGTGGGGTGGTGTAAGAGCTGCAAGCTTGGGAGAGAAGCTAAAACAACCCAACCTGCCTAAATTTGTTGGTTAGTAGAACATTACATCCCCAGGACCAAAATGATTGGGCAGCCAAAGAATATACTGTCTCACCTCTATAATCAGAAGAAGTCAAGACAGGAAAAGCAGAAATCTGAGAGTGGTCACTCTGGTAATAAAACAAAAACAAAACAAAACAACAACAACAGCAACAACAAAATCTTTTCTAAGTTTCTGTACCTGAATAAGCTTTTGGACTTTTTTTTTTTTTAATTGAAGGGGTGGTCAGTATACCAGGGGAAGAACAGTAAAACATTAAAAGTAAGCACTGTAATCAACTCTATGTCCTTCCCAGAGGGACTCTAGCTATTTCCTCTAGTGACTGTACACTGGGAAAAGGGAATAAGTAGGCATTTTGGAGAATTTTGAAGAAAGGGCCTAAGTTGAAATGGATACTTCAAGATCCAAAACCTCATCATAGTTTCCTTTAGAATAGGAGCATCCACTACAGAGACATTAAGCCACCAATTAGAAAAGAAATCACCCCGCCTGTTCTTTGTTTTACTTATAGTCACTATAGAACTGGCACAAAGAACACATAGCAGAGATGATGCTATGCAAATCTAACATGACCAGTCCAGCTACTACTTCCTCTGAATGTCCAACCTGCCAGCAATAAAGACCTATTGAGAAGATCAGTTGTCCACTTGATGGCAAGTTGACTACATTGGTCCCTATTCTAGAAAAGGTAGAACTTTATTCTTCTAGGAATGGACACTGTTCTGATTATAGCTTTGTCTTTTCTGACCATGTATCTTGGCTAGTTATTCATGGAATCCCATATAGCATATGATCAAAAAGCCATGTTTATGGTGAAGGAGGTATGGGTGTGGACCCATGACCATGTGATTCACTGAGAGTATCATGCGTATTGCCACTCAGAATCTGCCAGCCTGATTGTTGGAATGAGTTGCTGAAGGCACTGTTGAAATGGTAGTTCAAGAGAAAAACCTTGTCCTGAGGGGAACCATCCTTCAGAAAGAGGTATATGCATTAAAACAAACTTTAATGATAGAACTTCAATCAGAACAGTATGTATATCTGAGAAACAGAAGGTGGCAGTAGGAGAGGCCCTTGTTGACATTGCTAATGACTTGCTGGAGGAGTTTGTGCTTCCCATGTGCAACCTTGATCTCTGCAGGGTTAGAGGTCATGGTCCCCCAAAGAGATACACGTTTCACCAGCACGGTTCAATTGAAGTAAAAATTATGGATGTTATATGGATTCTGTGGGTGGTATGGGTCCAAAAATCAGCAGGTGAGAGGCAAGTCATTATCTAGTAATTGATTCTAGTCACCAAGAAAGTTAAGGCTTCTGCCATCAGTACTGATGAAGCTTGAGGGTAAAAAAGAATTTTTATTGGATAGTATGGAAGGGAGCTAAGACGTGCCTATTACAACCTTTACCGCAAGCTGAGCCATGAAGTCTGTGGTTAATCTCACTCTCACTCTCTCCCTCTTCTAAATTTCCTCTTGGGAAGACAGGCTCATCAGAGAACTGATGGAATCTCTCTCTGGACACATATGGAAAAGGAACTGTGTGGCACAGAGCTAGATGATGGTAGCCATGGAGGTGTGCTGCTCAGAGCCCCTGTAAGGAAGAACTTCCCATCCAACTAACAGGATGTAGTCTTCTTCAGGAGTTGCTTGAGCGTATTTTAAATGTTTATTAAGGGATAGTGTCTATACATTAAATTCAAAATTTAGTGTTTTAACAAATGCCTTCACTCATACAACCACCCATGCAATCAAGATATAGAACATTTCTGTCACCTCAAGAAATTGCCTCATGCTCTTTGAAGTCAATATTTCCTCAATCCTCCATATTCTGACCACCACTGATCTGTTTCCTGTCCCTAAGATTTGACTTAAAAATATCATATAAATATAGTCATAAAGTATGTGATCTTTTGAGGCTGGGTTTTATCTTTTAGAATCATAATACATTTGATATCCATCTAGAATATGTCTATCAGTATTTTTTTCTTTTTCTTTTTGAATTATATTTCACTGTATAATGAACCAGTGTATTTATGTGTTTACCTGTAAAGGGCTTTGGCTGTTTGATGGCTTTGATGATAATAAATAAAGTCACTATAAACATTTGTTACCAATTTCTGTGTGAATATATGTTTTCATTTCTCTTGGGCAAATGTCCAGGGATAGAATTGCAATGTTGTGTACTAAATGTATATTTCACTTTGAAGGAACTGGTCAAATCATTTTCCAAAGTGAATATTCCATTTTGGAGCCCAACTAACAATGTATGAATGTTCTAGTTGCTTTATATCACCCCAGAATTTGGTACTGTATTTGTTTATGAAATGTTAGGCATTCTAAGGGGTTTATAGTGGTTTCTCATTGTTATTTCAACTCAAATTTCCCAGGGATAGATAATGCTTAGTATCCTTCCATGTTTATTTACCATTTGAATATCTATTTTTGTAACTTGTCTGTTTAAATATCTCCTTCCTTTATATCATGCTATTTGGTTTCTTACTTTTGAGTTTTGAGAGTTCTTTTATAGATTCAATTCTTTTATCAGATTTCTGATTTAAAATGTTTTCTCCTAGTCTGCAGTTTGTCTGTTTTTAAATTAATGGAATCTGTTTTCCAGAGCAGTTTTAGGTTTACAGAAAAGTAAATAGGTAGTACAGAGAGTTCTCATATAATTTCATTCTATCTGGCAGTTTCCTTGGTGTGAATATATTGCATTATTATGATACATTTGTTACAACTGTCAACCAATATTTATACATTATTATTAAATATAATCTATAGGTTACATTTGGATTCACTCTATGCTGTGTATTATAGGATTTTGACAAATATGTGATGTCCTGTGTGGCATTACAGTGTCACACAGAATAATTTCAGTGCCCTAAAATTCCCTGTGTTCTACTTATTCATTGTTTTGCCTCATCTTTCCTATCCCTGGAAACCACTGGTCTTTTTACTGTATCTGTTTTCTACCTTTTCTAGAATGCCCTATAGTTGGAAACATACAATACATAGTCTCTTCAGATTGATTATTTCACTAAGCAATACATATTGGATTCCTTTGTATTTCTGTGGCTTAGTGGCTCATTTATTTTTATCACTGAATACTACTTTATTGTATAAATGTATAATGATTTATATCCATTCACCTTTTGAAGGATATCTTAGTTGATTCTAAGTTAATGTCTAGATTCATTTTGTGTATGTGCATGTTGACATATAGTTGTCCTAGCACCATTATTGAAGGTTGCCTATTGAATTATCTTTAATTTTTTGTCAAAGATAGCTGTGTGTGTGTGTGTGTGTTTCTGGGTTGTCTATTATATTCCATCGATCTATTTGTCTGTTCTTTAACCAATGACATATTGTCATTTATATATTTATTTATTTTATGTTTTTGTACTGGGGGTTGAACTCAGTGGTACTTAACCACTGAGCTACATCCCCAGGCCTTTTTTGTATTTTATTTTAGAGACAGAGTCTCACCGAGTTGCTTAGGGCCTTGCTAATTTGCTCAGGCTGCCCTTGAACTTGCAATCCTTGTGCCTCTGGGATTAGAGGTGTGCACCACCATGCCTGGCCATATTGTCTTTATTATTGTAATAAACTATAAGTTTTGAAGTTGAGTAGTAGCACTCCTTAGACTTTGTTCTTTGGTATAACGTGGATTTTTTTTTTCTGGATCTTTTGTCCTTCTGAATTACTTTGTTAATACCTACAAAATATCTTGCTGATATTTGGATTGGAGTTGTTTTGAACATGTAAGTTAAGTTAGGAGGAACTGCCATCTTAATAATATAGATTCTTCGTTAGTATGGACATGGAATAGAAAACCATGCATTTATACCTTCTTTGACCTCTTCCATTGAGTTTTCTAGTTTTGTTTGCATAGATGTTATAGATATTTCAGTAGATTTATTCCAAAGTCCTTTGCTTTGTTTGGTGCTACTATAAATTAATTTAAAATCCCAGTTTTTTTTTTTTTTTGCTTTTTATATAGAAATGCAATTGATTTTTGTATATTAATCTGGTATTTTGTAACTTTCCTATAATAGCTTATTAATTCCAGAAATTTTTTTTCTTATTGATTCTTTGAGATTTTCTACATATTATTTCTACCCTCCTAAT
This sequence comes from Marmota flaviventris, assembly GCF_047511675.1. Taxonomy (NCBI): domain Eukaryota; kingdom Metazoa; phylum Chordata; class Mammalia; order Rodentia; family Sciuridae; genus Marmota; species Marmota flaviventris. The sequence continues at coordinate 39,799,285 of NC_092501.1, read as the reverse complement.
TTGTATGACTTTTATTTACTTTTCTTGTTATGCTGATTAGCTAGGATCTGGATAGGAGTCTGATACTGAATAGGAGTTGTGAGAGAGGACATCCTTTCTCTGTTTCTAATTTTAGTGAGAAATCATCTAGTTTCTCACTACTAAGCTCTAAGTTTTTTTTGTAGATATTCATTATCAAGTTGAAGAAGTTCTCTTCTATTTCTAGTTTGCTGAGAATTTTTATCATAGACGGGTGAGGATTTTATCAAAGGGTTTTTCTGGAGTTTTTATATGAACATGATTTTTCTTCTTGTTAATGTGATTTATCCTGTCAACTGATACTTACAACATTAACATAGCCTTTCATACCTGGAATAAATCCCACATGGTTGTGGCGTATTATGCATTTTTACACTGTTGGATTCAATTTGCTGATGGCTTTGTTGAGGATTTTTGCACGTATGTTCATGAGAGATACTGGTCTGTAGTTCCATAATGTCTACTTGGTTTTGGTGTTAGGGTCATTCTGGCTCCATAGAATAAGTATTCCTTCTGCTTCTATTTTCTGGAAAAGATTGTAGATAATTGGTATCATTTCCTCTTGAAATGTTTGGTAGAATTTATAAGCAAAATCAGGTTTGGTCCTTTCTGTTCTGGAAATTTCTTAACCATTGATTGAATTTATTTAACAATTTTTTATATTTCCTTGTGTGAATTTTGATAGATTACGTATTCCCAAGAATTGGCCCATTTCATTTATGATATCAAATTTGTGTATAAAACTATACATAATATTATTTTTTATTTTCTTTCTTATTATTTTATTGTCTATTGGATCAGTAATGATGGCCTTTCCTCATTTATGATATTAATAATTTATATCTTTCCTTTTATCCTGGGTTAGCTTGACTGAGTTTATACATTTTATTGAGAATCCAGGTTTTCTTTTTTTTTTTCAATTTTTCTCTATGATGTTACAGTATTCAATTCTATTGATTTCTACTTCCATTTTTTAAAATATTGTTTTTTGATGGACCTTTATTTTACTTATTTGAATGTGGTGCTGAGAATCAACCCAGTGCCTCACGCATGCTATGCAAGCGCCCTACCACTGAGCCACACCCTAGGCCCCTCTACTTGAATTTTTATTATTTGTTTTCTTTTGCTTTGTCTACATTTATATTGCTCTTCTTCTCTGTTTGACTAAAATCTTAGCTTTAGTTCTTTCTTTGTTTCCAATAGATGCACTCAATAGTATAAATTTCCCTCTAAGCACTATTTTTACTGCTTACACACGATTTGATAAGTTGTGTTTTCATTTTCATTTAGTTCAAAAGTTTTTACATTTCTCTTGAGATATCTTCTTTGAACATGCTATTTAGAAGTTCATTGTTTAATCTCCAAAAACTTGGGATTTCCCAGCTGTCTTTCTATTATTGATCTCTAGTTTCATGCTCTGAAAGCATACTTCACATGACTTCTATGCCTTTGTGTGTTGATTTGAGATTTATGGCCATGAACATGCTCATTCTTGCTGATTGTTGCATGTGAGCTTGAGAAGAATGTGTGTTCAGCTGTTGTTGGATGGAACGGTCTATAAATGTCAATGAATCCAATTGATAGCTCAATTCTGTTCTTACTGATTTTCTATCAGCTGATCATCCATTCATGATAGAGGTGTGCTGAACTACAACTCAAACAATAGACCTGTCTATTTCTCCATATAGTTCTAACAATTGTTGCCTTATGTATTTTGACATGCCTTTTATTTCTGGGCTCACTGTTTTGACTCATTAATGTATATGTTTGTCCTTCCACCAATACCAAGCTGTTTTGATTACTGTAGGTTTGCAGTAAACCTGGAAATAAGATAGTATAATTTACCAACTTTGATTCTCTTTTTCTTTTTTTTAAAATAATTTCTAGTTGTTGATGTAACTTTATTTTTTATTTATTTATATGTGGTGCTCAGGATCGAACTCAGTGCCTCACACATGCTACGCAAGTGCTCTGCCGCTGAGCCATAGCCCCAGCCCCTGTTTCTCTTTTTTCATCATTGACTTATTACAGTGCTTTCTTCATATAACAATCAGGTTGGTGATTTCTTAAAAACAAAAACCAAACAGTCTACCTGGAATTTTTATTGGTATTACTTTAAGTTCATAGAATAATTTGAAGAGAAGTGATAGCTTCAAAATATTGATACTTCCAGTCTTATCTAAAAGTATGTTCTTCTGTTTACTAAGAGCTTTTGATATTTCTCATCAGCATTTGATAATGTTCACCCTACATATTTTGCACTTATCTTCTTAGATTTATGCCTAATGTTTTATATTTTTGTTATTCTATATTAATTTCCATTTGTTTATTGCTAGATTATTTTTATATTGCCTCTTTGTACAACAATCTTGCTAAAGTCATTTATTATTTCTATGAGATTGTCCTTGGTAAATTCTTTTAAATTTTTATATAAATAATCCTATCTTCATTAAATTGAAAGAATCTTTGGTTTTTACCCTTCAGCTTATTATGTTGTTATGTTTTTCTTGCTTTAATACATTAGCTATGCCCGCCCACCAATAAGATGTTAAATAGGAGTAATGACAGTGGATGTCCTTGCCTTTCATCTAAACTTGGGGGAAAACATTCAGTCCCCTGTCCTTCATCACTAAATGTGGTATTCACTGTATTTGTGTGTGTGTGTGTGTGTGTGTGTGTGTGTGTGTGTGTGAGAGAGAGAGAGAGAGAGAGAGAGAGAGAGAGAGAGATCTGCATTTGGTTAACTTTTGCATCTCTTTCATAATATTTTCATCATTAGTCTATTTATATGTATGATGAATTACTTTGATGTATTTTTTGACATTGAACCAACTTCCATTTGCAAGATAAACCACATTTGGTCATGTGGATTTTTCATTATATATATATATATATATATATATATATATATATTTTTTTTTTTTTTTTTTTTTTTGATAACATGGTTTGAAAGTTTGCGGGGGGCAGGGGAAGGCTGTATGTTTATGAGGGACACTAGCCACTAGCTTATAGTTTTCTTTTCCTGTAACATATTTTCTGAGTTTGGTATTAGTATAATTCTTGTCATATAAAATGAGCATTTCATCTTTTGCTTTCTGAAAACATTTGTATAGAACTGGTATTATTTCTTCCTGAAGCATCATGGAGATTCCTTAGAGAACTTGAAATGGAAGACCATTTGAACTAGCTATCCCACTCCTCAGTCTATACCCAAAGGACTTAAAATCAGCATACTATATTAACACAGCCACATCAATGTTCATAGCAGCTCAATTCACAATAGCTAAACTGTTGATGCAATCTAGATGCCCTTCAAATAGATGAATGGATAAAAAAACTTTGATACACACACACACACACACAGGAATATTACTCAGCATTAAAAGAGAATAAAATTACGGCATTTGCAGGTAAATGGATGGAGTTGGAGAATATCATGCTAAGCAAAGTAATACAATCCCCCAAACCAAAGGCTGAATGTCCTCTCTGATAAGTGGATGCTGATCCATAATGGGGAGGGGGAGGAATGGGGAAAATGGAGGAACTTTGCCTGGGCAAAGGGGAGGGTGCATGGGGGCAGGAAAGATGGTGGAATGAGATGGACATCATTACCCTAGGTACATGTATAAGTGCACATATGGTGTGATGCCACATCGTGTACAACCATAGAAATGTAAATTTATGCTGCAATTATGTACAATGAATCAAAATTCATTTTGCTGTCATATATACCTAATTAAAATAAATAAATATTACTTAAAAAAAGACTGACTATATTGTATACAAAAATAAAATTTAAATTTGTGATTTAAGTTAACAAAAAAAAGAATGCACCAGTGAAACTTTAAGGGCCTGATGGTTTATAACTTTCTTGGTAGGAAGTTTTATGATTATGGATTCTATTTCCTTAAAGTACTACTTTTATTTATTTATTTTACTTTTTATTATTTATTTATTAGACTATTTTAGACTTTATAAGAATACGTTTATCTATTTTTTGAATGATCTTTGTTTTGCTGTCTTTCAAGGAATTTGTCCATTTATTAAATTGTGGAATCCATTGGCTTAAAATTATTTATAATATTTTCTTACTATTTTATCATATCTGTGACATTTGTGATAATGTCTCTTCCTTCTGATACTGATAACTTAAACTTTCTGGTGTTTTAAATTCTTGATGAGTCTGGATAAGAGTTTATCAATTTTACTGTTCAGCTAGATTTTGGCTTCAGTGATTATCTTTTAAAAATATTGTTCTCTCCTTTTATATTTATTATTTACTCCCTTTGTGTATATTTTGAGTTTCATCTTCTCTTCTTTCACTAGATTCTTAAAGTGGAAAGTTGATCATTGATTTGAAAACTTTGCTCTTGAATCACTCCAGGTTTGATCAGGAAATAGAAACCATGTATTAGGTTAAACAGGGCAAGTGTAATATAAAAATTATTATACTGAAAGAAGTAACTATTAGGTATACAAAAGCTCTATATGATACAATAGAGTTGAGAATTATAAACACTAATTATTCTGTATTTGATCCAAAATCAGTCCTCGTGAATTGGCTCCTATCTTTTCCACTTCAGTAGAAGAGACTGAAACCATTTGCTTGGCTGGCATCAAATTAAATTTTACATATCCAACTGTTTTACATACAGCCCAAATGAGCATATTTTTAGCTATTAAGTGCTCACTTGCTTTGTATATCCCATAAAACTGCATCCATCATCTGCTAATCATTAATAAGATAAAACCCTGCTGCTTGAAAGACCTCAAGCTATTGCTGCCCTTTGAAGCCCTTGGATCCAGAAATCCCCCATCTTGCTGCTAAATTATGTTGCCTAGGTAGATAAGCACCCTCTCTGCTTCTTCTCTCCCCATGGTATTCCTTTGCCTTCTACCTCTTTGAGGGAAGAAGAAGAAGATTCTCTTTTCAAATAAATTATCAAAGCATTGTCCAAATAAAGCTCATTCTGTTACTGCCATCTGTAGTCTTGTCTTTTTACTTGACCAGTCTCAAATTTCCTATACTCACTACACCAAGGAAAGGCAAACTTAGAAAGTATTCAGACTTTAGTGTAGGAATTGTAGCTCTGTAGATAAGATAGCAGAGAAGTTTGTTGGCTTAGTTGAGCAGGAGCTGGCCTGCAGTAACTGGGAAAGTAGCAGGCACATCTCTTTAGAACCGGTGGCTAGGGGGCAATCAGCAGCCATGAAATTGATGGGGCATGGGACTGGGAAATTTCTAAGGTATTGGTCAGTTTGGGTGCTTCAGAGGAACATCTTGTGGTGGAGGTGGGCCACACGGGGAATGTGGGCCACACGGTGGGGGGGGTCTTCAGTTGATATAGGTAGGAAGCCCTCATAGCTGGTGGGAAGCCTTCAGGTTTTGTGGTAAGCAGGAAACATAAAACATATGATTTGTGTAAAGAAGAAAGCAGTATTGTGATCACCAGGCTGAGGCTATAAGTTTGTGAGTGATCACACATTTCTAGGCTTGTAGATGGGATAGTGCTGTGCAGGTATCTTCTCATTCACACATCCCTGACCCTCACTTTTATTGTCTCCTATGCACCAGCTGGAAACCCCAGGAGAGCTCCTTCCTCAGGCAATGTCCCTGTAGTGTCCTCTACTAAGAAAGCTTAACTTTGTGGTTATTTTCAAGGAAAGATGCTTAGATTAAATCTTTTTATTAGAACAGCACATATACCAAAGGGTAAATAAGGAGAAGAGATGTGATAAATTAATACATGGTGCAAGACTTTCCTTTTACTTTTGACACCGGGGATTGAACCCAGGGGTGCTTAACCACAGAGCCACATCCCCAGTCCTTTTAATATTTTATTTAGAGACAGGATCTTGCTAAGTTGCTTAGGGCTTCGCTAAGTTGCTGAGGATGGCTTTGAACCCCACAATCTTCCTGTCTCAGCCTCCCAAGCCTCTGGGATTATAGGTGTGCACCACCGTGTCTGGCTAGCACACCTCTTTTCTAATATAAGCATTTAGTGCTAGATTTTTATTTCCAAGCACTGCATCTCACAAGTTTGAGTATCCTGTAGTTTCATTTTCATTCAAATTATAATATTTTCTAATTTCTCTTATGACTTTGTTATGTGACCCATGGGTTATACAAAAGTGTTTTTGAATTTCCTGATGTTTGGGTATTTTCCAGCTATCTTTCAGCTGTTACTAATTTCTACTTTAATTCTGTTGTTATAAGAAAAAATACTTTGTATGATATTAATTATTTTATATTTGTTGAGATATGTTTTATGGCTTGGAATATAGTTTACCATAGTGAATGTTGCCTGCATATTTGAAAAACAAAAAATCGTAAGCTGCAATTATCTGTGAAAGTGTTCTCTAAATGTAATGTGCTTTTTTAATGAATTGATCCTTTTATCATCATGAAATGTTTCTCTTCATTTCTGGTAATATTCCTTTTTCTAAAACCTACTTTGTTTGATATTGATATAGTTTATCCAGTTTTCTTTTGATTACTATCTTCATGGAAGAACAGATAGTTAACATATTCAGGAATTGAACTGTTTGAGTTCTTGTTCTGGTTACTTTCAACATGACACTATCTTCAAACTTCTAAACCGACACTTTAGGCAAAGAGTGGTGTCTGGGAACTGGAGAATTTTGTCATTGTTTTTGCTTTACCTTCAGTTTAAGGAATTTGTGCATCTGTGCACAGAGGGTATCTCTCTTTGCTCTCCACCCTGTCTCTTTATTAAGTTCCTACTGCTTTTCACTCTTCTGATGCTTGCCTGGTGTTATAAGTGAATTATTACATTTCTAAGTGTTTGGAGATTGTAATGTTATTTGTCTATTATTGATTTCTACTTTAACTCCATTATGTTTAGAAAATATACTTTGTACTGTTTGGGGGAATAGCAGGGGGGGACAAGAGGAGCAAAGAGGAAACACTGGGGATTGATACGGAGCAAATTATATCCTATGCATGTATGATTATGTCAAATGAATTCCGCTATTATGTATAACAATAATGCACTAATAAAAGCCCTTAAAATTGTTAAGTTTGTTTTATGATCCAGGATATAGTTAATTTTAGTGTATGTTTCTTGCAAACTTGAAGAAAATGTATATTCCGTTGTTGGATAGAGTGTTCTATGTATGTTAATTAAGTCTTGTTGATTGATGATGTTGTTGGGTTCCTCTGCATGTAAGAGTTTACAAAAGATATCTTCTCCTATCCTTTTCTTTTTAACCTACATAAAGCATTAAATTTGAGATGAGTCATACATGGACAGCATATTGTTGTTTTGTGTTTTGTGATAATCTGTCTTCTAATTGTATTATCAAGCTACTTACATTTAATGTAATTATTGATATGTTTAGATCTAAGTGTAACATTTTTTTATTTGTTCCTTCCATTTTCTCTCTCCATTCCTTATTTCCTGCTTTCTTTTGTGTTGTTTGAACATTTTTTTTAGTATCCTATTTTACTTACCTACTGAGTTTTTGGCTACAAAATCTTACAAGTTTTTTGAGTGATTGCTCTAGGGGATTATATAACCGTCACAATCTAATTAGAATTCATATTTTATCAACTTCAAATGGAATATAGAAATTTTATAATGTACATCTCTTTATTCTCCCCCTTGATATCGTAATTGTTATACTTTACTACCCTATGCATTGAAAATCCCATGATACAATGTTATAATTTTATCTTTCAACCATGAAACATGTTTTAAGGATCTCAAGAGGAGGTACTCTATTATATTTATCCAGAAACCATTTGTTTTTTTCTTTCATTCTGTATGTTTCAATTTTCTTTCTGATATCATTTTACCTCCATCTGAAGAATTTTCATTTTTTTCCTTAAGGCAGGTCTCGTGGAAAAAAATTCTCTTGGATTTCTTTTGTCTAAGAATGTTTTAATTTCATCTATATTTCTGAAGACCATTTTCATTAGATATAGAATTCCAGGTTCTTTCTTTACAATGCCTAAAAAATTTGTGCCACTTCCAGCCTCCCTGGTTTTTTAATGAGAAATTCACAGTCATTTGAATCACTGTTCCCCTCTAGGGTATACAATGCTTCTTGTCTGTTTCAAGTCCCCCTACATTGCCTTTAGTTCTTAGAAGTTTGATTTTGTGTCTCAGATTGTGTATTTCTTTGGATTTATCCTGTTGAGAATATGTAAGTTTACGTCTTTTGCTAAGTTTTCTGTCATTAATTCTTAAAATTGTTTTCATGTCTATACTTGTCTCTCTTGAAACTCTGTTGACACATGCCAGAACTTTTGTTATTATCCCACATGTTCTTGAGGCTCTGTTATATATTTTTTTAATTTATATTCTGTCTGTGATTTAGACCAGATAATTTTTATTGGGCCATTTTTGAGTTTATGTGTTCTTCTCTCCATCATCTCCATTCTGGTATTGAGAGCATATAATAAGTTTTGTTTTATTTTTTTAAATTTAATGTTATTGTATTTTTCAGTTCTAATATATTTTTAATTAATTTATTTATTTTAATTAGGTGTATATGACAGCACAATGAATTTTGATTGATTGTACACAATTGCAGCACAACTTTACATTTCTATGGTTGTACACACCATATGTATAGTCATATATGTGCCTAGGGTAATGATGTCCATCTCATTCCACCATCTTTCCTGTCCCCATGCACCTTCACTACCCTCCCTCCCCTTTGCCCAGGCAAAGTTCCTCCATTTTCCCCATGCCTTCCCCTCAACCCCCTCTTTATGGATTAGCATTCACTTATCAGAGAAAACATTCGGCCTTTGTTTTCGGGGGATTGGCTTACTTTGTTTAGTGTGATATTCTCCAACATTTACCTGCAAATGCCATAATTTTATTCTCTTTTAATGCTGAGTAATATTCCTTTGTGTATATATAGCACAGTTTCTTTATCCATTCATCTATTGAAGGGCATCTAGCTTGCTTCAACAGTTTAGCTATTGAGAATTGAGCTGCTATGAACATTGATGTGGCTGTGTTACTATAGTATGCTGATTTTACCCCTTTAATTCTTTATATCTTTCATTTCTTGTTTTGAATTTTCATTTGTTTTATGATTGTTAGCAATTGCTTGGTGGAACATTTTTATAGCAAGTGTTTTATTTTCTTTGTCAGATAATTTAAACATCTTTTGTCTTGCCTTTAGCATTTGTTGATTTTTGCCCCCATGTTAATGGAGATTTTGCTGAGTTTTCATATACTGAATAATTTGGATTTCATCCTGCTCATTTTTCATATTATGTAATGAGCTTCTAGATCTTTAAAATATCTTATGGGAATGTTATATTTGTTTTAGTAGGTAATTACCATATTCAATTTCAGGCTTCACATTCAGCCCACCTTCTATGGCCTGTGATTCCAAAGTTAATTCAGTTCTCGAATGCTTTGCAATGTTATGGAGCTGCCCTGTGTATTTGTACCACCCATGGTTTGACCTCTGTTTATTAGTCCCAATCTCAGTCTTTGCTATGCTGATTAAATCAGGTCCACCCACATCTAACTTTGGAGTGACTCCCAAACATTTATTTTAAAAAACTTCAAGGTGTCGTTTCTTTGTTTTTCCTGAGTTTTACCCTCCCTATGATTTCTTGCCTGTTAACTCTCTAGTTTCTCAGAACTCCCATTCTTAATTCTTAGGCTAGAAAGCTGGGACTTCTGTTACCTTTCTCTGCTATGCTTTTGCAGCTGCTTCTGCATCCAGAAATAAGCTGTGAGAGGAGTGAGGGAGAGAAAAATATGAATAGGGTTTTGACTCACCCTCTTGGGACTGGAGCTCCATGGATTGTTGAGGTGATTCCCCTCCCTCAGAGTTTGGGTGTCTATGGGCAACCATTTCCATCACTCTTGCCTCCTCCAGGAGTTTGCTTGGGGTCTAGGATCCAAGAAAATAGGTGGGAGGATTAACCCCAGAAGGTTTTCATATTCTCCGTGAGCATTAGGAACTTCCTTTTCTGCTTGCTTATCCAGCCAGAACCAGAGTACTTCCCTGGAGTTCTCTCTATATCCTGGTGCTCAGTTCTGGATTTCAGATTGTGTTTTCAGGCTAAAGGAATGCCAGAGGGAGAAAAATGGTAAATTTACCACCAATTTGGTGGTATTTTAAATTCTGGTCTTCTTTCCTAAGCTGTCTTGCTATTATTTACTTTTCAGAGTCCTGAAGTCATTACTCCATGAATTTTGTCCTGGTTTTAAGGATGCATTCAGTGTGAGAGACAGGGTGAACTGTATGTACTTAGTCTAGAGGATCTAAAAGTTGATTGAATTATGAATCACAGCAATTCCAAATTTTGTTTATTTTCAAGATGTTCTTTTGTTCCCAGACCTTTTCTTTTCTTGACTGTCTTTCTATTTTAGTAGTTAATAATGTAGTAAAGTACATTTTGACCATGGAAATTCTTACTTATGCAATCAAGATATGAAAGGAGAGGCCTTCTATCATTTTAAAAATGATTTTTATCTTTTGATTAGATTTTCTATTTTATTTGTATTATAGTATTTCCTGTGTACTTTTGCTTCCCAATAGTTCATCAACCACTGCCTCTCCTAGTAGAGACATGGTATTATTTAAAATGGAAAAATATTAAAGGCACCCATTCTTCTGTCTGTGAAAAACCATGCTTAACTCATATTGTGATATGTTCTATAAATTTCACCTCCTCCACCCCGGAACAGTCTGTTTCTTAATTTTTATCATGTTATTTAGGAGATTAATGCTTACTTTTTCAGACTTTTGGATATATTAATGTATTTCCTGAGAATAAAGCTTGCACAATTTCTTCTTTTTGAAGTAATAGAATATTCTCAGTGTGACATCTTTTCTCTTGTATACCCTCCATGAACACTGCAAGAGAAATTATATTTTTGTGACTTTGGAGTAGTGGGTTGGTATCAGTTAATAACATCTAGATTATGATCTGTTCGTTCCTCTACCTTCCTCACTGGGCTGTGACTGCCTTAAGGGCAGGTGTAAATGATTTCCTCATGTTTGTATCCTTGTAGCCAGAAAAGTCAGGCAGATGTAGATATAAGAAATATTTATTCATATTCTTTCCCATAGTGATAATTTATTTGACATTCTGTATGTTTCCTAAGCTTATTTTCTATTCTTACTAATTGATTTTTCTGCAACAACAGTTTTATTATTAACCACTTCTAATAATGATTTAAATTGTTCCATAGTGACATTCAAGTTTATCCTGTTCCTCTTTCAAAGATACTAAAGAAACAGCTCCTTCTGATCTTGTTTGCTTAAATTTTCTCAGAGATCAGGTTTCCTGAGAGGCTATTTCAAAGTTTTGCTTTTGTTGTTTATCCATTGGAAGAGTCTGAATTATCCTAGTCCTGGATTTGGGATTGGGTCATTGTTGAAGGGGTGTGGGGTTTTTTTTCTTTTTCTTTTTCTTTCTTTCTTTTTTTGTGTTTTTTTTTTTTTTTTTTTTTTTTGTTTGTTTGTTTTGGTACAAGGGATTGAAACCAGGGGTACTTAACCACCGAGCCACATCTACAACCCTTTTTATTTTTTATTTTTGAGATGGGTTTTTGCCAAATTGCTGAGGCTGGCTTTGAACTTGTGATTCTCCTGCTTCAACCTTCCCAACTGCTGTGATTACAGGAAAGCACAACAACACCCAACTGAAGGGGCTTTCTTAAACCTCATGACAAACCAGGGCTGAGTAAGTTTATAGTCTGTTGAAGTTTATAGTTTCAGTTTGACTCATGGCAGAAAAAAATGGACATTAATATTGTTTCTAGAGTTAAGGTTTGATATCCATGCCAAACTTAAGAAGTGTAGTATTTCTATTTTCCTCTTTTTCAGAATATCAAATACTTCCAAATATGGAATATAGCTCATTGATTGAGGGTTCCCTTCTACAGGAGTGAGGTTTTTGTAATTGGAGTACCCCACTCTTAGTTCTGAGGTTGGGGCTCAGGCCAGTTGGTATTTTTGCCATTCAGTCTCTCAGATGAGAGGAAATCCACAACAAATAGTTCATGGCTCAAAGTCCAAGCCTACTGTTGTGTGGATTCTGAAGTCTGGCTTCGTTGTGCATCTAAAGGCTTAGGCCATACCAGGCTCATTTCTTGGCTCCTATGTCCCTTATGATACAGGGGTCTGGGTTTGGGTTGGCAGCTGGTGCCAACTTTTAATTCTTTCCAATTTTGGAAGATAAAATATGCATTTGCTGTAGGATATAAAATGTGTTCAAAATTCTTGTCAAACATTTTGGGTGTTAATGTAGATTTTTTTTTTTTTACCCTTTGACAGAAAATGTCATGGATATTTTAAGAGGAAAAAGGGAGAAGGGGCCTTGTATGAATTCTGTCATAGTGCCATTTTCCCAAAATGACAATATATTTTCATCTTAACTTCCTTACCTGTTATTTTTATCTGAGAACCCTCTCTATGTCATATCTGGTGGAATCTTACTTTTCAGCAGCATACTTTCTTGACGAAGTTTTCATCTTTTTGATAATTCTACCTATCATCATCTGCAATCCAGTTGTTATGTCTGCTGTCTTTCATTGTTCCTTATACAATTATGTATAAAATCCTTATAAAATTCCCCCTGTTCTCGTCCACGATTCAGCCATTCTTTTACATATACAGAGATGTATATTTTTATCTGAGAATAAAAATATATGAGATGAGGCATGAGAATGAGTTGTATGTTAACTTCACCTTTTCTGATCTTAAGTCTCCATTCTCAAAAGATGATCTTTAAGTAGAATAAAAAAATAAATAGCCACTATCTCCATTTTCTTCAGTTTTCCTCCTGGTCTCTAAATTCTCTTAGATATGCAGTTCATTTCCTTTTGATTTATTTTCACTCAGGTGGTAGTGGGAGATATTCATGGTCCACGTGGTGGGTACATCTCACAAGAGTCTATCATGTATCAGCTCCTGTTTCAGGAGAGTGTATATATCATGGCAGTGCACAGCCATCTAAACCAGGTATTTTGGTAACTGTCTTCATGAACTCAGGCTAGTTTATTCACTGAAGGTAAAGTTTTATAAGAATTAATATTACAGGCACATCTAACAGCAAGACATATATCTTATCATTATCTATATCACATCTTTGTATATGTGTGTACACATTTCTCTGCAGGAGACTAGAGTCAAGATCTGAAAGGAAATCTACAGCCAATTATTCTTTGTTTTTTTCCAGGGTGCCTGGTCTTACCTGTATGCTTCTCTGTCATCCATTTATTCCCCACTCTTTTGTACATGTTAATATGACCTAAAATGGCCATCTCCAGCTTCATTCCTCATCACTTCCCAGGTCAAATGCACAGCAGAGACTGACTAATATGTCTAAATTCCAAGCTCCTAGAAGAGAAAACTCACATGCTCAGATTGGGTCCTCTTGCCTATATCAAATAGGAGTACACAGGTGCTTCTCTGTAAATAGGATGGTAATTCTCAGAAAGGGAGCATATGAACTGGAAAAAAGTCTTAAAAGGGTGTGGACACAATGTCTCCTTCATAGAACTTCTGTGGCTACCACATTGTCTGGGACATGACAAGTGTGATTTCCTTTCCAGTCTCTGTGTCTGACTCCTCCTTAGAGTCTGGGATGTTCCTATTCCTCCAGAATGCCTGGTACTCCCCCTCCAGGGGCAGAATCCTACATATGTGATTTTAAGCTCTAAAATAGACCAGATATTCTTCATTTGTTAATCTTCTCTGTATGTCAGTTTCCCCATCTATAAAAAGTGGACAGAATGATACCTCTGAGTATTGGAAATTAATAGTACCTATAATAGTACCTGGCACACGGTATGCATATGAACAATTTTGAGCTTTAGTCTGTCATATTCTTGCCCCGGACATTGATTTATCCTTTTTCCTTAGGAATATTTTTTCATCTTTTTTGGCTTCCTTCCTATATTTCTTTTTATGACAGAGGCTGTCTTTGCCAAGCCCCTGTCTATGGTTGGCAGAATTCTGTTCTTTGGAAATTGGAATATCATTTGTCCATTTCCAGTATATCAGAGACTTTTCATTTGTATTAGTTGCTCAAGGAGCACTGGCAGAAGCTTGTTCATTGCGTTTGAAAATTATCCATTTACCTCGAGTTCTAATTTCTCAGCCCGAGACTTGAAAACAAGGGAATATGGGTGCTTTTCATTCTCCTAATGAATTTAAGGCTCTGATCCCCTTCATGGTGGCTCAATCCTATTCTTCTCAGTCCAAATACCAGGCTCTTGCAGAAGCAAATGGAATGCAGAGAATTTGATTTTCTTTATTCATCAATGTTCTACAGCTGACTCTGGATTCATTCCTTCCTTAAGCCTCTGTGGGCTCTTAGGATGACCAAGAAAGCCTTTCCTGAGACTCTTAGCAGTTTGCAAACCACAGCTTACTGCAGTTTCTGCCCATTATGACACGTTCGTAATGTAGCTCCTTCCCACCCTTTCAGAGTTTTCTTTTACAATCTGAATTAATTACTCCTGGATGGCACATCCAATGTTTGCTTGAGATAGCAGTTTGATTATGTGACTGACAAAATAACTTATTCCATGTCTGATTCCTGGGAAGGTTTGAGGTCACTGTAGCCGTGTTGTACTAATCAATACCCATTGCATTTTAGTTATTTGAAATAGCAGATAATTGTTAAGGGAAGAGACCAAGCTTTTCATCTTCTTATCTTCTGTAATGAGAATGGAGGCTGGTACTGAAGATAACAATAGCCACAATCTCTTGAGCTTTTACTAGATGTTAGGCACTTTGAGTATAACATCTTATTCAATCATCATAGTAATCACATGGAATAAAAGTTGTTACATCTCACTTTTTATGTATTAGACAACTATAATGTACAGAGTTTAGTTAACAGGCCCAGAATCCCTCAGTTACATGGTGTGCTGGGTTTCAAATGCCATTAGCCAAACTTCAGGGCCAGACTCTTAGAACTACAGCACTGTTCTGTTCCAGCCATTGTGGGACCCAGCAGGACTCTTGAATTGTGTGCCGGACCCACTTCTTTCTCACTAGGGTCATTTCCAAATGCATAAGGGAATTGCATTTTTGAGAATTACCTGCCTTCCCAAAGTATCGTGATTTATAATCCTGACTGCCCCTTTTTCTTAAATTTCTGAATTCTGCCTTCCCAAATCTAGCATTTACATTGAACATAGTACTTTACCCAACTGTTTCCTTTTTTTTTTTTCTGCCAGGGGAGGTGCTATGACAATTTTATTTCAAGTTCTTGTACTTTCCACTTTACTAATATTTCTTCTTGGTGAATGGAAAAAATTATGAGGTGATACTTCTTTTATTCCTCTCTGAGTCGGTATCCCTTGAATAGGACATTGCGTTTCTATCTCCCGTCCCCAGCTGAAGCTCATTCCTGTTAAGCTTGGGGATACCACATAAACATATTTCCCATACTATTTTAAGTCCTCTTCATATGTTTTATGTTTTGTTTTACAGATGTTGAAAGCAATATTGTTTATTACCTGACTCTATGATTTATTTGTTTGTTATTTAAAAGTCCTAGTGGCTCTTTTCTGTAGAAATGTGTTTTGTGAGTTTATTTAGGCATTTCTCTGTTGGTCCTAGACTAATAACCATTTGTAAGACTTATTGCTACACAATGTGCTTGGATTTTTAGGTTGAATTTCTTTTTCTTTTGTTTCTTTTTTTTTCTGTTTTTACTCTGAGATTATTGAAAACAATAACTTCATTTACCCATAACTGAAGTAATTCAAAGATGGACAGAGAAGAACTTAATACTGCTGCGAAGCATTGATGAGCCCCTGCTTCCTTCTCCTGCGTGCACATGGGCATCTGTGGGATGTCTGGACATTGGACAGCAGTCTCAATGATTGTCATCAAATTTCTCTTTCATTTCCTGTTTTTGTACAGAGAAATGTGAGAAATGTGAAAAATGATATGTCAACATTAGGGATTTCTGAAATTTTGTGTTAGAATTTAAGATTCAATGGCTTTGGAAAAATCTTCTCAGACACAAATTGAAGCTGTCAAGTTTATGGTCTGAGGTCAGCAATGGGGGTGTGAGGGAGGCACAGCTGTTTTTGAGAGAGAAGTTCTGACCCATTTTCATGATGTGTATGAGTGTGTGTGTACGAGTGTGTGCGCATTTGCACTAGCATAAGACACGATTTTGTGTTTACTCAGTCATTTCCCTTCTTTTTCAGATTGCAGCCCTCTCAAATATAAGCTTGGGAGTTAAGTATCACCCTGGCTAAGAACTTGCAATTTTGTTATCTTCAGTTTTGCTCCAGAAATACAGCCCAATTTGTTAATACAGTTCCTGACCCTTCTCCTTTCTGAATTCAGACCTTCACTGGGAAAAGAAGCAAAACTGCCACCCGGGCATCTAGACCACCTGTCTTCCTGCTGTAGACTTTAGTGATCTATGAGTCATTGTTTTCCCAGTTAATTTCCTTGAAGCTCTGTTCTGTTTCTTTTGGGAGCTTTATAGAGCTAGGTTTCAGAGTCCTGCTCATGTCCTCTCCCTTCTGTTCACGTTGACACTGAGTTTCCTAAATCATCTAGCTAGTCACTAGAGAAACTGGGATTTTTAATCCAGGAAGATCTTACGGCAATGGGCAATTGTATTCTCAACCCTGTGCAACTTTCTTATTGGAGGATCTCATCACTGTTCCATGCAACACAAGCTGTCACTGTTTCTCCTTTTGTGGAAAGTTTCCCTGAAAGCAAGGCTCCGTCTGGGTAGACATGGCAGGGGTTAGAAAGTCTTTATTAAGGTGCACACTGCCATAGACAGAGCATATTTCTATTTCTGGTTTTCTATGATGTTTCCTATAAGACATGGTTGCACTTTGTCTGAAAGAAGAAATCTGCTAGGGGATCGCTGCACCAACACCTGCAGAATTCTCCATAGACTCAGAAAAAAGAGACGATCAAGGCTGCCCTGGAAT
The DNA here is from genome assembly GCF_047511675.1 of Marmota flaviventris. Classification (NCBI taxonomy): domain Eukaryota; kingdom Metazoa; phylum Chordata; class Mammalia; order Rodentia; family Sciuridae; genus Marmota; species Marmota flaviventris. The sequence continues at coordinate 39,782,339 of NC_092501.1, read as the reverse complement.
GTTCTCTGGCTTACCTATAATACATGTCCCTAAAGATGCGACATTTATGGAAAGGAGCTGATTTAAAAGGGGATGCCTATGTGAAAATGTGAGAAAATGGGCTATTTTCAGTTTTGCTATGCTTTAAAGCCTGGAAAATCAGGAGCCACATAGAAGATTAACCCAATCTGTCTCCTGCTGTGATTCGACTGGGGCAGACTCTCTGAAGGCCTCACTGCCTGACTTTCATTAAGAGAGTCAAGTTGAATCAGGCCCTGACTCTGGGGTGGGATTGCTTTGCAGGGATATATTCTGAGCAGCTCTCTGGCAAGCCTATTGTTTTAGACACAGACAAGAAGGAGAATGTGGTTTTTGTTTGGTGATTAAATAAGATCGCATCTACTGGGCAAAAATAGGAAAGGAGAGAATTTCTGATGAGTGTTTTTAGTATGGTGTTAGGACCCCTAAAGCTACAGCCTAGAAGTGACTCATTGGATCAAACCTGGGAGTCAGGACATGCCTAGGCTAATCTTTAAATAAAATGTGGAGACGAATGACTTAGTATTCTAGGACTGGGAAGACTCACCATATTTTACCCAGAGGAAGAGGGAGAATTCAAAATTTCTGTATCATCCATTATAGGTGCTGGGTGTTTTAACTATTTTATTTTACTTTCTCTTAAAAACAACCTAAACTCTTTGAAAATCTAAACTCTTTTTAAAAGTACTGCTAGAATCATCCCCATTTTGTAAATTAAGATATAGAATCTCAGAAAGATTAAGCCATTAGGCCAAGGACACATAGCTGGTGAGTTGCAAATTCTAGATCTGGCATGCGGCCCATGATTTGGAGATGGTAGATCAGGATGAATTGTCTTCCTTATAGATGTTTAATCAAGCGGTGACCCTTACCACAGGATCTGCTTTCACAGATAAGCACACACATAAACACACACACACACATATTCACGTGTACCTAACACAGAAGATAATGGCTTTTGAGTATCTGTAAAAAAGCATGATTACTAGGACCTAGATGAGTTTATTGGGAACAAGCCTTTTCTGATTAACCTCGTTCCCTTTGTTGATAGGGTTACTGGACATGATAAGTTGTGAGGAGTCACCTTAATAATTAATTGTTGCCAGGGATAGCAATTGAGACTCCAAGTCACTTCTCATGGATTGGTTAGAGGTAGAATATTGCTCTGACTTCCCCCTCTCCAAACTTTGCAAGTATGTTCTTACTCACTCGGGACCCTGATCACACTCACATTGGACTCTATGGTATGCTTTCAGCCTCTGAGACATTGCTGATGACTGACCGTCACAGTTTGCCTCCACATTCACACCTCTCACAGAGTCCTTCAAATTTTGGAGATCCTTCTTTTCAATCTCTGCTAAGAATAGCATTTTTGCTGTTGTTGTTGTTGTTACTGCAGAATGAACCTCAAGGGGCTTTACCATTGAGCTACATCTCTAGCCCTTTTAATTTTTATTTGAGACTGGAGTCTCGCTAAGTTGCTGAGCCTACCTTCAAACTAGGGATCCTTCTACCTCAGCCTCCTGGGTTACTGGGATTACAGGCTTGCACCACCACTTCTGGCTGGATAGCAGGTTTTAAGTTTTTATATGAACCTGGCCACTGCCTTGAATGTATGAATAGACCAGGGTGGTTTCATGAGAGTGGAGTCCGTCATGGGTTTACAGCAATGCAGGGCAGGCACATAAATAAGCAGATAGCAGAGCTTAGCTCATGCTCTGAGAGGACAACTAGCTCACTGACCCACTGTAAGGCGATTGGGTCATAACATCCCCAGGCTGACTGAGAGAATGGTCAAACAAGGCACTACCTCATCTGTACGGTAAGGAGGACATGCCTGCAGTAGGAGAGACAGCAATTGCTTTTGTTTTCACTCATTGTGTAAAATATTAGCCCTGGAAGTAGTACTCAAAACAATATGCTTGAGCATTCATAATCCAAAAAATCTGAAATTTGAAATGTTCCCAAACCTAAAACTTTTGGAGCGCCAACGTGATACCACCAGTGGAAAATTACGCACCTGACCTCACATGATGTGTCATAGTTAAAACACAACAGGCCACACTAGACAATGCTGTATAAAATCGCTTTCAGGCTAAGGTGTCCAGGAAACAAATGAATTTCATGTTTAGATATGAGTCATATCATTGTGTATGTGAAGATATTCCAAAATTTGAAAACAAAAATCTGAACTCTGAAACCCGTCTGGTACCATGCTTTTTGTCTAAGAGATAGTCAACCTGCAATAATTTCCTTAGTTTAAGAATCTGCAGTGTCAGTACTATGCTTGTGAATGGTGAATCACCTCCAGTTAAAGAAGAAGGACTAAAACTGGATATTTTCCTTCCAAGATGGCTCACACATGTGACTGACAAATTGTTGCTGGCTGTGGATTGGGAGCTCCATTGGGCTAAGAGCTGGGGGGCCTTGGTTCTTATCTATATAGAGCTTCCTTTTTGAGACTGTCCACAGGCTGCAGGCTACTTGGGTTCCCTTACAGCATGGTGGCTGGGCGCTGAGAATGAGCATCCCAGAGAACTGGGTAGAGCTGTATGGCCTTTGATGACCTTGCCTCCAGTAGCATCATTTCTGCCACATTTTATTTGTGGATTCTGCCACAGAGGCCTGGCCCTGTGCAAGGAGCGGGGACAGAGAACTCAGTTCTTGATGAGAGAGATATCAAAATCCCACCGTAGGAAGAGCAGGTGGGATGGAAAACGTTGTTGTGACCTTATTTGGAGAATACCATCTGCAACCAAGGCTGTAAAGGGACAGAGTGCAAAGAGAGAACAGGCTCTAAAGTGTGTTCCCAGGTTTGGGTTTCAGGATCTTTGATCTAAAAATCTTGAATGGATAATTATCTCCCACAAGGTGACTGACTGACGTCAAGAAAGCTCACAGAAAAGGGTAGAATGTTTGTTCTAAGAGTATTGAAACTACTTGGTGATGGAGTATCCCAATTGTTGGCTTATTTCACCACAGTCAGAATGAAGGTGCAATATGGGGAATTTATCTTCATTCTGGTCCAATCTGGGAAAGAGAAGGTTTCTTCTAATGGGGAGATGGCAGAGAAGGCCATTTGTGTAGGATATCACTGTGTGTGTGTGTTTGCATGCACACACATGTACATTTATGTCTTCCAGACCCTAGCATAGACCAACAAGGGTGTATAAAGGTTAAGAGGTGTTAAGAACTAAGCCCTTGGGACCAATTCAACAATGTGATGGGGGCAAGGCTTCTGACATTCCCAATCTCTTAGAGAGAGAGAGGCTCAGGAGCCCTCAAGGCAAAAGTGATGTGTTAGTTGAAGCTATTCAGAGTTTACCTATGTTTGTGAGACTGATAGGGTTTATTCTGGGCAGGAAGAGGCTTGGGTAACATCTGCTTCAAAATAGAAGCCATAGTTCTGGTATCATGGAGATGGGTGGGTTAAGACCTTTGAAAATTGTTACCTGTTATCTTATAAACATAACTTTTGTTTTTAAATGTAGGAGGAAAAAAGTAATGTGGAGAAGAATATTGGGATAGGGAAGTACACTGCCTTGGAAATGATAAATGTTCAGTGAATCAGTAATTATATGGTCTATTTGTTTAAGGAACTGGTACATCTTAAACAGTTACTGAGGCTCAATGGGGAACATCGACTTTCAGGGATGTTAAATGCATCTGAGCATGTGAGGGCTTGCACCTGGTTGGGATGAATATGTTTGTATGCAGGGTAAATTTCACTTTAAATATGTGATTTTCTTCCTGGGTCTTAACTACCTGGGAAAGTATGATTCTTGGCTTTTTTAAGGCTGCAATATATATATTAATGGACCAAGAAAATTAGAAAACTGAAGTACCATTTGAATATAAAATAGTCTTATGAATTGTGAATTCCTTAGGATTAGGTGCTAAATTACAAACTTTACATGTTATTTAATTATATTTGGATTGTCAGGCAACAAGCATTTATTAAGAGCTTGCTCTATTTCAGGTGCTGAATTATATGCAGGCAGATGATGGAGAAATACCAGTTCTATGCTCTCTTCTATTTGGTGAGAAATAAATACAAACATTCATATGAATTAAATTAGATAACGTCATGAGCTAATTGGTTCTATGAAGAAAATAAAAATTAGTGGTGCAATAGAAATTGAACCCCAGCCATTAGGAAAGCCTTCCTGAAGAGGGCATTTGAGAAGAAACCTACCATTTGAAAACCTCACAAAGGAGAATTCCACAGAGAGCATCTTGATGGGATGAGCCTTGGGAGTATAGAAACAAGCTTAGTGGCTGGTGAGCCATGAACAGAGGAGGGTGGGGTTCAGAGAGGCAGACATGTTCTTCCATGGTGTAATTGTGGTAATTAATGGTGATGTGGTAACTTTGGCTATGGTGAGGAGTTTGGTTTCACTCCAACAGCAGGGTGAAACTGGAGGGTTTCAGCCAGAGGGAGGTACTATCTTGTTCAGAATTTAGGAATATCACTGGCTGTGTCTGAAGAGAGGACTGTGAAGGAGCCAGTTTGGAAGCAAGAGACTCCTACATTTGTCCAGACAAAAGGCTGCTGTGGCCAATCTAAGATACAGCAATGGAGACATTGAGGAGTGATAGGGTTTCTGCTACATGGTAAGAGTGGAATTGACAGAATGTGCACGTGGCTCCAATGTGAATGGTGAGGGAAACAACTAATTAGCTTTTTGGCCTGAGGAACCAAGTGAATGGTCAGAATGTTTTCTAGGAAGAAAAAAAATGGTGTGGGACAGTTTTAGGAGGTCTGTGTGGAAGTTAGGCTGAGTTCAGGGTGGTTATTCAACATCTAAGTGAAGGTACTGGTTTGACAGTTACGTGTCTAGCTCAAGGTGGAATTCACAGTCAGAATTATAGATTTATGAGTTAGCAGTCTAGAAATGGCACTTAAATGAATGAGACTGTGTGATATCACCTGGTAGACAGGGGAGGTAGAGCAAAAAGAAAACTTCCTTAAACCAGAAGGATGTCCCTTCAGTAGGACCTGTTAAGAATCCAGCCAGAAAGAACTTGTAGAAGGTCCACCACTAACTGTACATCTCTGAAACCCGAACTCTCCCCCCCTTCCCCTCACAAACAAGGGGAACTAAACGGCTGGTTGGCTGGAGCCAGTGAAGTGCACTGTCCCTGCTCAGCCTTGATGAGCCAGGCAAGGAAGAAAAGCTCCGCACAGCATCAGCGCTCGCTCCCTGGACTCAGACAACTATGAAACAGCTTTAGCCCCAAACAAGGAAAGCAGATTCACCAGGTCCTGACCATTGACTACTGGGGGCGGGGGTGTAATGGTGGGAAGACTTGGGACAGTCTCTGGGATTGTAGGGCCATACCAGGGGGAAAATGCCTGAATATCTAGAGATAGAGACCCAGTGGGAAATTGACAGAGGCTACACAGCAGAAAGGGGCTGACACCAGGCTGAACAGGTGCATAGCCTGAACCATGATCACAAATGGCAAGTGACAAGGCATTGTTGAGATATTTACAGGACCTTGTGTCAGACTTAGTAAACTGCGAAAATGAACACCTGCCATTCACAGCCCGGGACAGAGGAAACCAAAGTCCAAGTGAACCACTGGAGACCCTTCACCGTAGTACCTCAGAGAGTCTCATTAGCAGGGGGAATACTTCTGCATCACAGATCACCCATGGAAAATCCACAACCAGAATTCCTGTGCTCATAGACAGACACCAGCATCTTTGCTACCCTACAAGGATCCAATAGAGGGGAACAGATACATGGTGACCCAGAGCAAAACAGGGCATTTCAGAGCCTGCAATCCCGAACTACTGCACACAGTAGAATCAGCCAACCTACAACACTGAACCCTCCAAGTAGTTAGCTGCAAGCCCCTGAATTGGCAAACCAGTAGCTGATGGTAGGAGGTTTATAACAACTAGGGAATTGGCTCCTGTGCCCACAGTCAGAGACTGATGGGCATCTGCTGAATGTCCAAACCCAAGTGAAGTCCAAACCAAGATTCAACAAGAATTTTCTTCACTTTCACATAATATGCTATAAACAACTCTACTGTCAACTTTGGTCATATAAGTAACTCTTTAACTTGAGTGATAATTGTTAACCCAATAGCCAACATTGTACTTTCAACCCATTTGAATGCATTTCATCTAATGGTTTAAAGCATTAATTGAAATCAATCTTCCTAGCTTTGTTTTCCTAGCCCTTGCTGTCTGTAAGAGACTAACCTCACAGGCAAAGATACCCACAGCCTGAAAACAAAAAGATGGAAAAAAACATACAATTTACATGGTTTTTAAATTAGCTGGGGTTACTATTCTCATATAAGAAAAAGTGGACTTTAAGCCAAAATTCATCAGAAGAGACAAAAAACATCATTTCATACCACTTAAATGAATCATACATCAACAAGATATAACAGTCATAAATATTTATGTCCCACACAATGGAGCATCTACATACATCAAACAAACCCTTCTCAATATTAAGAATCAAATAGACTACAATACAGACAGCTAGGCAATTTTAACATGCTCTCTCATCACTGGATAGATCATCTAAACTAAAATTAAGTAAAAAGTCTACAGAAATAAAAAAATACAATTAATAATATGGAGCTCAAAGACACCTATAGGATTTTTCATCCATCAACAACTAATTTCAGTTTCTTCTTAGCAGCACATGGGATATTTAAAAAAATAGACCATAGGTCACAAAACAAATCTTAACAAATACAAAAAAATAGAGATAAATCAAAACCCATGAATCAGTCATATATCTATACTCCAATGATGAATCTGCTGAAAAAGAAATTAAGAAAACTATCCCATTCACAATAGCCTAAATAATAATAATAATAATACTTGGGAATCAATCTAACAAAAGAGGTGAAGGATCTCTACAATGAAAATTATGAAACATTAAAGAAAGAAATTTAGGAAATCTTTAGAAGATGAAAAGACTTCCCATGTTCTTGGATAAGCAGAGTAATATTGTAAAAATGGCCATACTATCAAAAGCACTATTCAGATTTAATGCAATTCCCATCAAAATTCCAATGATCCTTCACAGAAATAAAAAAAATAGCAGTCATGAAATTAATTTGGAAAAATAAGCAACCCAGAATAGCTAAAGAAACCCTTAGCAAGAAAAGTGAAGCAGGAGGCATCACAATGCCAGACCTTAAATTATACTGCAGAGGTGTAGTAACAAAACAGCATGCTACTGGCACCAAAATAGACATGAATATTAATGGAACAGAATATAAGACACAGGGTAAAACCCACATAAATTCAGTTATATTTAACAAAGATGCTAAAAACATAAATTGGAGAAAAGACAATCCTTAAAAAACTGGGAATGGAACAACCATATAACCCAGCTATCCTACTCTATGAAGTGACACAGCCACATCAGTGTTTGTAGCAGCATAATTCACAATAGCTAAGCTATGGAGACAACTTAGGTGCCCTTCAACAGATGAATGGATAAAGACAATGTGGTATATATATATACAATGAACTATTACTCGTCATGAAGAAGAATGACTTTATGGAATTTGCTGGTAAATGGACAGAACTGGAGACTATCATACTAAGTGAAATAAGCCAGTCCCCAATGTTGAATGTTTTCTCTGTTGTGTGGAAACTAATTTAAAATACGGAGGGGGGATTAAAAAAAGAATAGAAGATGAATCAGTGGAGTAGATAAAGGGGAATGAAGGGAAGGGAGGAGGGATGGGATAAGGAAATACAGTGGAATGAATCTGACCTAATAGTCCTATATACATATATGGATTTACCACAGTAAATCTCATCATCATGTGCATCCACAAGATACTAATTAAAAAGAAAAAAGACTATAATAGCAGAAAGATCAGTAGAGGGAAGGAAAGTTGAGGTGGGAAGAAGGGAGGGGGTGAGAAAGTATTGAATATTGAATTAGAACAAATTATATTGCAGTCTTTTCTAATTATGTCAAAATGAATTCTGTTCTCATGTATAACTAGAATGAACCAATAAAAAAAGAGAAGAAAAAAATTATTTATAAAATATGGCAGTGATGTACATTTTTTTTGTCAAGATAACTGTTTACATTGATTTATCTGCTTGGGTGTACTGTGATGGCAGAAGATATAGAGATGTCAGTATTATTTTCTCTCAATGAGTCCAAGGGAATGAGAGAGGAGCCAGGAAATGTCAGATGGTAACAAAATATTTTACTGATGTATTGTACCATGGGCACTAAGTTGAGCAAGGAGGTGAGGACATGAGGACAATGATGGACAAAGTAAAAGGGGCAGGATCAAATATTCCAGGTCCCAGCAGCAGCAGAGTGGCAGGAGTGACCATGACAAAATCAGCAGTCTGCAAAGACAGGAGGTGCAGGATAGGTAAGGAGGAGTGGAGGATCTGGAGTAGCTAATGGTGGCAGTGAGGTCCAGAGGGCACGGGGTTGAAATGGTGTAGAAGGTAAGGTTGCCGGAGTGAAAGATATCAGGCACCGAGAGCAGAGGTTGTTGGTTGGATCAGTTGTGCGTTTTCCAAAAATGATGATGTCAGTGGTACGGAAAAGGAGGACAGTGATTCAGGCCCCCAAGTCTTCAAAGAGAAGGAATGACTATGAGGTCAAGCAGATGACCTTGGCAGTGAAGGGTGATGAGGGAAGAGCCCAACAACTTGGGTTTCAAAAGAGCTGGGGTTTGGGGAAGACAGAAGGGTGGGGAGAATGAGGGTTACAACCTCAATTTCTAGGCACAATGGTACAAAGCCTGGGGTGAGAATGTGCAGGGTGGACAGACAAGATGTTCTGTGATACCAGGTAAAGGAAAGTTCAGTCAAAGGCCAAAGTCCATGCAGAATTCAGGGATGACAGAGTAGGAGTTCCTCTAGGTCACAGAGGCTCTTCTCCCTACACTACAGGGGTGTGGCCCTTGACAGCCCCTAATGGCTCAATGCAATTAGACAGTTAAAATTTTATTAACATGTCCTAATTTCCATTTCCTAGTTCTCCCATGTAATTTTATCACATGGTACCATTCTCTCTTCTTTTCCTCTTGGTTAGCAAAGGAAGTTCCAACTAAGATATACCCATTCAGAGGGACACAGAGCCTGCTAATTCTTCTTTCCTGTGATGCCCTCAGATGTCACCTGTCATTGAGCATCCCCTTGGATGTTTTACCAGTGCAAGGGAAAAAAAAATGGCCTCAGTCAGTCAGGTTCCGACACAGTTCCCTCCACTTACAACAAAGACATTTCTAAAATGTGTTCTAGTGTTTAGATACAGAACCCTGTCCCAGAAGTTGGAAAGTTGGCCTCTTTTCTGTAAATATAGGGGAGTGAGTGGGTGGTGTGGCAGTCTGAAAAACCAGACAATGACATCCTCTGGCCCACTGTCCCCTCTATTGGGTGTGAAGACAGATGTTTTTTTTTCAGTTCTTTTTTAAGTTTCAATGCATTTTTAAATTGACTGACTCCCTTCTTCCTTCTCTTCGTTCTTCCCACCTCTTCTTCTCTCCCTTTTCTCTGTCTCCCTCCCTTTTCTTTCTTCCTTTTTCCTCCTTTTTAATAATTGTGTATATCTATGGGATATAACATAATGTTTTGACCTATGTATGCCTTTTAGAGTCAATCAAGCTAATTAATACATCACCACTTTAGCTTATCATTTTTGTGTTGATGATGTTAAAAATCAATTATTTTACCAATTTTGAAATGTACAATACCTTACCATTAATTGTGGTCACCATAGAGTACAATAACTCACGTCCAGACTCATTCCTCGGGTCTAACTGAAGCTTTATACCCTTTGGTCAATAGTTCCCCTCTCCCAGGCTGTACCTGCACCCAGCCTCTGCAATACCTTTCTACTCATTCTCTACAGTTTAGATTTTACACACAAGAGAAGTCATATAGTATTTGTCTTTTTTTTTAAAGTTTCTTTTCAATTCACATATGATTTCTTTTTTTTTTTAATTTTTATTGTTGGTTGTTCAAAACATTACATAGTTCTTGATATATCATATTTCACACTTTGATTCAAGTGGGTTATGAACTCCCATTTTTACCCCGTATACAGATTGCAGAATCACATCAGTTACACATCCATTGATTTACATATTGCCATACTAGTGTCTGTTGTATTCTGCTGCCTTTCCTATCCTCTACTATCCCCCCTCCCCTCCCCTCCCCTCCCCTCCCCTCTTCTCTCTCTACCCCCTCTACTGTAATTCATTTCTCCCCCTTGTATTTTTTCCCTTTCCCCTCACTTCCTCTTGTATGTAATTTTGTATAACAATGAGGGTCTCCTTCCATTTCCATGCAATTTCCCTTCTCTCTCCCTTTCCCTCCCACCTCTCATCCCTGTTTAATGTTAATCTTCTTCTCATGCTCTTCGTCCCTACTCTGTTCTTAGTTACTCTCCTTATATCAAAGAAGACATTTGGCATTTGTTTTTTAGGGATTGGCTAGCTTCACTTAGCATAATCTGCTCTAATGCTCTCCATTTCCCTGCAAATTCTATGATTTTGTCATTTTTTTAATGCAGAGTAATACTTCATTGTGTATAAATGCCACATTTTTTTTATCCATTCGTCTATTGAAGGGCATCTAGGTTGGTTCCACAGTCTTGCTATTGTGAATTGTGCTGCTATGAACATCGATGTAGCTGTAGCAGTATCCCTGTAGCATGCTCTTTTTAGGTCTTTAGGGAATAGACCGAGAAGGGGAATAGCTGGGTCAAATGGTGGTTCCATTCCCAGCTTTCCAAGAAATCTCCATACTGCTTTCCAAATTGGCTGCACCAATTTGCAGTCCCACCAGCAATGTACAAGTGTACCCTTTTCCCCACATCCTCACCAGCACCTGTTGTTTGACTTCATAATGGCTGCCAATCTTACTGAAGTGAGATGGTATCTTAGGGTGGTTTTGATTTGCATTTCTCTGACTGCTAGAGATGGTGAGCATTTTTTCATGTACTTGTTGATTGATTGTATGTCCTCCTCTGTGAAGTGTCTGTTCAGGTCCTTGGCCCATTTGTTGATTGGGTTATTTGTTATCTTATTGTATTTGTCTTTTTGTGCTTGGCTTATTTCACTGGACACTAAATTTTTAATCTATTTTATTGTAAGAAATACGGTGAGCAAATTACACCTGTTTAGAAATTTAACTTGTAAGATAACTGGAATCTTGTTTAAATAAGCATAAAAAACCTTTTTCAGAGCCCATATTTAATTAAAATTTAATTATGTCTCACTTAAATTCAAAATGATTGTTTTCTCATAATATTTCTGGAAGTGTGTTGAAGGTTTTCCAACATACAGCTTTGGTATGGTACCAGGGATACTTGGCCAAAGAGGGAAAAGTTGGTGGTGTTGTTCATACCTATGGCTTTTCAGACTTCTGGTACAGAGGTTCTGTATCTATACACTAGAACACATTTTAGAAATGTCTTTGTGGTAAGTGAAGGGAACTGTGTCGGAATCTGGCTCACTGAAACCATTTTTTCCCCTTTCCACTGGTAAAACAAGTCTTTGGTAAATCCAAAGGGATGCTCAATGACAGGTAACATCTGAGGGCATCATGGGAAGGAAGAACTAACTGGCTCTGTGTCCCTATGAATGGGATATGTTAGCTGGAAATTTCTTTGCTAACAAAGAGGAAAAGAAGAGAGAATGGTACCATATGATAAAATTATATGGGACAACTGGGGAATGGAAATTAGGACATATTAATAAAATTTTAATTGTATAATTACATTCTCAAGTTGGGTGATTGCCTTACTTGCTCTTAATTTGGGTGGGGAAGATTTTTATGAGCAATTATTGTGAAATTTTATATACTCTTTTGCGGGCTGTGGGTTAAGGCACAATGGAACTTAAAACTGGATGCAAAGCTGCAGGCTCTACTCAAACACCTGCTACCAGACTCTGATAGAATTTCCTGGGAACCACCAAGTCATTTTGATTCCTTAATTTTCTCTGTGTGTGTATATGTGTGTGTTTACTACTTTTGGAAAAGTTTCTAGAGTTGTGCCAAAGAAGACTGGGAACCAATTTAAATAATTTGGGGGAATGCCCAAGGGCAACAGAATGTGGGGAAGCTTCTGGAATTGCAGAGGTAAGCAGAATGTTCCAGCACCATCCTGGAATGCCACATCCGCAGCACCATCATCTTGGAAGGAAAACAATTTTCATTTAAAATTGTAACTGACATCTGTGATCCATTTCCTGCAAAGAGCAGGGGTCGATAAATGGATTGTAAGAAATTGTGAGCATTTAATGGTTTGAATTTCAAAGGATGCCGGAAATCTCCATGAAAATGCTAAGAGATTTTTATAGAACACGTTAGAAGAATAGAAGGCTAGGCAGGGTAGCAAAGGATTGATGCATTAATTCAACAAATGTTTTCTTTTTTATGAATTTCTTCTTATTCCTTTTTGTATGATAGGAATTATTGGTGGGGGGTTGGGGTGATATCAGTAATTGAAGGAGAAATTCCTATTGTTGTGGAACTTACATTGCAGAGGAGAAAGATTATTTTTTAAAAAGAAACAAAAAAGAAAAGCATAGCCATGAGTTTGGTATAAAAATAATACTGGCACACTGGAAGGAATGATGGGAGTGGGATTCAGTTTCCAATTGGGTGGGCAAGGAAGGTTTTTTTGAGAAAGAGCATTGTCACAACCATCTCAGGATGTGAGGCAGTATGCAGTGTGTACAAATGAATGATCCAGGCAGAGGGAACAGTGCTTGCAGAAGCTGTGACCAGCAAGGAGGCATTGTGGCTGGGGGGGGGGGGGGGGGGGGCGGGGGAATCAGGTGGGAGTAGTAGGAGGTGAGGACTGAGAGCAGTGAATGCCATTGTAAAACCAGTCACTGCTTCTCTCATTCACATGCAGCAGCTTAAACTGACTTCGGTTTTAATAGGGTCGCTATGGGAAAAATTTCAGACTAGATTGTGGGCCAGCAGGAGTGCAGGCAGGAAGACCTGGGAAGAGACTATTGAAATATTCCAGGTGAGCAATGATGAGTTACCCTGCACCAGGGTGGTAATGAGGAAGGTGGGAGAGGCGTAAGGTTCTGGATATATTTTCAAGGTAAGCTATCAGGATTGGTCCAGAGGTTGAGCTTGGGCAGTGAAACAGAAGAACCAGGGTTGGGTCTCATCTTTTAGGCCTGAATCACTGGAAGATGGAGTTGCTATAAACTTCACTGGTGAAGACTCAGGGGATTTTGAGTGGTAGGGAGAATTTGAACTCCAGTTATTTTTTTCCCTTTTCCGTCCTCTCTCCCTTCACTTTTTTCCTCCCTGTCCCCCTCCTTCTCCAGTACTGGGAATTGAATTCAGGTGTGCTTTATCATCGAGCTGAGTCCACAGTCCTTTTTTATTTTGAGACAGTTTCTCACTAAGTTGCTGAGGCTCTCATTAAGTTTCTGAGGGTGGCCTTCAATTTGTGATCCTCCTACCTCAGCCTCCTAAATTTCTGGGATTATAGGCTACTTTTGAGCTACCTCTTAGACATTCAAATAGAGACACATCTAGAGCAAATAGTGGCAATGAGATGTGTCTGGAAGTCTAAGGGAAGGTCTAGGATGCAGCTGTAATCATGAGAGTCATCCATGGTCCTGGATGAGGCTTCTAAAGAAGAGTCTGCAGATAAAAAGAGAAGGCCAAATAAATGAAGATTGAGAACTGAGCATTGAATTTGGTAGCCAGAGGTTACTAGTGACTCTGATAAGAGTTCTGGGAATGAAAGGCCCAACTGAAAATGATCCAAAAGAAAATTGAAGCAGAGAAATTTGAAACAGTAAGTAAATGCAATTCTTTAAATTAGTTTTCTTGTAAGGAGTGAACAGAGAAATAGGGTAATTTGAAGCAGAGTCAGAAAGTTAAAATTTTTTTTTTTTTTAATTTTGTACCTGGGATTAAACCCATAGACACTTAACCACTATGCTACAACCCAGCCCTTTTTAATTTTTTTTATTTTGAGACAGGATTGTCCTAATTTCTTAGGGCCTTGCTAAGGTGCTCAGCCTGGCTGTGAACTTGTGATCCTCCTGCTTCCCAAAGTGCTGGGATCACCAGCATGTGCCACTGTGCCTGGCAAGTATTTTTTTTTTTTTTACTATGAGAGAAATAGCATCATGTTTGTGAATGATCCATTAGATAAAGTGAAAATTATGATACAGAAGAGAGAAAGAATTTATTAGCTTTGTTTCTAAGTGGGTGAGAAGGGCAGAGGCCTGTAAGCAAGTTAGTTCATGGTGTCACAATGAAACTCTGTTTAAGCTCTGATTCTGGGTGTGGCATAAAGGTATTGGAGTTTATTCATGCCACTTTCTGGTAGCTTTCATTAGATTTAGGAAACATGGGAGAAAAATGCAGGAGTATAAAGTTAGCTCAGTTTTCTGGTAGGTCTGATCGGAGATGGTTGGTTAGCTTTGCAGGCAGTGAAGGGTGGGGCAAGGATTCTTCTGTAGAAGCTCCTTCTGCACCCCACCCCATCTTGCCCACTGCCACCCAGTTTCTAGTCAGTGAGGTGGTCCCCTTGTTCTGCATACCTGTCTCTCCATTATTCCTGCTTTATACATTTCAGTTTTCTAAAAGATCAGACAAAATAGAACCTGGGAGGGGGAAGAGGGCTCTTAATCTGGAAACTGCTTGGGGGATTCCTTGGCTTAGGAAGGTAAAAAAATCTATTTAGCAGTTTCCTTAGAATTTGTGATATAGAAATTCCCCCTTATGAAGTGTGTGTGTGTGTGTGTGTGTTTGGAAGGGGTATTTTCCAAGACCCTCAGGACCCTCAGTGGATGCTCCAAACCTTGAATTATACTGAATCCTATATACAGGTACTGTAATACAGTACCAATCTATGTGGTAACAGATGGCTGAGTGACTGATGGGTGGGGCTGATGGATATGACAGACAAAAGGTTGATTCATGTCCCAGGTGGGACAAAGTGGAATAGTGTGAGATTCCATCACACTATTCAGAAGGGCATGCAATTTAAAACTTATGAATTGTTTATTTCTGGAATTTTCCATTTAATATTTTTTGAACCCCAGTTGACCAAAGGTAATAGTAACCATAGAAAGCAGGTAAGAGAGGACCACTGTATACATCCATGAATAAGTCCATTTTTAATAATACTACACTGCTTCATAGATAGTGTAGATGTCTCATAACAGATTTTTTTTCAAATTTCTTCCTCCTGTCCCTTTTAAAATTACTGCCATTCATTTTACTTATTCAAAGTTATAATCACACAATATATTGTTGCTATTATTATTTTGAACAAATTGTTATATATTAGATCAAATAAGAATCAGAAAATTAAAGGTTTTATATAATCTTTATTCCTTTTCAAATTCTTCTTTTTTTCTGTGCAGATCTGAGTTTTGAACTTTATTACATTCTTTTTTTCTGAAGACCTTATTATTTTGGTGCTGGTGATTAAATCCAGGAGTGCTTTACCACTGAGCTGAATCCAAAGCGTTTTTTTAAATTTTTATTTTTAATTTGAGACAGAATCTCACTAGGTTACTGAGGCTGGCCTCAAACTTGTAACTCTCCTGCTTCAGCCTCCCAAATTTATATGTGGGGCTGAGGATCAAACCCAGACATGTGCCACTGAGTCCATTTACCTGCAAACTGAAGAACTTCTTTTAACATTTTTGCAAAGTAGGTCTATTGGTGCTATTCCACCAGTTTTTAAAAATGTTTTTATTATTGCATAGTAATGTTTCATAAGAGTGGTGTTCATTGTGACATATTCATATCTGTACATATCATAATTTGTTCATTTCATTCCTCATTATTTCCCTTTCTGTCCCCACTCCTCTCTCCATGATCATTCATCAGCCGTAAAGAAGAAGGAAATTATGTCATTTGCTGGTAAATGGATGGAACTAGAAAACATCATGCTAAGTGAAATGAGCCAGACTCAGAAAGTCAAGAGTCAAATGTTTTCTCTCATATTTGGAAGCTAGAGAGAAAAAAGGAATTAAACTAAGGGAATCTCACAAAAATAGAATTGAGATCAGGGAAACAGAGGTAGGGGATCAAGGTAGGGGGAGAAAGGGAGAGAAAGAAGAAGAACAGGGAAATAAAATAAACCAAATTATGCTATAAATGTGTGTGACTATATTATGATGTATCCTACTTTTATGTGGGACTATAAATCCACCATTTTCTTGGGTCTGGTAGTCTTTATTTCTTCATCATTTTAAAATTATTAAATAAAATTATCATTTCAGGACACAGAATTCTATAGTTCGCTTAACTGTGTTCTTGCTTTCATGATGTGTAAAGGAAGTTCAATCTAATTTGTTCTTTTTTGCTCTGTAAGTAAGATATTTTTGGTGTTTTCTTTTAAAAAAGTACCATTTGACTTTGATTTTCTACAGTTTGAATATGATGTCCCTCATGCAAAATCTTGATGTTTTATTGTGTTTGGTGTTTTCTGAGCTTCCTACATCCATGGTTTGGTGTCTCACCCTAATTTTAGAAAAATCTCAGCCATTATACCTTCAAATATTTCTTCTGTTCCTTTTTATGTCTTCTCATTGTGGTAATCTCATTATGTATATACTACATCTTTTGTAATTTTGTGGTTATTGGATGTTATCCTCCCTTTTTTGCTCTGCTTTTCTTTTTTTTTAGTTTTATTGATTTTATTTTTTTAATACATGACAATGACAGCGGAATGCATTACTGTTCTTATTACACATATAGAGTACAACTTTTCATATCTTTGTATGTAGAGTATGTTCATGCCAATTCATGCCTTTATACATGTACTTTGTTTTTTTGTATTACAATTCTTATTACATATATATACTACAATTTTTCATATCTCTGTTTATATATAAAGTGTGTTGGTACCCAATTTGAGTCTTCATACATGTACTTTGGATAATGATGTCCATCATATTCCACCATCCTTGCTAACCCCAGCCTCCTCCCCTTCCCTCCCACCCCTCTTCCCTCTCTAGAATTCATCTATTCCTCCCATGCTCCCCCTCCCTACCCCACTATGAGTCAACCTCCTTATATCAGAGAAAACATTTGTTTTTTTGAGATTGGCTAACTTCACTTAGTGTTATCTTCTCCAATGCCATCCATTTATCTGCAAATGCCATGATTTTATTCTCTTTTAATGCTGAGTAAAATTCCATTGTGTATATATGCCACTTTTTTTAATCCATTCATCCACTGAAGGGCATCTAGGTTGGCTCCACAGTTTAGCTATTGTGAATTGTGCTGCTATAAACATTGATGTGGCTGTGATCCTGTAGTATGCTGTTTTTAAGTCCTTTGGGTATAGTCCAAGGAGAGGGACAGCTGGGTCAAATGGTAGTTCCATTCCCAGATTTCCAATGCATCTCCATACTGCTTTCCATATTGACTGCTCCAATTTGCAGTCCCACCTTTGCTGTGTTTTTCAATGAGGAAGTTCTTGCTGACATGTCTTCAAGGTCACTGATTCTTTCTGTGGCCATTTCTAGTCTATGGATGAGCTCATTGAAAGCATTCTTTATTTATTATGTAGTATTTTTGCTTGTCAGCACTCCCTTTCATCCTCTCTTAAGAGTTTCCATTTCTTTGCTCACATTATTTGTCTGTTCTTGTATATTATCCACTCTTTTTCATTAAAGTCCTCAGTATATTAATCATAGATATTTTAGAACTTACAAGCTGGTAATTCCAAAATCAGTGCCATAACTGAGTCTACTTACAATTTTTGGTTTGTCTCCTTAGACTTTAAAAATTTTATTTTTATGTATTTATTCACTTATTTATTGCTTCTTAGAATACCCTGTATTTTTTTAAGTTCAGTAAGATATTTTGGATAAAAGGGAATGAAGTAAATAGTCTGTTAATATGAGTTTTTATGTTTATCTTTCTAGATGTTAAGCTGCTTATTTATTGTTTGCTATATCTATGTATCAAAGGGTAAAATTTCCTGTATGTCTCTGTGTGTGTCTCCTATCTCAGTTGTCTTTGAGTTTCCCTAGAGATTCCTTCTTGAGTGTCTCAAATCTGAAGTGTCTCGAATCTGAAAATCCTGTTTTTATATAGAAACAATGTTGATGTTTTGGTAAAGTGTGGAGAGAGCAGAAGCTTCTTATTTTATGATAATCAGATCTCAGTCTTTTGTTGGGCTCCTGTCCTTCCTATACTGGGACCTTTAGAAGTGCTTCTCAGCTCCCTTTCTTCACTCTTAATGTGACCTTGGAAGGTTAGAGGTGGGGGAAGTTGGGCATTCCTTTTCCCCCTTGTTGGTTATTGGATGAAACTCATGTTTCCTAGGCTCTGGTAAATTAGTTTCTCCTAAGATCAGGCCCTTGATAATGAGAAAAGAAAGTTCTGGACTTACTTCAAAATGGATACTTCTCCATGTTTTTTGTCTGAGGCATGAGAACATTTTCCTCTGATCTCTACCCCAATAGCTTTGTGAGATTTTTAGAGTTCAAACTCATGAAGTTCCACCACCAATGTTCCAAACTGTGGGGCCCCACCCAAGAGTTTTTCTCTCTCAAATTAATTCATATTAAGCCTCCAAAACTTAGTCAACTATCCTTTAAGTGCTTCTGCCAGGCTGCATCTGTGACTTCTTTACCTGAAAGTTTGATATTCCTCTATTTCTTCAGATTTGGGGCAAGAGATTTGACCTGTGCCCTCAACTCTCTAAAAGCTCTAAGAAGAGTTATTGAATTTTAGTTTGTTCAGTCTTTTCTTTCTCTCTTTTAAAATTATGATTATTCAATCATATTAATTGTAGAAATTAATGGGCTTCTCTATGACATTTTCATACATGTATATATAATGCTTTCATCATATCCACTCTTCCTAATTCTCTCTCTTGTACAAACCTTTCTTCCCCCAAACACAGCTCCTTTCCTAATAGTCTGTCTTCTATTTTCAGGTCATTTTGTTTCATTGTTGTTTTATCCACACATGCAAGAAAACACAAGATACTTATCTTTCTGTCTGCATAATTTTGCTTAACATGATGACCTCCAGTCTTACTTTCCCAAAAATGACATGATTTCATTTTTTTATGGCTAAATAAAACTCCATTGTTTTTATATCCCATTTTTTTCCATTTCTTTATTGATGGGCACACAAGATGATTCTATATCTTCACTATTGTGAATACTACTGCAATAAACTTGGGCATGCAGGTATCTCTTCTGTATGCTGACAATATTTCCTTTGGGTATATACCCAGGAGTGGTATAGCTGGATCACGTTATGGTTCTATTTTTAGTTTTTTGAGGAACCTCCTATATTTTTTTATAGTATGCTCAGTCTTTTCTTAGGAGGATAGTGTGGCAACTTCCAAGCTCTTTCTATTTCAGACCGAAAGCCACAGTCCAAAGATTTTCCTATGGAAGATGAATCAGTTAGACTAAAAGAAAACAGAAAAATCAGCACCAAAGAACTCTGCTAAAAAAAGAAGCAAGATGCTCAATGAAATAAGTAATGAGAATTCTTTTCTTTGGACAATGGTTTATTTGGACCCAAGCACAAAAATTCCCTTTCTTCCTCCTGATCCTTTTCCTTTTGCTTCTCCCTTCTTTTTGCTATCATCTTCCTTTGTCTTGTTGTCTTCCTCTCTCTTCTCCTGCTTCTTCCTTTCTTTTTAGAGCATGGGGAATTTCTCCCATGGATCAGTCATGCCAGTCCTGAATGAGGCAGGCTAACACCTTTTCAGGCTGGCGCTATTGATGTGTCGAACAGATGCAGCATGTTAGGGTCAGCTAAAGGCTTACATTGAAGCCCTTCCAAGATCACATACATAATGAGTCAGGTGAACATATTTTTTCAAAGATTTTAAAAACAATGTTATTTAGGTATAGTTGACATATAAAAAATATGCACAATTAATGTGATGAGTTTGGAGATAAGTAAACATGTGAAAACATGTCTACCATCTATGCTCTAAACATATCCATCACCTCAGTAAGGAAGACTCTTGCATGATCCTTACTATAAATTTTATTTTTGCCAAAAACAGGGCAGATGGAGGGTGGTTTAGTTCTCATGGATTGTCTCTGGATGTGACTACTTCAGTTTTCAAGTGAGGGTGATTTGTTCACTTACCCAGTGCTGAGGACAGCTGTTCTAGATGACCACTTGGAAGCTACCAAAATACCCACTCTTCTCACCATGTCAGAGTTTATGGTGGCATTTTTATTGTTTTTAATATGCTTTGCTTATACTCTAGTGAACCATTTCAGTCTTCCTTAATTTTTACAGGGCTCTAGGTGTACAGCAAACATATAAGCTCTTCTTTTTGGTTTCAGAGGAAAAAGTTATTCAGAGTCAACTACTGCAGCCTGCATTGAGCAGTTCAGGCTTTAGAAATGGCAATCTCAGGACCATGTTTGTGTGAGGACTGAAAAGCATTGGTGGATGATGGACAAAACCACAAACAGACTGGACAAAGACCATATATATGTATGTGCCTTATTAAATGCATGATGCTGTTAACACTATTCAAGAGCACATGCAAACATCCTTGCAATCTTGGTTACCAGGAGGGACTGTCTTTTGGGGGAACAAACCTAAAAATCTCAGGATATTGTTATGCAACTCTTGGTCCTTGTGGGATCCAGGAATCTAGTTATAAGGCTGAAGCTGCAGTTTCACTCATAACACTCTCACTTTTTTCTGTGCAGTTTCAAGAAGATACAGTATAATGCACCCAAGGGCCTTGAGTAGGGACATAGTGGAAAGAGTGTACACTGTATTGATCTTGGGTGGGAGGTGATGGAGATGGGTCCAAAAGACAATGAAAAGAAGGGTCAAACCAAGCAAACAAGGCCGGGATGGCAGGGGGTCGGGGGACAAAAAGTTAAAAAAAAATAGATGCTTTCAAATATGAAAGTGAGTTGGAAGAGAGTCACATTTTTTTTTAGGGGAAAATAACTTAGAAGGAACAAGAAAGGGAAATGGAATTATTTTTTTGCTTCTGTATGTCAGGCTAAATTAACTTTAAAGGACATAGATTTGGAAATCAGATGTCTAGAGACTGAAATTCAGTTCTTCCACTTACTAGTTGAGCCAGTTGCTTAACTACTCTGTTTCTAGAGACTTTATGAGAATTAACTGATTTAGTCATTGTAAAGTTCTTGGAATACTGCCTGGCATGTTGAAAACATTAATAAATGTATGAATTCTACATTATATAAGCACAGATTATTTCCTCTAAATAATGCTGTAAGTATGGAGGTGTTTATTACCAGTGTATAGGTGTAGCATTTGGTTCTGGCACTGAGGAGCTTTTCAAAAACACAACACCCAGAAAAAAAATTGTTATTTTCTGGTGGACCATATAGAACATATTAGTGTCAGTTGGTTATAAAGGAACAAAGTTGACTGTCCACTACACAAAGGGTATGGTAACTAAGTCAACTTGGGGCTTCAGGGGTTTTGTGTAGCCTTTTTTTGTAGGAGGAGGTACTGGGGATTAAACTCAGGGGCACTCAACCACTGGGCAATATCCTCAGCCCAGTGAGACAGGGTCTCACTGAGTTGCTTAGTGCCTGGCCATTGCTGAGGCTGGCTTTGAACTTGTGATCCTCCTGCCTCAGCCTCCTGAGCTGCTGGGATTATAGGTGTGAGCCGCTATGCCTGGCTTATGTAGCCTTTGACTACAACCGTGCTATAGTACCTTCTCTTTAGTGACTCAGGTGAAGATAACAAGCGTGAGCTCATTGGCATATGTGCTGGACTAAAGAATTCAGATCCTGAGAGTTGTCATTCATGTCCAGCCCTCCTTGTGTCCTCACAGGTCTCTGAGCACTGCTGTTCTTTCTATATCAGCTAGACTCCTTCTGTTTCCCTGTGCACACCATGTGGTTCCCACAGCCACACCCTTCCTCGTGCCATTTCTTCTTCCCACGTGTTTGGAGCACGCTTTTTCTGCATGATCAGTAGAACAAGGCTTTTCTTCTCCAGAGCCTTCAAGGCCAGCATGATTTTATCAAAGCCTGGGGACCTTCTACTTTCTCATGGAGATCTGAGACAAACCTGAAGCTTTGCCCTGGACAGCACTGTCCCCATGGGCTCAGTTGACACACACATCTTCTTCCCACTGAGGAAGATGCTGTTGGCTTTGTTCAGGCAAGGTGTCCTTTCACTCCAGTGGGGCCTGGCTTGTGCCCTAATTTGGCCAGCGGCTTTCCTCTGCATCAGCAGTGAGGAGGGGCACCTCCTTTCAGGTTTTATTAAATGGACTGAACTAGGCAGGGTGCAACCACAAAATGGCTTTATTACTCTCCCACTCTGCCTTCAGTCCCATTCTGCTTGCTCTTCCCTCTCTACCACAGGAGCATAACTAGGGCAGATGCTGTAGCTTTCCTGGTGCATTTTAGATATTAGAACCGTCTGTCTTCAGGTATTAAGAAGTTGAGGACACTTTAAATCAAGTCTTCCTTCTGAGGTGCAGTTTCAAGCCTCTCTTTCCCCGCTCAGGCCTGATTCTGCTCACTGCTCAGCACTGGATTGGGGGCCTGTGTGCATTGACCCCCTCATCCCATGCATCCTGGCCTCCTGTGTGCTCCCTGGATTGGACTTAGAGAAGGAAGTCATTCGCTCTTTCAACAAACATTCATTGTGTTCTTTTGTTTTTTAAGTATTTTTAAAATTTGTTTTAATTAGTTATACATGACAGTAGAATGCATTTATGCACTTTGATATATCATATAGATGGGATATAATTTCTAATTTTTCTGAGTGTACATATTGCAGAATGATATTGGTCATTCAGTTACACACACACACACACACACACACAGAGTAATAATGTCTGTTTCATTCTGTTATCTTTCGTATCCTCACATCCTCTCCCCTCCCCTCCCATCACTTCCCTCTACCTAATCTAAGGTAATATTATTCTTCCCTAGTGCCCCCCACCTTATTGTGAATTAGCATCCACATATTAGAGAAAACATTCTGCCTTTGGTTTTGTGGGATTGGCTTATTTCACTTAGCATGATATTCTCCAACTCCAACCATTTACTGGCAAATGCCATAATTTTACTCTTCTTTAAAGCTGAGTAATATTCCATTGAATATATATATATATCTCACATTTTCTTTATCCATTCATATATTCAGGGACACCTAAGTTGGTTCCATAGTTTAGCTATTGTGAATTGAGCTACTATAAACATTGATGTGGCTGTGTCACTATAGTATGCTGATTTTAAGTCCTTTGGGTATAAACCAAGGAGTGGGATAGCTGGGTCAAATGGTGGTTCCATTCCCAATTTTCTGGTGAATCTCCATACTGCTTTCCATAGTGCACCTATTTTCAGTCCCACCAGCAATGTTTGAGTATACCTTTTTCACCACATCCTCGCCAACATTCATTGGTTTGTTTATTTATTTATTCTTGGTGATTTTAAATAAATAAATAAATAAATAAATAAAATTTATTTATTCTTGATGATTGCCATTCTTACAGGAGTGAGATGAAATCTTAGAGTAGTTTTGATTTGCATTTCTCTAATTGCTAGAGATGTTGAATACTTTTTCACAGACACTTCACAGAAGAAGAAATACAATTAACCAATAAATATATGAAAATGTGTTCAACATCTTTGGCAATTAGAGAAATGCAAAATTCATGTTCTTAATTTGTATCAGGTACTGTTCTGGATTCTGGGTCTACACCAGTGTGATAATGTCCTTGCCCTCATGGGACTTCTATTTAAGGAAAGTGAGGCAATATATCTGAAAATAATAAGGCTGTGAGGGGAGGAGAAATAGAAGAGGTGAATAGGGATTGCTGGGAATGGGGCTTGCAGGTTCACATGAAGTGGTCAATGAGGATTTTTTAGTGAAGTGACATTTGAGAAGAGTCCTAGGGGAAATAAAAGAGTGGTCATGGAGAAATATGAGGAAGAGAATATCAATAGAGGAGACCAAATAGTTGAGGGACCCCAGCAACTCAGTGTGACTGGTGGAGTGAGTGAGATGGAGGGCTGTCTGGAGGCAGAGCAGTGAGGACAGGGTAAGGGAGAGCAGATATATAAGATATTCACCTGATATATAAACATAAGTGTCAAGGTCAGAGGTTAGTAGACCAGTTAAGGAGTTATTGTACAATTGAGGTAGCAGATGGTGGTGGCTGAGCGCATCTAACTGTTCCGTAGATGAAAAACAATCTTATTCTAGATTCTTTGAAGGTAAATCCAGTGGGGTTTATTGATGGGTAATATTAGGATAAATGATAAAAACAGTATCTAGTCTGTTGAATTTGCCATTTGCTGAAATGGGGAAGGCTAAAGAAAGAGGGTTCAGTAGAAGTTGGTGGGAAACAGGAGTTTGATTTTTGAATTCTTAGATCTGAGAAGTGGAATTTAGGGATGTAGGCTGGAGATTTGAATTTGGAAGCTGTCACCATAGAAATGACATTTAATGCTGTCCAATATAAAGGAAAAGAACCTGGGACTGCTCACTACAGACTGCTTGCTCTTCTGGGAATGAACAAGGTTTGAGAAGAGGGGAGAAAATATGAAGGAGGAGAAGGGAGAAGGAAAAGATGAGGGATTGCAGAATTGCAACAGCCATAATGGCCCCCAGAGGTCAGTGATCATGAATTTAAACAAAAACTAGTCAGTTTAGTTTTACATTAACCATATTCTACTGCCTGGGTGCAGGAGATTACTTTTCAAAACATCATTTTGACTTAGATGTTCTTCATCCCCTCTGTGATTTCTGTCAGTCACTATGAGGCAGAGCACTCCTGGGAACCTGGCATCCTGGAAGATCATCCTCTTGTTCAGGATCCTTTCCGAACTTGAGAATATTTTTGGATATTTTTCCCCTCCAGATAGCATCTACTTGCCCTGTGCGAGTCTTGTCTCTTCCTTGATCTCTGTATTTTTTCTAAACTTTATTTAGCAGAATATTCAAATTTACAGAAAGAGTACTAGAATTTCTCTGGATTCACTTTTTTAAAAATTTATTTAGAGACAGGGTCTTTCTGAGTTACCTAGGGCCTCACTAAGTTGCTGAGGCTGGCTTTGAACTCTTGATCCTCCTGCTTCAGTCTCCTGCACTGCTGGGATTACAGGTGTGAACCACTGCTCCTGGCTTGGATTCACTTTTAATTATTTTTTTTAACCCATGTGCTTTATCAGTTACATGTTCTCACTCCATAGACAGTGACTCACTCCTCTTTTTCACTTTTCCCAAATCCTACAATGTGTATTCCCCGCCCCCAAAATATATCCTCTTATATAATTACTATGTAGTTATCAATTTTGTTAAGTTGCACTAATATTATTATTTTATTTAATCTATCATCCCATATTTCAATTCAGAAGTCTAATAATGTCCTTTAAAGCATTTCTCTCCAATACAAGATCCAATCTAGAATCAGGTATTACATTTAGTTTTTGTTATCCTTTAATCTGGACCATTTCTACCTAATTTTATGGCATTGCCATTTTTGAAAAATATTTTTCCTTGTTTTTTTTTTTTTTTAAATAAAACATTTCTCAGTTTGCAGGTGTCAAACATTTACTTGTGATTAGATGGAGATTAGGCATTATTTTAAAATTACATAAGTTTCCATTACTTTAAAATTCATCTTTTAACAGGCACACTTTTTAATATATTCACAAGGTTGTGCAACCTTCACCATTATTCAATTCTAGATTATTTTCTTCAGTCTAGAAGGAAAGCTTGTTCTTATTAGCAGTTATTCCCTATTCCTTCTAGCCCCTGGAATCCACTCATATACTTTATTTTTCTATATATTTGCTTATTCTGAACATTTCACTTTGGTGTTATTATACAATATATGGCTTTTTGTGTCTAGCTTCTTTGATTTAGCAAGACACTTTCAATGTAGATTATGGAATTGTTTCCCTTTTGAATTATCTTAGCATACTCGGTGAAAATTAATTGGCCATAAATGTGTGTATTTTTTATGGACTCTCATAAAAATTAAAAACTCTCAGTTCTGTTTCATTGAAGTAGATCTTTATTCTTTTGTTAGTATAAAAAATTATTTATTACTATAGCTTTGTAATAAGTTTTAATATTGGGAAATAAGAGTTATCTAACTTTTTCTTCCATTTTTAAGATTGTTTTGCTATTCTGGGTCCCTTACATTTCCATGTATATTTTAGGATTAGTATATCAATTTCTGAATCTATACTTTTGATAAGAATTATAAGTTTTCACTTCTTTAAAAAATTTATTCCTAAGCATTTTATCATCTTGATACTATGTGATACTACTTAATTTCTTTTTTGGATTGGATTATTTTTAGTGTATAAAAATACAACTGATTTTTGTATATTTGACCTTTATCCTGTAACCTTGCTGACTACATTTATTAACTATTAACTAATAGTTTTTTTTCTTACATATTACTTAGGATTTTCTATATGGAAGATCATGTCATGTAAGAATGGACATTATTTTGTTTCTTTTACAAATGGCTGCCCTTTCATTTCTCTCTCTCTCTCTCTCCTTTCATTTTCTTATTTGTTGTGCTTAAGACATCCAATAAAATATTGAATAAAAATGAGCAAAGATATTTGTTTTATCCCTGATTTTAGGAGAAAAGAATCAGTCTTTAACATTTACAGATGGTATTAAGTAGATTTTTCATACATGTCCTTTATCCAATTGAAGTTTCCCTTTATTCCTCCTTCATTGACTGCTTTTATCATGAAGGGTATTCAGTTTTCTCAAATGCATTTTTCTATGTCTATAGAAATGATATATAGGTTTTTTCTTATTATTCTATTAATATATCTATTGACTTTTGTATGTTAACCAAACTTTCATGCCAGGGAGTAAATCCCAGTTGGTCATAGAATATAATCCTTTCAATATATTCAGGATTCAATTTCATAGTGTTTTGTTGAGGACTTTTGCATCTATATTCACAAATAATATTTATCTATAATTGTCTTGTAATATATTTGTCTGGTTTTGGCATCAGGGCAATTCTGGTTTTATAACAATATTGAAAGTTTTTCCTCTTTATTTATTTTCTGTAAAAGTTTCTGAAGAATTTGTTTCCATTTTCCGTTAAATGTTTGGGAGGGTTTACCAATGAAGCCTGTGATTTTCTTCCTGGGACTTTTTAAAAAAATTTATCAATTTAATAGCTTTACTAGTTAGAGGCATATTCAATTTTTTGATTTCTTCTTCAAACAGCTTTAGTAGTTTTTATATTTTTAGAAATTTATCCATTTTACCTAGATTACCTAATTTACTGGCACATAATTTTCATAATATCCCTTTATAATCCTTTATTTCAGTAAGGTTGGTAATAAGGACCCTCTTTAATTTCTGATTTTTAGCAGTTTGAGCCTTCTCTCTTTTTTTCTGTTCATCCTAGCTAAAAGTTTG
The DNA here is from genome assembly GCF_047511675.1 of Marmota flaviventris. Classification (NCBI taxonomy): domain Eukaryota; kingdom Metazoa; phylum Chordata; class Mammalia; order Rodentia; family Sciuridae; genus Marmota; species Marmota flaviventris. The sequence goes on along the minus strand of NC_092501.1, from coordinate 39,754,939 downwards.
TCAAATTTTTAATCTTTTCAAGGAATCAGTTTGGGGTTTTGTTAGCTTTTTATAATGTTTTTCTATTTCATTTTATTTACTTCTTCTTTAGTCTTTATTTTTTCCTTCTACTTGCTTTTAGTTTCCTCTTCTGGCTTCTTAAGGTAGAAGTTTATTGATCTGAGATCTTCTTTATTTTTAAATAAATGTACTTACAACTATAAAATTTCCTCTGAGCACTGTTTTGATTAATTCCACAAGTTTTGGTATATTGTGTTTTCATTTTCATTCATTTCAAAATACTCTAATTTATGTTTGATTTCTCCTTTGACTCATTGGTTACTTAAGAGTGTTTAATATAATTTCTATATACTTGTGAATTTCTCAAATTTCCTTGTGCTTTGATTTTTAACGTTATTCCGTTGTCTTCAGAGAATAAATTTTTAATGATTTCAGTCATTTTAATTATACTGAGACTTGTGTTTTTCTAAATCTCAGAACACAAAAGCTGTACTTGAGTTTGCTCCATGTACATTTGAGAAGAATGTACATTCTGTTATTGCTGAATGGAGGGCTCAATAGATGAATGTTAGGTCTAGTTGGTATGTAATATTGTTCAAGCCTTCTATTTTCTGTCTAGTTACTCTCTTCGTTTTGGAAAGTAAAGATATTGATGTCTCCAACTGTTATTGTTTATATGTATTATTTCTTACAACCATTTGGGAATCTACAATTTTCTCAAAATAAAATGTAATTTTAAAAAAATTGCCCAGAATTTAAACTCTAAAAATGCTTCTTTGTTGGTCTGTTGCTTGGCTTTAGTTGCTAGGGATCTCTTCCTACTTCATTACTTTCAACTTGAGAGACTTAGCTGACCTGCTGAATCAAAAGAAAAGTTCCATTTGACATCCTGTTATTGAAGTGTCATGATGAATCCAAATACAGAAGGCCACAGCAGGTACCAGGGGCTGAGCCCTGGACATGACCGAGTTGATCTAGGAGGAATTGTCCAAATGCAGGAGTGATTAGGTCTCAGTTTCTGCAGAGCAGAGTTTCAATTATATGTCAATAATAAAGTTAGAAACTGAACTGGTTGAGGTCAGATTGGTCAGTATAGTCCAAATGCAGTGGAAAGTCAAAAACAAAGAAGGGAGAACAATGACTGGATATCACTTTGTCAGAAATAAAGAGCGCAGTTGCCAACATGGAGATCAGGAGATCCTACCACATCAAAACAAAGGGTTCTCTCTGGGCATGTATCTGAGTTTGGAGAATCTTCCTAAAACCTTGTTTCTGTCTGCTTTCATTCATGCTCTGTCCTCAAGAAGATGTTCCTAACTCCATAAATGGACACAGGACATCCAACCGTTGATGAGTTGCCTGTGTGCCTTCAGGAAGAGGACACCATGTTTGGTCACATAGACTTTACAGGGGCCAAGATAGGCTGGCCCTTGACCCATGGAGCATATCTGGGCTGCTTCCAGCCCATAGTAGCTTCTCAGCAGAGGTGACTTCCTGTTTGTTCTTCCCAGGTTATGGCGTGTCTTGAATGCCAACCAAATTACATTATAATTTATTATTTATTTATTGCCTCTGCTCAGTTCTTGAGATTCTGCTTGTGGAATCCTTTGGCATAATGAAAAGAAATTTGGGAGCCATAAACCCTGGTCATGCCTAGCTTTGATAGTTATAATAATTTATTCAATTAATTAAATCTTTATGCACAGTTGAATATACACTTAGTCATGCAATAATATGCCCCTCGGCATAGATGCATATACTGGCACCTCCACACTAGAGCATGGTTGGTGCAACTATTAGGTGTGTTATTTATAAAGCACTACCACTGTGTCTGGTGATCGAAGAATGGGAGTTGCTTCGAATCTTCTCCCTCTTCTCTTCCACCAGTGCATGGGAGAGGAGGGGACAGGCTGGAGGTGAGGGGGAGACAGACAGACAGAGGAGGGAGAGAGAGAGTTCCTCACTCAACTGGAAAAGCAAGCTCATTGGGGTCTGTTTCTCAGGGAAACATCCCGGCCTTAGGTAAGTCAACATGCCTTCATTGGTTTTGTTCCTGAAATTGACCACTTTTTTTAGCTAAACTAAGTAGATGGAGCAGAGATTTGATGTGAAGTAGAAGAGTAGTTAGAAGAGTGTTCCAAGTGTTTACCTTGTAAAACAGATACGAGTGCTCCTAGCCTCTCCTGGGCAGTATTAAATGATGATGGGTATGGATCCTGGGTAAACCTGGGACTCATGAAATCGTTTTAGCACCTCTCCTTCCCATTGCCCTCTCTGTGCTCTCTATTCTCATGGAAACAGTGGTGGTTGTGCTGCTGCACCTGGATTTTGTTACCGTGGTTACAGATGCAGTCCCTGGTGGTGGAAGGGAGAGAAGGTATAATTTTATAAGGGCAAATTGTACTGACACTTAAATTAGAGGCAGCACAACAGAGTACAGCTGCTGAGGAATGGGATCGTATGCATCCTCTTTGCCACTGGGGTTCTGGGAAGTCTCTGTCCTCCTCTCCTTTCTCAATATTTGTGTGTATATGTATATGGGGCGTAGACTCATTGCTCCACCTATAACATGTTGGGAGGAGTGAGATTCTAGTGGAGAGCAAGAAAAGAGCCTTTTGCAGTGAGATTCTGAGGGCCAGGGCTGAATTAGGTGTTTATCAACAGATGCTACAAATGATGTCAAACCAAAGAGTCAGATGTAAACAAGAAGCCAAATCCAAGAAGCCTAAAGATTAGAAAGGTAGCCAAATGGAAGGAACTGGATATGATGTGACAGAGAGGGAATCATCAGTGTGAGGACGAGGGGGAGAGGAACAGCTAAGGTGAGCAGACCTGTGCCTGGCCTCAGGTAGGTACTCACGTTTGCAGTCCAGTTCTGGGGAATGGTGTCTGAGTTGGTGAAATGTATCAAGTGGATCTGGTTCAAGGATGCCCATACCATCTGGAAAGTGGGAGAATCAACAAAGCTTCTTAGCCAAGGTTTCTTCCCTATCCTTAGGGAAAAGGGATGCAAATAGTAGAAGAAGTTGGTTGCAGTGTTTTTATTCTGAGTGGTTTCAGACTTGAGGTATACAAAACATCTTCACCCAGAAGTGGATTTGCTACGGGACCTCCTGGTCTTCCATGTCAGTTCGTCAGTCAGTCAGTCAGCAAACATCTACTGAGTTCCCACTCTGTGCCAGGGCTAGAGGACTGGGGTGCCTAAGGGCCAAAGTACTATCTCATGTTCAGCTTTAGCATTCTCACCTTAACTCAGAAGGTCAAGAACACTCTCACTGAAGACAGGAACTGGGTTATAGGACATTCATGAAGGAAAAACCCAGAGCCCTGGAAAAAGTCTGTAAGTGACTGTTTGTCTAGTGAAAGCAGATGTTCAAGGGCTCCTTGAAACCCAGGTGCCAGTTGCTGGCTCTGTCAGCCAAGAGTCCAGGATTGAGCAGATGGAGTGACTGCTCTGCTCATATTAAATTTGTTTTTCTGTTTTTTGGGTAAACTAAGTGGAGCCTCTTGTTCATATGAATAACATGAGAGATGAAGAGCCTGAGCCAGTTTGGAGAGGTGTGTATTCATCGACAAGTGTGTATGCACAAGACCATGTAGATCTCTGTGTGTTTTTGTCTCTGTGGATACATCAAGATGCCTGCATGTGTCCATGAATGTGTGTGTGTGTGTGTGTTTATACACATGTAAAAGACCTATTGGTGTAGTCATGTAGAAATCAGAGAGCTCTGGATTTGAGAGTGAATATCCTTATTAGCTCTGTGATCTTGAGCGAACAACATTAGGTCTTTCAGCCACAGTTATCTCACCTTCAAGTGGGAAATAATTAATCATCTTTCACAGTCATCGTTGGGAGGATTATGCAGTAATTAATACAAAGCATCTGGCAGGTGTCCGATGCAGAAATGGTAATTAACAAATATTTCAGTTCTCCTTACTTTACATGCCCTTTCTTCTCCCTATCATGGAAAGAACATACTTAGACTTTTGTCATTATTCCCAGACGATAAAGAAGTGAGGTAATAAATAGCTCTCAAAGCAGAGATATCAATAGCTTGAATGGTAAGAAATCTATAGTTCCATAAAAGTACATTCACATACTTCTTATTCTCATAATATCCAGTTAGCTAAAGTAAAGCAATCAACATCATCTTAGTTGGTGACGTGCACAAGAAAAAAGAGAGGGCCCAATCAGGGGATCTGTTATCTTAGTTTGCAGTCCCTGGCTCTCAAACAATCTGACCTGACCAGGGGATAGGGTCCCATGTAATGTGACAGTTTTATGTAGAGGTAAAGTGCATTCCCTATCCCTCTTCTTTGTGTTTGACTGTGATTGGTCCATTGACCCCAAGTCTTGGGATGACACCCCAAATTGGAATTGTACCTATCAAAATTCCATTCCCTCCAGACTGAAGTAATTGCGAGCTTGTTGTTTTGCACTAAACAGAACAGGGATCCTGCAGCATCTGAGGCTCTTGGGTACCTCCCACCTTGTTTTAGGAGCAACCACAAAGTCCCTCCTGACAGCCCATCCCTGGTAAGTGATAGCTCAGCCTAGGCAGGAACCTCCAGTTGGTTCCCTCTGAGAGGTGGTTCACACTGTTCTTGCCAGTCCTGTGCCCTACATTCAGGAATCACATCCTACCATGGACAGGGCTCCACATGCACACGTGCTGTTTACATCTTCAACAATATTGCTCAGGAGCTGCACTGGGGTCTGTAGCCATTCTGGGCACATGCAGTCATTGCTTTGTTGAATCTAGGAGCATGAGGTTAGGATGAGCTACAACTTTAACTGCAAAGAGCAGGATGCAGTTGAGATGTGGGGAAAAATAACTCATCTCTCTGGCTGACTTAACACCATAACTGACATGCCAGAGTGTTGATTCATCTCGTTTTATGGAATTTTCTTTGGTGATGTGACTTGGCCAGTGTTAAGAGGAAGGGTTGAAAGGAGATAATACCCTGACCAAAGGTAAATTAAAGTGCTGAGATACGTACTAGATGGCACTATATTAATTCCTTGTGTGTCACCACCAGCTACCTGACTAATGAATGTAAGACACTAAAGGCTGGTTTTTCCTTTACCTTCCAGGCTACTTTTTAAGAAGGCAGTAATCTCTGACCTCGTCTCAGCTTTTGTGACCTCTAGACATGAGGGTGCAGAGAAGTTTTCATGTTCATCAGTGAGTCTTCAATCTTAATCAACCCAAAATGTGAACTTTTATTTAATCATCCATTTTAGCCTCAATCTTTTGAAATTATTTGAAGTCTTTATTCTGTTCTATTAGAAAAAGCAATATTCTGAATTAGTAACTTTCAGTAAGTTTTTTAAAAATATTTAACTGATACATTAAAAACATAAAATATATATTAATGGGGTTCCCTGTGATGTTTCAATACATAGATACATTGAGTAATGTTTAAATCAGGTGAATATTTATTCTTTATTTATGGTAAAATCTTTCAAAATCCTTTCTTCTTGTTTTTTTTAATTTTTTTTTTAGTTGTTGTTGGATCTTTATTTATATGTGATGCTGAGAATCAAATCTAGTGCCTCACACATGCTAGGCAAATGTTTTACCACTGAGCCACAAACCCAGCCCTCTTTTAGTTTTTTGAAATGTGCAGCATATTATTATTATCTATGGGCTTTCAGTAAGTTTTGTTGAATGATACATCACTTTTATATCTGTTCCAGGTATAACTATTTCTTCTTATTTTCTACAATATACCTGCCGCGCCGCTGTGAGCCAATCATCAGCTGGCAGCTGGAAGTTTGCTGGGGCCCCTTCGGCTGTGGCTCTCAACATATACCTGATCTCTAATAGGTTATACTATTTTTAAGAGCTGTTTTAAACCCCTGGAGAGATAGACTGGTTATTCAAATTCTTCCAAATGTGTAATGAAGAGAAGAATTAACTGAAACATGCTCTAATTCTGTCTTTTGCCTAGCTGGGCTTCTCTCTGAGGGAAGTACAAGACCACTGTTCTGTTCTTAGCCCTGTGACATGTTACACACATTGTCCACCTTGACACTGCTGTCCCATCCAAACCCTATCATTCATCACACACCAGTTCCTGGACAGATTCCTGATCGCTCCAGCCCCTCTAATGCCTATAGAGAATGGTTGTCTGAGTTAGTGTCAAAGTATGAGTTTGGAAGCCCAGCAAGTTTCAAATTCCATCAGTTATATTTGCTAGCTTAGTCCTTCTCTGCATGTCACTTCTTAGTAGCTACAAAGGTGAATAATAATTACTATCTCCAGTTGAGAAGTTAAATCTAGGATTATATATTTTCAGTTCAATGTTATACTCACATACACAATCTGTAATATATAGGCTCTTATCAAATAGGTACCCTCTTCTCAGTTGTCTTTACTCTTCTTTATCAATTCCAAATTGTACAGGAATACTTCATCTGAAACTAAAATAGACTCTATCTAAACCAGCATAGGGTGAACACAAGTGGGTACGGGATTTAGCATTTTCCAGAAGTGGGAAGTCAAGGGGTAGAATTGACTCAGGTAGAAATAGATTCAAAATATCAAAATAACAGGAAAAAAATAGAAAGCTCAAAAATTTCATGGGATGCTGAATTTTACTTCTCTCTACTGTGTTGCCTCTGGGTTTTTACACATCTCCCTGCTGAGTGTTTTCTTAAGAAGACATTTTCTGCTTTGTGGCAAAGATGGCCCCCTGCATCTTTAGGCTTATAACTAACTAACCAAAGCACAAATGGTAAAAATTCTCTTTTCCCAAAATTCAATAAAGAGCTCTGTAGCTTGAACTAGAAAACTTCTGGTTGGGTTATTAGCTGACTAGCCCTGACCTCTAACTCAGGTAGTCAGGCCTGACTTGAGGACTAACATTTTGGTGTGGAAGTATGCTCAAGATATGTGAGAGAGTGGGAAAGGCAGAATTTTCAAAATAAAATCAGGGCTCCTTTGATAAAAAGAGAAATGTTTGGAGACAAAACAAATAATCAGTATAATGACTGTCTTCATCTTTGACTCACTTTTCTTCTCCTGCAACATTTGGGGTCATTTGGATTCTGGATTTAATGACCAAGTCATTATTTTCTGTTCCATTTTGTTTTGTTTATTTAGGTGGTCTTTCCTCTCATATAGGAAATTTCAGAAACACTGTGCCTCCTCTGGGAAAAATGCAGTGCATTCAGAACGAACAATCCTTGTTTGAAACAAGATGTAGGTTTAAATGTTCCTCTTGCATTATCATCAACACCACCATGACCACCATAATGATAGCTATCCTCAACAAGATAATCATCATCACCATCATCATAACCATTACCATCATAATCACCACTATTATTACCATGATCATCATTACCATCACCACCACCACCATCACAATTATCATCATCATCACCACTATCACCACCATGTTCATCATCATCACTAGCACCTGAAACACAATCACTATTACTATCATCATCACCATTATTATCACCACCACCATCATCATGACAGCTATTCTCACCATGATCATCATCATCACCATCACTATCACCATTATCATCATCACCACCATTATCATTACTATGTTCATAATCACCAGCACCAGCACCACCATCACCATCATTAGCACCACCACCACCACCATCACCATTACCAGCATCATCATTACTATCATTACCATGGTCATCTTCATCGCCACCACCATCATTATAATAATCAGCATTATCAAACACTCATTTCCTAAGAACTTAATATGTGGTAGGGTTTAATGTTTAAAATGCCTTTAAACATTAGTTTTATCTTCACAATAAAACATTATTACATTTTATCTTCACAAAGGGACATGTTTCTTTATTTACTCTATTTTGCAGATGAAAGAGACTGAGGTCATAGTAAGTAAAGGTTTGTGCTGAATTTGCTTGACAACCAAATCCCATACATTTAAGCTATGCCACACAGCATCTCCCAAACTATTTTAATATGAATAATATTCCAACACTGAATCTTAACATTATTTTTCATGTTTCTAGAACACTATTTCTCAACAAATGGTCCAAGGATCACTTATATTAAAATCTCCTGAAGTTGCAAGTTAAAGATTTAGATTCCTGAATTTTACTGAGAAATACTGAATCAGCATCAGGGAGAAGAGCATAATAATCATATGTCTCTCATGTGATTTTAATATCTGAGAATCCTTTCTCAATGACTAAGAGGTTGTCCCATCCTCAAGGTTACCCTCAACCCTTTGGTATCTTTATCATATAGTTCTCACAAAAGTCATAACTTTTATAAGCTTACCTACAAGGCATATGGTGAAATCAAAGGAGATCCACTGGAGAAGGAGAGACCAGGAGCAGTAGGCATGGCCAGGGTCAGGAGAAGCAATCAGACTCTAAAGTCAAACCTATGCCTATAGGGTATGAGAAATTCTAACTGACCTTGGAAAGCTCTCAATTAGTCCAGCAATTGGCATAATCAGCTCATTCCCATCCTTCAGTTCAGACGTAATTTCTTCTCCTGCATTTCATCATCCTTACTACTTCCTTCCCTTATTTAAATCTGCAATTATTTCTTCATTTTTCAGTGTATTTTCTACTAATCCAATTGGGACCTAACATATATGGGGTCAGGAACTTTGATTTCACCATAGAAAATCACCATGGGATCGGCAGACCCTGGCACACACCTGACCTCTTGTAGACTCTCAAAAGTATTCATCAAAGGCATGCATCAGTAATCTATTGGGAGAGGCATGCAGTAGCAGCCTCCTGGTAGCACCTAAAGGCTCATGATGCTTATATCATGAGTTGCTAGGTAGTGTATCATTTGAAGTCAAGCCTCAAAAACCAAAGACCTCAAAAATATGGGGATATCAGAACAGGGTTCAGCACTACTTGGAATAACCAAGTGGGTAGGACCCAGGGCAGGACTGGATCAGTGGTTTGATCTAATAGAGATTGTGGGAAATGTAAACCTGACTGGTCCACAGTATACTGCACCATGAATTTAAATAAAACTTTCTTGTGCCTGCGACTGTACCAGGCTCTGCCTACATATTATGTTTAATTGGGAGAAAACCAACTAAAGAATGGGTGAGGAGGAGCCTGAGATGTATAATTGTTAGTATTGACCTATAAGAGAACTCCAACCTTTAAGCCTTCCCAGTCACTCTTCTCCCTAGGAATAGCACCCTAGGAGCACAAAATAGACCATTTTAACCTCAAATCACTAACCTATTACTTTGCGTAGTAAAGGTGGAGAAGGAGAAGGTGTGAGTATATGAATACCAATGATTTCAAAAGAATTTACAATAACTTCATGGCTGCTCTCTCTGATGGACATAAAGTGGGGATATTTGGGGACATTCCTAACATAAATGCCCCAGGATGTTTGAAAATAAGTGTTTTTTTCCTTCTCTCCTTTGCCTTGAGAGGTACTGTTCTTTGAGACATTGGGGGTCTGAGGACAAATAATGAAGCATTTCTGAAGGCAGTAATAATACAGAGTATTTTAAGTTTTGGTGGCAGGAATTCCTCTTTCTTCTTCGTCAGAGTTTTCCATGCCCTGGCCCCTATTCTCCATGAGAATTGCAGGAGCAGGTGTTGTAAAAGAATTTCCTCAGGCAAGGTTCTGAAACATTTCCCACAAATGCTGAACCACCACATCAGGTGCTTCAATGTCTTTGTGCCTCAGCAACCAGATTTTGAAAGATTTGAATTCTGCCTCTAATGTCTAAGTATTCTTTGCTTCTAAAAATTTATTGGTAGACACTTCAATAGAACATGAATACACACTCATTAAAATATTTGGAAAATATATTAAGTTAGAGAGGCAAAAACAGTAATCCTACACCCTAAACAACTGCTGCTAATATGTACATCATTATGAATAGCTTTTAAAAATTTTTGTTTGCTTTACATAGTAGTAATCATTCCATATACACAATTTTGCATCCCTAAGTATAAAATTATAATGATAACATAGCTGAAGCTTTTTCCTGTGTTATTGTAAGCAGTTCATAAATATCAATTGTGTGTACCACAGTTGGTTTAATCATTTTCTTACTATTGGACATTTAGGTTATTTGCAGTCTTTGAATAATGCTGTGATGAACATCTTTCTAAATAAAACATTTCCTACATTGGAGAATTTTTTAGTTAGTATAGATTTCATGGAAATGGAGCTACTGTGCTCATGTATTTAAATTGTTCTAGCTTGTAGCTGATAAGGCAACTTTGTGAAAATTAGAGACACCCTTCTCATCAGCCACTCCATTGCCATATTCAGGAGAATTGTCTCAATATCTATACATAATATTGCAAGATAGTTGGTGTCCCCTGGAGTTGTGCAAACACAACTTGAATACCCATAAATGGCAGGCCTGATATAATATTTCTAAGATTCCAAATTCCTCTCCAAAATAGCAATGTATTCTCTTAATAGTAATGTATGAGCTACATTACTCACCTTTGTGAGTATTATTTTAATTATTCTGACTTTATGGAGTATTATTTTAATTATTCTGATTTTATGAGGATATGGTAATTTATTTATTTATTTAGCTTATTAATAAAGTATTAAGTTGGCACTTTGTTTCAGTTTTTTTCCCTAAGAAGCAACAAAACAACCATGAAATATTCTTCTCTTACCAGAGTTAAGCTTTGTTTTTTCTTTTTTTTTTTTTTTTTCATCAAAGAAATGTTAAGCAGAAGTTGATAATTGAGGCCAGATCTGGCTCTCAGATAGACAGAAGGTGTTGTGTGGCACATGCCCAAGATTTGTGCTTTCAGTCTCTGTGGCTGGGAACACATGTAATTGGCTCATTCTGCTTCCAGCCTTTCCTTTCAAGAAGGTTCCTCCTGCTCTTCCATGTCATGTCTGGGCTTCTGCAGGGAAGCCCTGGGATGCCCTCTAAGGGGCCGAGAGTGGGAAGGTGTTCAGCAGGATCTGACCTGACGGAAGCTCCTCTCAGACTCAGCTGCCTACCAGAGGTCTGAGAGATGGTGGAGGCATAATGAAGTGAATGAACTCTGGGCTAAAAAGCTCCTGGCCTGAGTTCTGAGACCCCTGCTGTGCTGGAAGGCCTTGGTGTGCCTGTGAATCTTTTCTGAAGCCCTGTACCACAACAAAGCCAGACCAGTGCTTTCCTGTCCACACTGTGGGGTCCTCTCAGCTAGAGGCCATGCTTAGAATTTATTCATCCAACAAATATTTATGAATTTCTGCAGTATCTCGGGAGCTGCTCCAGGCACTGCAGACACTAGTGAAAAAGCACAAGCTTCTTTCCCTCATGGAACTTAGAAGATGGCAAAAAGAAACATGAAGGAAGTGATCAGACAGATGAGTAAAGAAACAAACTGACATCCAAAAGATGATGTGCTCATGAGTGAGGAGGGTGACAGGTACTTTTGAGTGGGAAGTGGTTGTGGGAGCAGTATTTTTTAAGGAGATGACCCTTGAGTTGGAATCTGAATAACTTGTAAATGATTATATATATAGAAAGAAGAAGCTAAAATCTGTTGAGAAAATACCAAGTACTTTACAGATGTTTTTATTTAGATTTTATTTCAAAGTATAAGGTAGTACTTGATACTACCAGAGATCATGGTTTTTCAGCTTAAATGAATCAATTTGTAGCCAGGTGGGTGTAAATCCAAAGCTTGTCCTCTTTGCACCAAATAATATTATATATAAAGGGTGAGGGGTGACAGGCCAGTGGCTGAGCAGTTATAGTCTTTAGTTCATTTGAACACTGTTGAGAGAGGACAAAACTAAAGTCAAGAATCTCTCCCTCCCTTTGTTAGAAATCCAAGAAAACTGAAAGGTGGGAATGAACTCGGATGGAAGTAAATAGGAAGAATTAAAACTCTAAGGCAACATAGCCTTGATGCTGTTTTCAATTACTGTTTTACATAGACTGTGAGTTAAAAAAAAATCCTAAGCTCTCCATCATTATAACTGTAACGGCTCTTGATGGAACAGGGTGGAGTAGTGGACAGAAAAACAATTTATTGATTCAGAAAATCTCACATGTGGCCTTCACTACCTCCGGGAACAGCTGTCTTCTATTTAGATACGTGATACATTCATATCTATTGTTGTGACCATCACAGTTAGAGGCCTCTGTCCTAGGTGAAGATCCAGGTTGGAGCAAGACTGGCCCCTCTTGAAATGCATTCTGGCAGTGTTGAAACTTCTGAGAGCTGTTTTGGAAATGGGTTGACTACTGGGTTCCCTTGGGTTAGAATGATTATGGAAAGGATTAGAAGTGAAATAAGCAGCCCGAGACTATCAACAAGGCTCTCAAGTCTTGTTCTCCTTCCTAAGTAACCTGTGTCTTTAATGATGTTTTATGACACAAATGTAGGAAGGAAGGAACCAGGGTACTCTGACTGGACAGGCTCTATGGCCAATATGAGACACAGGCAGCCCTGAAATTTACCATGTCCAGGCTCAGCAGGGTTCAGCAGAAACTTTGACAGCTTAATTGTGTTCCTACTCAGTCACCCACAGCTAATGCATCTTCCTGGCAAAGCAGGTGTCTTCCATAAGGAGCACCACGGGGCAGATTGTTATCATAAGAGCCTGCCAAAGTCTGTTCTAAATTGTCCCTGAACCAGTGATAATAAACCAAATAGCTACAAATAGAAGCCAATTTGCAAAAATGTGAGCTGTCCAAGGGAAATCTTTGACTTAGGAAAAGAAGGGAATGTGTGATAAATATTGCTTTGTAGGAAAGGAACTTAAAGTTACCTTTGTGGGACAGTTAAGGAGTCAACTCTGAAAGTTAGCCTTTTCCCAAGAGTTAATCTTCGGCCTTCTGAAATTAATTTGTATTTTTTTACAATATGCTTCAATGAACTAGACAGGTTTGCAATCTTGGGATCCTGCACCATTGAGAGACTAACCATTTGAGTTCTGGGATGAGTAAGATGGAAGTGTGGGAAGCAGTGGGACATTTTGATTTCATTTTGCAACAGGGATATACAATGAAGACTGAAACTGATGATCCCCTTGGATAGAATGCAGTGAGATCTGGTCAGTATCATCTGGTCTCACTCCTGTTGGTCCAATGCTTATTGAATATTAAGTCCCTGTTCGGAGGCATGGGGCTGGAAAATAGTAAAACCTTTCCAAATGTCTAGTTGCTGGGAGTTTAATAAGGTAGATGTGGCAGCTGACCTTCCTGAAGATTAGTCTCTTAGGGGGGATGACCTTGGAAGGGTCAAAGGAGGAGAGAGGGGGAATGAATATTCTTTCATCTGTTCTCTTTTTCTCCTTTAGTTAATATGTTTTACACATGTTTTCTTTTTTAAAACAAAGGTAATTGTTTCATTGAAATATATATTTTATAAAATTTAGAAAGTGAAGGAAAAAAGGATGAGGAGAAATGTTACCCATTATCTTACTATCCAAAGACAAGCAATAACAACATTTGAGCCAATTTTCTTTCAGTTTTTTACTCTGCCTAGTTACTTTTTCCTAATTATGACTTTTACCCACATTTGATTTTTACATTTTGCGTTATTACTACCTCTTTATAAACAACTTTAATGGCTACATAATATTGTAACAGATGGGGATAGTATAAATTACTTAGCAATTGTTGAACATTTAGGTTTTTTCAATTTTCATTTTTATAAATAAGTGAAAATAAAATAAATATCTCTGCAAATAAACATTTCTCTGCATTTAGAATTTTTTCCTGAGGATGCAGTGTTACAAGTATAATTATTACAAGAAAGTGGGTAAATAATCTTTTTCTTCTCTCTCCATAAGAATTTTGTATGTTGTAGGTGGACAACATGATGTTTGATATACATAGTGAAATAATTACTACAAACTGCACCCATTGCCTTCCATAGTTGCCTTTGCATGTATATAGTGAGAGCATCTGAAATATGCTCTTTTAACAAATTTCCAGCATAATTAACTATAGTCATCATGCTGTAAATTAGGTCTCTGGAATTATTCATCTTAGGTAACTGCAATTCTGTACACTTTCACCTAATATTCTTGATATAAAAAAGTAGTATATGTGTATGTGCATGTGTGATCAAATTGTTTTCAGAATGGGCAATATAAATTGACATAGCCAATCCCATTTTCCTAAGCTTTGTATATTTCATCAAATGATCCTCATATAACCACCGCAACACACTTGACTAATTATATGAAATCTAATTTTTATGTGTCAAATAAGTGAAATATTTTTCAAGTGCATTCTGCGTCCAAAATACACTTGAAAGCTGACTGTGTTTGTGAGTCACCAGGATCTGATGGTTAGAGACAGAACATGGCTTCCTTAAGATGGGACACATCTCCTCTGGGGTTATTCCGAGCCATGTTTCTCTTTCCCAGGCACACTTAAGAGTTCCCATTTTTCTATTAAATTATGCTGTTGCACAAACTCAGTAGCTGAGAATGCATTAAAGAGCATTTAGGAACCTCATCTGAGTTTAGCCACACCATCACCACTGCAATAATAAGAATATAAAGGCTGACATTTATTGCATATACTGAGTGTTTGCATACATTCTCCCCTTTGATCGCCTCAGCAATTTGAAAGGATCAGTATCACCCCACTTCATGGGTGAGGTTACTGGGACCTTGTAACTTTGAAAGACCTACTCACGTTAGTAAATGGGGGAATCATGAAGGTGAGGGACATTCTCAGTGTGAGGAAAAGATGGAATGAGTTTGAGGTTCCAATCCTGGATTCTCTTGTTTTGGAAACTTGGAGATCTGGCCAAGCTGAGCTTCACTGGTTGAAGGGCTGAGTCCTACAAGGGTACTGGGCCTTGAGTCTGTAATGCTGGCCTTTTGTCTAACAGGTTCTTTAATACCCACCAGAATTGGTGTGATCCATGGCTGAGGCTTGGTAAGTAAAGGAATAAGCTGATCACAATGAGCTCATAAAAAAATATCACTGTGGAGGAGGTGACCCATGGAACCTCTCCTAGACCTTTTTAAGTAACTATAAAGATAGAACTTTCTTGAATTTTAAAAATGAAAACTTAACAGTGGTAAAATCATAAGATGAGCATGGTCTTTTGGGCACAGTGAGAAAACCTCTCTTGGGCCCTCATAGCCAGTGGTAAGCTGCAAATACTAGTAGGTGCATCACAGAGAGCTGAGAGGCTCCTGAGCACTAGTGTGGGTTTCACACTCAATGCAGGGAAGCTCTAGAAAGAGATGCTGATTCTGTTGTCAGTGCTGGTAAAATAAGGGCTTCATAGGAGGCACCCCCACAAACCATATCACAATCTTGCTACATTGGTATCCCAGGATGAAAATCCAGAAGCAGTACTTCTGAATGTTGCATGCCTCATTGATTTAAAACTTAATTTGGGGCCGTTAGAGGGTATAAGGCTTACATTTCTACCCATAGTCCAGCCCAAATATTTCCAAATGTATTTGGAAATTTGTGTCAAGGATTATGAATTTTTAGTTCAAGAATGAATCAACGGTCGATCATAGGGTAAAACGAAGAATAAAATATTCAGTTACAAGCCAGAGAGCAGTGAAAACATATCATGGCAAAACCTATAGTAGATTGCTTATGAGGAAATTTTATAGCCTCAAATACCTACTTTTTCCAAAAATTGAAGCTAAAAATAAACTTATTATGCATAGTAAAAATTCAAAGAATAAGATAAATCAAGATAAAATGGAAGGACGCATTCAGATGTTAGAGGAAATGAATGAAACAGAAAAACAAGTTATATATTTGAGGCACAGTTTGCCAAGGAGGAGCAAAAGTCTGTACAGTGTGTGGGGGTTTTGCTTTCTACACTTGAGGCATACCCAGATTGGGTCCTGCTAGGTAGACTGTCAGAAGTATGGATTACTCCATTCAGATGCAGATTCCATTTCTGAACAGGTTCCTTGCAAAAGTCAATTTGAAATTTAAGGGACATTTTGACAGTATTAAGAGGTGGGACCTTTAAGAACTGTTTGCATCATGAGGCCTCTGCCTTCATGAATGGATTAATGCTGTTATAAGAGTGGGTTCTTAACAAAATGGATGAATTTGGCCCCATTTCCTGTCTCATGCATGCTTGCTTGCTCTTTTACCATGGTCTAACACAGTAAGAAGAAGGCCATTACCATTTGAGACCCCTCCCCTCAATCTTAGGACAGCTGCCCTTCAGAACTGGGAATTGAATAAATCTCTATTATTTATAAATTTCCCAGTCTTTGGTGCTATTATAGCAGCAGAAAACAGACTAAGACATGGGACTTTCCTCAATGTCCAAACCTATTGTCCTGCTGTTGTTGATAATACTAATTACAATAATGGTACTGACAGCAATGGCTATATTTTTGAGCAGCCTTGCTGCATTAACTTATTAATCCTTACAACAACCCTATGAAGTAGAAATATTTTCCACTATATTTAACACTAGACAATAAGGCTCAGTTTAGATAACTTTCATATGGTTAACAATTATTTATTGAGTTCACTTTGTGTGAGGCAGTCTTCCCAGTGCTGAAGGTACCTTAATGAGCAAAGCAGATTAAGCTCCTTGCCTTCATGAATTTTCATTCTAGTGGCAACTGCCCAAAGTTACCTGGAGTGGAATTTAGAGGCTGGGCCATGGTTTTAGTCATTTTAAATCTGTATTCATTAAAATGGAGGCAACAGAGGAAAGACCCAGTTTTTACCACAGCCATGTACTGGCACATGGCCTCCCAACACCAAGTGTAGCAGTTCAGTTGGGGTGTTGACCCCTTAGGGTGGTGATTCATTAAGGGTGCAGCATGGAACAGCTTAGTAAATGCCAGCTAGTGCTGTTAATATTTACTCTATTATCCTCCAGTCCTGACCTCTTTCAACTCTCCATACACATTTCCTGAGCTGAAGGCCCAGTGATCTGGCCCTTGTCCTTGGTTTGGGGGAGGTTATTTCTAAGCCCTTGGAATGTCAAACCCGATAGGAGTGTCTCTGTGGGGGCCTCGGGTCATGGCAGAGAGTGTAACAATATGACTTCAGTTGGAGACTGGCCACACTAGAGAGTCGTAGAATGGGGAAAAAATCAATAATGTGATGTAGGCGGGATCTTTGGGTCACATAGTCAGCCTTTAGAGGGACTGGAGACTGAGATGAACCACTTAGGCCATCCATCTATCATGTCTGCATTATAGAGCCTCAGTAAAAAACACTGAACTCTGGAGATCAGGTGGACATCCGGGTTGATGATACTCCATGTGTGTTGTTGCATGTCTTCACTGGGAGAGCAACAGTGTCCCAGCTGCTCAGGGGAGGCAGCTGGAAGCTCTGTGATCTGTGTGTCGCCAGGACTCTGTCCTATGTGTTCATCCCTTGGCTGATTTAATCTGTGTCCTTTCCTCCTGATTAGCCTGACTATAACAGCTTCCAGTGAGTTCCCTGAGTCCTTCAGTTAAGTTGCGCATAATGGTGATTTGGGGAACCCCTTCAACTTGCAGTTGTTGTCAGAAGCCTTATAGATTGCTTCCTCAAATTTTTCAATTATCTGACTTTGCCCCCTCTGCAAAAAAAAAAAAAAAAAAAGAAAAAAGAAAAGAAAACACCTCTCTCAGATCTCATTTGGGAGTTTAATTGAGAAATACTGTCCATAGTCCCTATCATAAATATATACAACACTCAGAAATAGGAAGGAAAAAGTATAACAAGTCCAAAATAATAACCAAATACCTGCCTTTGTGCCAGAGCCAAAGGCTGTCGAGCTGCAAAACTTTAGTAGTGGCCAAGGGAGGCTGTGCCTCATGAATAAAAATATCAGGGTCACAGACCAGTTCTAAAACCATCACTTAGAGGCTCAGGGCTCTGCCTCTAGCAAGAGCAAAGGTGCCCCTTGGGGTTTGCATCTTTCTCTTTTACCTCTTCAGGTGAGAGTGACTTCCTTCACAGCCTCGGAACATTTTTTTTCCTTAACTGGTTGTTTATTTATATTCTTCATTATTTTGGAGGGATTTGAAGTAACCTGGAAAACATATATATTTTATATACATAAAATGTATATATTCCAGCTTCCTCACTGTCTTAAAAAAATAGGTGAGGAAACTGGAAGTGGAAGAGGAAAGGGGTGTGTGTGTGTGTGTGTGTGTGTGAGAGAGAGAGAGAGAGAGAGAGAGAGAGAGAGAGAGAGAGAGGGAGAGAGAGAGAGAGAGGGAGAGAGAGAGAGAGAGAGAGAGAATGTGAGAAAAGAGTTGGGTTATGATTAATATCCAAAGTGCATACCATAAAAATCTTCTGCATTTGTCCATTATATTGTTTAAAACCTCCATGTCCTTATTTATTTATTTGCTTGCTTATTTACTTTCTTATGTATTTGCTTTGGCCTACTTAATCCATCTTTGACATTTCATAGCACTAAGAGCCTTCTTCTGTAATAGGTGCTGTCAGTTTTCTCCTGCATTCCTGATGGTTTTTGCTTTACACTTTGATGCTATGTAATTCATTTCCAAAGGTTCGTGATTGTTAGGTTTTTCATTATGGGGTTGTATTTTCTATCTATGAAATGTAACCTTTTCTTTACTTAATGCATTTTTCCTTGGATTCTACTTTGATGCTAAAATGGCTACACCTGAGTTATATTCATTTGTGGCCAGTCACTATAACCTTGAGTAACCTTTTAATTCTAATGTTTCAGTATCATTTTGTTTTGGTGGTGTTTTATAAAAGTGGCATATGTTTATATTTTGTTTTCAATCCAATTAGAGATTTTGAGAGGAGAGTTTAAAACGGTTGTGTTTTTAACAGAGCTGATATTTGTGCTTTGAGCACACCCACAGTAACATGTCTAGAATGGATTTTTGGATTTCTTCTACCCATTTTCCCCAAGTCTTCACCACTTCCCCCAAATAAATAAACCCCATCTTCCTTTATCTCCATAGATTGTGTTGCCAGACATCCAAGTTGCTGTGCATTTGTGAATGAAGTGGGTCTGGTTTTCCAGTGTGCATCTTTTTTCAGGGAAGCACAAACAGTGGATTCCATGTGGGTGGGAGAAGCAATGTACAGGGGGCTACTTTATTGGGCTTGGGGACTGGAGCAGCTGGCAGGCCAAGGGCACCCCTCCACTGGGAGAACTTTCTCCCCTGTAGCTGTCGCTCTGCATTTTCTTTCCTTCTCAGTGTCTACAGAGGAGCTCTGGAGTTGGTTCACTGGGCAGCTTCTCTCTCAGAGGTCACCGCACATGTATCAGGAGATATTCTCTTACACATAAGCTACTTTCTTTAAAGAGAGTGCTTTACTGGTTTTGGGCATTAGGTCAAAGGCCTCTGATTCCAGAAACTCTGGTTTTGGGGGGAAGGGATTTTGGGAAAGAAGTAACTCTGCAGCTGTGCAAGATCCAGGTTTTAGATCAATTACCATGATAATAGTGCTCTGGCCTTTATTGTGTGTGTGTGTGTTTGCTTAATCTTCTCCTGGGTTATCTTAGAACATTTTTTTTTAAATCTCTGTTGCTTTGGCCAATTGACTATCATTTATACTCTTCTGATTCCTCTGTCAATCCAGTTTCTTCTGGTTTCTATATACCTGAAAGTTAAAAAAAAATTAATTTGGGGGTCACTGAAGATAATTTCTTGTTTTTGAATATTTTTCTTTTTTCATGGTACTCACGAATCTCTCAGGAACAAGGTGGATCTTTATGCTCTTTTTATGAACATTCATTGTTATTTCTTAAAAACCATAATTTTTGAAATTTATTGAGAAAATAAAACAGATAATGTAAAAGCTGTTCTCCCCCACCGCCATTATTATTTTGAGAGGATCACTTTTCTGCTGGTTCTCTTATTATTCACCGAGTCTGCCTAGACCTATATGTTCTCTCCCCCATCTCACCCCATGCTTTGCTTTTTCTGTTTACTCTCTTCATTGCAAAGTCATTTATCCAATCATTGAATTTTGCCAAGAAAACATTTAATTCATTTTTGACCAGGTACAGGTCATAAAAAAGAACACCCCTGGGCAAGAAAGATTTCATACATTTCCTAAAACTGTCACTTTTATTGGAACTTTATTTATCTTAGTGTGTAAGACACCACCCAGTGCCCTTCCAGTGTCCTGGGCAGGGGTGGTCTTCAAATGGTAGCACTTGAATCTAGAGTAAAATATAAATACTGAACCATTATTTTCTTCATCATTGGCAAGTGAATGAGTGATCTGAGTAATGAGCAAGTATGATTTCTCTCCAAAGCAACCTCTTTCTCATGATGTTTAGGGGCTGAGATAATCGAGGGTAAATTCTACAAGGTCATATGGTATTTGTTAAGAAAGAGATATAAAAAGAAAGATCTGAAAGATAGGTTCTTTGCTGGGATCTCTAAGGCATCTTGTAGGGAGACACGCTTCAAAATCTTGTGAACTGCACATAACAAAAAGTTCCCTATTTTAAACATTTTTGGATGTATAGTGTACTTAGTACCTTTACATTACTGTGTAGCCAGCACCACCATCCATATCCAGAACTCTTTCATCTTCCCAGTCTGAACTTTGTACCCATTGAACAATATGTTTGAGATTCATTATGGCTCTAGGGGAGGGACTTTAGCAGAGTCACCAACTTCTTGTTACTTAACCCTTTTAATACACTTTGTTCTACCCTCCTTAGTGGAAGAAAGATGTTTGGGATCCAGTGTCACAAAATCTGAGATCAGATACTGTTGTTTAGGGCAATGTGGGAATATGCATCTGGAGACAGTGAATGCCTATGGGAAACTAGAGGTCTTTGAACAGAAAGGAGACAGCAATAGGTCCCCATGGACAATTGGGTTCAGACCAAATACTTCTCTCTGGAGTGCTGAAAGAGCTCTTGGTCTCAGCTCAATGCCAAGCATTTCCCAGAAAGATTTTTAGGAATCATTTTCAGAGAGCTCTACCTATTTTTTCTAAAGATGAGAATTCTGAAAGACTTCTACAATTTGGTCAATAAGAGGACTACTTTTAACAGTTCCTATTTAACCTTGACAATCTACGAAACTGTGATTTTAATGCAATCTCTGTAACTATTATGGAGTCATTAGTTTATTTTATCTCATTATATTTTGAAATTATTTTACACTTGCAAAAATAATACCCAGAGACCCACATAACCAGGAAAGAATGATGCCTCTTGTTCAATATGCCTATGTCTTAATCCATAGAGTTTATGAATATATCACCTTATATGTCAAAAGAATTTTATAGATATGATTAAATTAAGATTCTTGAGATGGGGGATTTTTTTTCTGATCTGTCCAATATAAGCATAGGGGTACATATAAGAGAAGGAGGGAGGTTGGAGAACAAAAGAGTTGAATTTTTAAAATTTATTTATTTTTTGCTGCTGTCTTTGAAGATAGAAGTGGACCATGAGTCTAAAATGTGAATAGGCTATAGGAAATAGAGAAGGAAAAGAAACACATTGTTTAATGGGTATAGAGTTTCAAATTGTGAAGAGGAAAAGTTCTGGAGATGGATAATGGTGTTGCTTGCACAATAATGTTTAATGTAACAAGTGTGTTGCACACCTAAAAATGGTTTTCATGATAATTTTATGTTATATACATTTCACCACAATTTTTTTAAAGGCAAACAAAAAATATTCTCCCTTAGCCTCCAGAAAGAAGGTAGTCCTGCCTACACCTGGATTTCAGTTGGTGATACTTTTGATCTTCAGAACTATGGAAATAATAAGTATGTATCACAGGTCATAAATTTGTGGTAATTTTTTGCAGTACTCATAGGAATCTGATATAGGATTATTCATCCTCCTTATTCATGCTCCTTTCTCAAATGTTAAAATCTCATGTAAACATAGTACAAATATTAAAACTAAGAAATTAACACTGGTGCAGTTCATTTACTAAACTTCAACGTTATTCAGATTTCCCCAGTTTCTCCACTAATGTTCTTTTATGTTCTATGATCCAATCCAAGATGCTCTGTTGCATTATGGTAATCGTGTTTTCTTAATCTGCCCCAAACCTATGAGAACTGCTCTGTTTTTTGATTTTATGACTTTGGCACTTTTCAAGAATATTGGTCTTTTGTAGAATGCACATCAATGCAGGTTTATCTGGTAGTTTTTCATGCTAAGAGCAAAATATGAATTTGGGGGAATATACCAACCACAGAAGTGATATACCCTTCTTATCACATGTCACAAGGCATCATGTAATATAGATTTATTTTTAATGGGTAATGTTAACTTTAGTCCAGAGGTGTCTTGCAAAGTGACTTGTTTTATCGTTTCTGTACTCTATTCCTTAGAAATGCAAGTTTTGTTTTACAGTCTTCATTAGTGAAGGCTGGAAAGAATTTTAAGAATCAACACAAATAATCACAAATGACATATATGCCACTTCCTAGTTTGAAAACGTTGAAAAAGTTATTGCATCTCCATGATTCTCTGGACTTCATCTGTAAAATTGGGAGAGCAGTATCTCCTACAGCTGTTCTAGGGAATAAGTGATATAGCACATCTATTTATCCAGCAAATATTTATCAGGGGGCCCACAATTTGATCAGAGTCATGTTAAGTAAAAGGGATGTCAGTGGTAGGTACCAGTGGTGAACAAATGGTGGCCCAGTCTTTGCCCATGCAGTTTCACAGTATGACAGGAAAGATGAATTATTGAATGAGAAGTCACAGTCGAGTGTTATGCATGTGACAACTGGGGAAGTGCAGAGTGCTGTGAGAATGTATAATAGGAGAATCTCTTGCAGAAACCATGGAAGCCACTCAGCTCAATGCCTGGCAGATATATGCCCTTAAGGGTGGATGGATGGCTGTGCATTCCCTTCCCTTTCCTATGCCTGGATCTTTCCCTACTCTCTCCAACTAACCAGGTGTTAGATAGCAACAAGCTTCTTTTCCTTTGTCCCTGTAGGATTCAGAGACTATAAAGTGCTAATGTAAGTGTGACTTGCTGAGCAGGAACCCCAAGCGTGCAGCTGTTCCCTAAGTGTACATGACAGTGGAACCATTTCTTGCTTGGCACTTGTCACTGGCCTGCCGTTGTACAGAAGAGCTTTAGGGAAATGCCACTTTAGCACATTGGTCTCTTCACCACACACTGGTTGCCTGAAAAGCAATCCACCCCCAAAACATCTGAGTTTTCAGCATGTTCAAATTTTCACGAGCATCTCACAAGGGTATTTTACCCTTGTGCATTCCAGACTGTTTCACCTCTAAAGAAAATATTAACCTTTCAAAGAATTGTTGAGGTGTGTACATGTAGTAGTTGAAAGCAAATTTTTCAAATTTCAATTTAAAGCATAAATTTAAAAAGTAAAATTAAACCCATTTGTATAAAAATCACCAAGAATCAACAATTATTAGGATATGCACCCATTTATTTCATGTAGACTCCTTCCCTTCTTTATGTTTTGGGTAAACTATTTAAAGTAAATTCCAGACATCACATCACTTCACTCCTGTTTTCTTTGTTACATATTCTTAAACTCACGCATACCTTTTCTTACACAATGACAAACCATTATCAAGCCTGGGAGAGGTTAACAGTAATTTGTTGATTTCTGCTAAGAATGAAGTGTTTGGGAAAGCCTAGATATCTGTTTTAGAATTCAGCACAATGCTGGCCTCCAGCTGAGATATAGGTTGTGATTTTTCTCACTTGTCTTTTGTCCCTGGAAAATCACCCTTGAAATTCTGACAATGCCTCAATATCCCCTACATCTATCACAGCTTTGGGAAAGAGGAGTTATTCAGCAATTGTAGGCCAAACTGAGGCCGTTTGGTGAAGGATAACCTGAGTACATGAGGGAGGCAGAGGTCCCAGAAAGCAAGAGATGTTTCTATAAACTGGATGGGCAGGAGGACCTGAGGAAGAGGCAACAATCATTCTTGTTCCCACAGGATTCCCTTGTTCTTCAGGGATAGACCAAAAATGTAATTGATTCTAAACAGGTACAAGTAATACAAGATTAAGCTGATTGCATTGTGATCGAACATAAACCAGCTAATTACATGGCTTTCTGAAACACCACGTATATTCCAGACATGGGTCTAGCAAAACAAAACGTCAAAATACTTTGCAGGCTCCATGATGTCACTGGGTTTTGACAAAAGCTGAAATCGACTCTTCTCTTTTCTGCCAAATGCAGGTCTTAAACTCTGTGGAATCGACTAGGTGACACAATGGAGGAGAGTTATAGACTGAAGAGCCCTCCACAAATTAACCTGTGCAATTTGTCTCCTTACATTTTGCTCTGCCATTTATGATTCTGTGACACTCCATGATTCCATGGTCAAAGAGGATTGGAAAAACCACCAGGCTGATAGGCAGTTGCTGCACATCTGAGAGGAGAGAGCTGTCTCAGGCAGTTCTCAATTAATTCCCTACAGGAAACATTGATTATTCCCTTCTCCATGACTAGATTTTATAATACCTTTTTTATTGTTGCGATTATATTGTATTATAAATTACTATGCTAGCTAATCACTTATAAGTAATTTTAACTGTTTTAAAATGATGTGTTTTTCTCTTAAAAAAAAAAAAAGTACAGGATGCAAACGGAGAAGAAAAGTTGCTCAAGGGTTGAACTGGGGAACTCTTAAAATACAGAATCCCAGTAGCAAAGGATTTAGCAAAGGAGACTGACATAGAGCAGTCAATTCAGTAGAAAATCATCCGATGCTGCTGGTGCTATAAAATCACAGGGAAGAAAGTATTTCAGTAAGAATAAAATGAACTCAAAATAAGCCCAATCTGACATACAATCATAGGAGTAAAAATTCTAAATAAACTTTTAACAATGTTAAAAATAATGCACTGTGATCAATTATGATTTATCCCAGATGTAAATTTTGTTTAACATTTAAAAACCTTTCAGTGCACTGTAGTAGAACTGTATTTACAATTAATCTTCTGACTTACGAAAAGTACACAATTTATTTTCTAAACAATAAACTTTGTAATCACGGTGAAGAAAAAAAAAAGTATAGTTGGAACAGTTGAGGGATGAGGACATGTATCCCTTTTCTTTTCTATGTTTCTGTCCCAGCACTAGGTAGAACTGTGACAATCAAACCGGTCTCCTACTGCCTGGCTGCCTCCCAAAGCAAGTATATGGCTACATTCCCAATTTGAAATCCATGCACTCAGGAACCTCAGATCCTTATCTCTTAGCAGGAGGGAGTGTGTGATTGAATGCTGTCCAGCTGGGCTTCTCATTGGAGCAGGACCCCATGACCAGTCATCCCATTTAGCTGACAGCTGAATAAGCCTGCTAAACAATGCCTGAAGTGCTTACTGTCTGGGTCAAACAAGAAAATTATGGGCTTTATATGTATACTCTGGTAGTTTCTTCTGTTATTTACCTTAACAAAGCAACTCAACACAATTAGTGCAAACTACAAAAGGCTTCTTGTTATATTTAGCTAAAGGATTCCGTTTAAGGAGCAAGTAGCTAATGATCTAAAGCACAGGCTACTATCACAGCAGCCTTAATAAGCTGAAAATCACAAGGAGAATAAGCACTAAGCATTTGCCTGGTAGGGGAGTGATTGAATTTGGAAAGGCACCAACAGGTTCCACTCTGTCCTCAACTATTTCACACAGAGATGCCCTGGAATCAGGGGGACATAAGAGACTTTGCTTCTCTTGTGTTTTAATCTATTCATTTTTTTAATTGTCAGATCTGTAGGGTCTGCTGGGTCTAAGCTGAAGGTGGTCAGTGGACCCCTGACTGAATTCAGAAAAGGAGGATCATTCATAATGGGTTGGGGGCTAGGGAAGAATGAAGGAACTTTGGACTGAGCAGAGGGTGTGGGGGTAGGAAAGATGGTGGAATGAGATGGATATTATTTCCCTATGTACACATATGATTGCATAAATTGTGTGATTCTGCATTGTATGCCAGAAAAATAAGAAATTATACTCCATTTGTATATGATGAGTTGAAATTCATTCTGCTGTCAGGTATAACTAATTAGAATAAATTTAAAAAAAGAAAAGAAGGATCATGGGGATCTGGCATCTATGGGGAAGAAGGGGTTGGCCTACTATGAGGCACTCAGATACCAAGGAGGTAGTGCCAGGGAGTGTTTTGAAGAAGTGTGAGCTGAAGGAAAGGCCTAGCACCTGGACCCTGTCAATCACACTGGAATGTGGACAGGTTGAATGTAGGACAATCAACCACAGAAAGGCATGGGGTTGGCAAGCAGCCCAGGACAGGAGGGCTTTTTCTACAGGAGAAAGACCAAGGCTTTGGAGTCAGGCGGGCAGCAGTTTGATTTAAACTCTAATTCATTTGGGGAAAAATCCTGGAATGTTCTCAGCCTCAGCTTTTTAATTTGTAAAAGGAAGAACTGATATAGTTGTTTCTCCATATCTGTCTGTTGCTTATCCACAGATTCAACTTCAGATTGAAACAATATACAGGAAAAAAAAATTGCATCTGCACTGAGCCTATTCAGACTTTTTTTTCTTGTCATTATTCCCCCCAAATAGTGCAGTGTAACAATTATTTCCACAGCATTTACGTTTTTTTGCTAAGTTTTCTAATTAAATGTAGAGATGATTTAAAGTATATGGGAGGTAGATGAGGAAATAGCACAGTGGCAGAGTACTTGCCTCCATATGTTGGGTCCTGGGTTTGACCCCCAGTACCAATAACACATAAATTAGTAAAGTATATTGGAGATGTATATAGGTACTATGAAAATGCTATATTATTTTATATAAGGGCCTTGAGCATAGAAAATTTTTGATATCTGTGGGGGCCCTGGAACCAATCTCCCACAGATACTGAAGGGTTGACTGTAATGCCCATCCCATGTGATCTGTGTGTCAAATAAATGTCATTATGTTAGAAAGAAAAGCACCTCTCCAGCTTGCCATGTGGTCACACTCAGCTGCAGGTGAAGCTTTGGTGTTTGTCCTTGTTGCCGCAGTACCTCTTCTTGTGGCTTGACCAGATATTAGTTAACAATGGAGCATTTTTTCAGCACAGTGTTCTTGCTCTTTAGTGGGGAAGAGGTGTGGCTTCTGACTCCTCTCTGGTTGTTTTCTTGGACCCCTGTTTGAATACTTGAACTTTTTAGCCAGACTTGTTGCAAATATTTTTGGTGATTTTTTTTTTTTTTTGGTCCTACTCCAGGATGATACATGAAGCCACATTTTCTAATTCAGTGTCTTTGAGATGGGAACACACTCAAGATGAACCACTAACAGACTTACCTATATATTTAGGCAGTTGTCTTCAAGAGCTGACGCTTATGGAGAATTATATTCTAGTCTCTGTTATGTATGTGCTTTTCTTATTTAATTCTCACATCACCTAAAATAAGTTATGACTACATATTCCTTTACAGAGTATAGAAAACAGAGGTAACTTGCTCACATCTATAGTAATTGACACTGGTTATTCATGGATACTCCAAATCTTTTGTGCTTCATTCTGAAAATTACCATTTTGTAAATCCTCCCTTTCCATTAAAAAAAAAAAATATATATATATATATATATACCACAACCACAGCAAGTACCTTGTTGGGGTGTTGGCATCAGACTTAGATTATATCAGAAAAAAGTGAGCCACTGGAAGATGAGCAGGATCTGGGGCACCCACTTTGTTTTGGGAGTGAGATCAGAGGCAGCATGGTTATGGGTTCTTGCAGCAGCAGCTTTCTCACCAGAACCAGTGTGGTTATGGACAGAATTGCTGAAAGCTCAGCCCAGTACCTACTATACCTACATTTCCAAAGAGTATTATATTTTTTCTAAAATCCTTGAAAAAACTTCCCATTGTCTATAACTCATAACTTCAGCTGAGAATTTTGGGGGTTTTAGTCTTCTAGATTAAACTTCTAGACATCTCTAGAGCTTGTTTCAGCTGAGAAGAATAACTGTCAGCTGTCCAGGTTTCTTCTTGCTGATCCTCATGGTTTCCACTTTTCAGACTCAAGTTGGGCAGAACCCAGCAGTCTTGTTGGTGTCCATTTCGCTCCCTGGTGTTTGTCAGACCTTTGTGCTGAAAATTCCACGTAGCTCCTGATGTCCTTTTTCTGGGTAGTTAAGTACCTATATTTATAAAATCCAAAGAGACTTTAGGATTCCAAGGCTGAATGGCATAGCAGATTGAACCCCCTTGGCGATCCCTTGTCTGGGAATAGTGAGCTGCATTAACTACCATGATCTTGTTTTATGAGATTGAAGGAATTTAATAGCTCCCTTCTCATCCCCAGGGGATACATTCCAGGCCCCTGGTGAATGCCTGAAACCATGGACAGTTCCACACAGTAACTATACTAAGTGACTAAGGGTGGGTGACAGATGCAGTTTGGTTATGCTGAGCAAAGGGATCATTCATGTACAGATCAGGGTGGCTTGTGATTTCATCGTGCTAATCAGAATGGCTTGCAACTTAAAATTTATCAACTATTTATTTCTGAGACTTTTTTATTCTCTATTTTTGGACCATAGTTGACCTTGGAGAACTGTAATGGGCAATAAATCGAGGGGAGGTTACCATAGATTCTTTGGTGACTCACTGGCTGCTCTGATCCCGCCTCTTCTCTTCTTGGAGGCTAGCCACAGTTCTAAGCCATGAAGAAGTTTTTGCAGCAATGTCCTGAGTGAGCCCTTAATGACAAGCTGGTTAATGTGTCTGGGTGCAGGAGTTCTCTAGTGCTCATTTGTTGGTGTCTCCTTAGCTCTTATTCTACATCTAGCTTGTTAGAATATTCATTGACTGGAGGAAACCTGTGATCCCATTTCCTTCCACAGTCTTTCAGTTTATGTAGGAAGCCAGCCTAATATCCCCCCTACTAAAGATGTTGGCTGAGTTTCCCTGTCACTCAGAGGAGTGCCAGAAATAAA
Organism: Marmota flaviventris; assembly: GCF_047511675.1. NCBI lineage: Eukaryota > Metazoa > Chordata > Mammalia > Rodentia > Sciuridae > Marmota > Marmota flaviventris. The sequence goes on along the minus strand of NC_092501.1, from coordinate 39,726,137 downwards.
AACAAAAAGTCAGTGTATAAAACAGAGGAAATGAAGCCTTCCTTTGAGTAATTTCTTAAAAACTTTTCCAATTTACCTATCATTTTTTAGTCTGTTTAGATTTCTACTTATCGTATCTTTTTTTGTATTTTATAGTCTTATAGGAAATTATTCTTTCCATTGAGTTTTTCAATGGCTTTATATTACAAACGTGTACGGTATTCACTTATAATTTAAAACATCATCTCCCTCCCTCTTTCTAATTTTGTTGATTTATGTCTTTTGCCTCGATGAGTTTCAGTATGACTTTGTCTCATCATTTTATTAGTATTTTCAGAGAAACAGGTTGTATATTTATTAATTTTGCTATTTGGTTTTGTCTATTTTTGCTAATGTATTATACCACATTGTTTTCCCCTAAGATTTTAAATGGAATGCTTCTCCCCATAATTTTTGCTTTTATATTTTTATGTTGCAGAATCATTTAATTCTCTAATTTAACAAATAAGGTCTTCTGTGCCAGAATCCCCTCAGTTTTACTACTTTAAAATTTATTTTAATTATTTATACCTTTACAATTACTATTTGTCTAAGCCCATTTTCTGTTATAAATATACCTGAGGCCAGGTAATTTATAAATAATAAAGGTTTATTTGGCTCATAGTTTGGAGGCCCAAGAGCATGGTGCCAGCATGTACTTGGCATGTGCTGGGGCCTTCTTTCCACATCATAAAATGGCATATGGCACTATGGGGCAAGTGTGCCAGCTCAAGTCTCTCTCCTCTTCTCCCAAGGCCTAACTTCCAAATGCCATCAACATATGAATTGGGACACTAATTTTCTAACACATGAACTTTTGGAAGGCACATTGTCTATAATTTAGATCTTGAATGTCCCATAAAGTCCTGTGTGTTGAAGGCTTGCTCACCAGCCTGTGACACATTGGGAGTGGGTGGAACATGTAGGAGATGGGGCCTATTAGAAGGAAGTTATGTCACTGGAGATGTGCACTTAAAAGCGATATTGGGACCCTGGCCTATCCCTTCTCTCTCTTGTCTCCCAGAGGCCATGATGGAATGTAATGCAGCCATCTGACCATGGGCTGAAACCCTTAAAACATCAGCCAAAATAAACCTTGTCTCCTTATAAGTTGTTTATCTCAGGTATTTCATTACATTAATAAAAAGCTGACTAGCACAACATTTAAAACACAGCATTATTTTATGTTTCCTTTCCTTTCCTGTACTTTGCAATGCAGCATAAAAGTTGAAAGTGTGACTTAATCCTAAATGATCTGAGTTAGAATCCCAGTTCCTGTGTTAACCAGCACATGGCCTTTAAGGACATGTGGTAAAGACCATTTAGAAAATCCACGGGAAGGATTTGGTTTGAACCATTCAGTATATGTTCATAGCACAGTTCCTTTCAGCCTACCCGAGGGTCTCTGAATATTTGGGGTGGTGGGGATATTTCCTAAAAATGCAGGGGCATTGCAGGAGCAGCTGTTGCACAGTAGTGCTGTGCTTCTGTGTCCTCTGCTGCAGTTGCTGGCTTTGTCTCTGCTCAGATGTCATCCATTCTGGAGCACAACCTTCCCCCACCTATGTAATTCCTTCTCTCAACACATGACATAAATTAATTTATTCCATAAACCACTGCACATTCTTTCTTCTAATATGTCTTTTGTTGTGTGTAACTTGTTTTTAATTTTTATCAGTAAAGACTGAAACATAAATATTCTTGTTTTTAACAATTAAGGTGATTATTAGAGGACATTAATGAGCATCCTTATGTATTCTCCAGGTGTAGTGAAATACAATAATTTAAAACTCCCTTCTATTGAATATGAGTACTTCTTGTTTAAATTATTTCTGGGACTCTTTTTCCTTTCCCATTCTTTATTAATTTAGCCAGTGAGTTAAATAGTTCAATATTTTCTTGCATGATAGGTTTTTGTCTCACAACTAGTATATAGTTAGAATAATTACCAAAATTCCTTGTCTTCTGCTTATGTTCATCTTGATTTGGTTTTCTATTGAATAGTTTCTTTACCTGCTTATCAAAATAGTCTCCAAGGCAACAGAGCTCTAATTTAGCCCTTAACCTTTTGGATAATTGGTTGACATATTTCTGAGGTTTTATGTGGAAGATTGCCTCTCTGCAAGCTTATCAACACTAGCTTGACTTAGCAGTAGGGTCGCATCTTTTTTCCTTTAAGTTTCTGAAAATTAAATTAGATCAGTTATATAGCTTTGTGTCCCTCTATCATAGTTAATTTTATATGTCAACCTAATTAGGCCAATGGTATACCTGACTATTTGGTCAAATATTATTTCTGGGTTTTTAATGTTAGGGTGCTTTTGGAAGAGGTTAGCCTTTAAACTGGTGACTCAGTTAGAACTAAGTTAGGTTAGATTCTAAGTTAGGTTAGAACTAAGTTAGGAGATGACATGTCTTCTCCTGCCCTTAAAATTTATGATTCTCTGTCTTTAAACTCCAAATTGGCATCTATTATCAACAAACCATCAGCTGGCTCTCTAGATCTTGCATCTTGAAATTATAACACCAGTTTTCCTAGGTCTCCGGCTTGCAAAGATCATTGAACGTGTCAGCCTCCATTATCATGTGAGCTAATTCTTTATGATAAATCTCTCCCAATCTCTCCACATATAGAGATATATAGTTTCCAACTATTCCTATCACCAAGAAGATCCCCAGTTTGGATCTTTGGTCTTTCCATTAAGGAATCCACACACAGATAACATGTAGAACGCTACAGATAATACCTGGAATTAATAGACACTGTCTTTGCATGGGAACAAGAAGAGAATGGTGCCCTCTGAGTGGTACTTTCTGAGAGAGGCCACCTGAATGTGGCTGCAGTGGGAAGTCCTCTGCTGAGCAAGCACTTTTCCAGTTCTAATGGGTGTCAACCTCACTTGGGAAACTGAGTGGACACTCGAAGGCCCAAGGCCTATTCTGTGTTGATGTACTTGGGCCTCTGTTCTGATCATCTCCCAGCCGGGTTTTGGTGCATCCCAAGTCTAGCACCCCTGCCTTCAACATAAAGATTCTTCATTCTCTTTCATCAGTTCCCTGATGAATTTTACCTTGAACAGCACCATGTCATATTCACTCCAAACTCGCCTGAGAACCATCAAAAAGGCTCTGATCCTCTATTTTTCTACCCCAAACATGCTAAGAAGTTTGTTTGAATCTCTGATTCATGTGCACTAAAGAGCTTCCTTGTTTTATGTTTTTCCAAATATGACTGGCTGAGCCTTATTCTTGTGTTCTCTTTGTCTAGATAGATCTGCTCCCTGCTTTTCCTTTTCACCTTTTTAAAAGAATAACAATAGCTGGTACTCTCCAATAATACCTTGGCGTTCTGTGGTGACTTTCCTGCCCTTATTGAAAATGTATTTTTTTTTCTCTCATGCAGTTTTTGTTTTGTTTAAGTTCTCTACCAATGATGTCATTTCTAACCTTCCACCTGTTCCCCCACCTCAGCAGTTTATTCTCAAAAAGCTAAAATGATCCTTTGAAAATAAAATTCTCTCTGGTTATCTACAGGGAATTAATTCCAGAACTTCCCATGGATACCAAAATCTCTGATGCTCAAGTCCTTTATATAAAATGGGTAGTGTGTGCATACAACCTACTCACATCCTCCCATATACTTTAAATACCTTAAACCATCTCTATATTCCTTAGAATATCTAATTCAATGTAAATGTTATGTAAATAGTTGCCATACTGTACATGTTCAGTAGAGACAGTAGTTTTTCTTCCAAAGAATTTTGAACTGAGATTGGTCAAATCTGCAGATGAAGAACCTGTGAGATGAAGGTTAAAGGAGCTGACTGTGTGTCTCCTCAAACCTTCCACTAACTGCACATGATAAGCACAACTTTACTTCTATGTGTCTTTGAAAAAAATCTGGTTCCCTATGTATTTCTGTCCTTTTCCCTCAGCCTTCTCCCCCTTTGTACAGAGGGTGATGTGATGCACTGTCCAAATTTCCTTCTGGGAAAAAAAAAAATTTTTTCCAACTGTTCCAACTGTTTTCCAACTTTCCTTTTCAACTGTTCCTGCAGTTGTCAGCCACCTATGGAAATTGCCCACTGGTGGAGAAAGCTGCTTGCTTCTCTCAAGTCTGTGCCCCTTTCCTAGGGCAGCCTGAACCCCACGACTGGTGGGTGGATGGGCATAGAGCCTGTGGGGGATACAGGGGGCAATGCTGAAGGGTCCCTTTGACTTGAGGGCTCCTTGAGGGGTGCCTTAGCCCTTTGTTGAGACCATGTCGTGGCCCAACTTCTCCTTTTGTTCCACTCTGAGTCTTCACCTTTCCTTTTATAAGGTTTGATTCTAAGAGTATACCCTAAGCCAACTGTCTGCACAATATCTTCATCGTCAGAATCTGCTTGCTAGGGATCCCAGTCTGCATCACTTGGTCCCTTCCCTAAGACCCTGTCCCTCTTGCTTGACTGGAACAATGTCCAGCATGATAGCACTTCAGGGCCTCTGCATGGGCTCTGTCTTCGGCCCTCTTGCTCTTCCCTTTGCATATTGTGAAGGCTGGCTTCCTCATTTCAAGTCCTGGTTAAATGTCCCCTCATCGAGGCAGGCTTTCATGGCCTCTTCTTACAATAAAAACCCTTTGACCATTACCTTATTGCTTTTTACTGTTTCTTATGACCATCTGACACAGATATTTTTCTGATTTTTTTAGGTCTTTCCCTAACAGTGTGTATGTTCCATGGGAATATTTTGTTTATTACTCTCTCCCTAGTGTTTGGCCTAGAGTAAAAACTGTACAAATATTTGTAGAAATAATGAATAATGAGTGAATTTGATTTGCTTTCCTGCTTTAAGTCTGCAAGCACTTTTTCTTTCCTTGTATCCTTCTCTTTGGTTGCAGTTGGATGGCTGATCTCCAAGTGGAGAGAGCATACTCCACAGTATATCTATGACTTTACAGGGTGGGGGGCATGGAATTGGATAGGATTCCTGGAAGGTGATTTGACATTTTCCTGCATGCGAGAGGAAGAATCTTCTGATTTCTTTCTTTATTTTATTTATTTCTTTTAAAATGTTGTTCTTTGCTGTATTTGAGTTGTCATATTTTAAAAAATTGGTCTCTGATCTCTGTGTCTATTGCCTTCTTGCCTTTAACCTCATCACTGTCTGTTATGTGTGAAATACAAAGGGAGGTGTTGAGCTGTCATTTATGGTGATCAAAAGCCCTTTGATTGGCCATAGCATTAGACATCCTCATTCTCGAGGACCAGTGATTTACTGTAGAATCTCCCTGATTCACTTGGTCCCTGAAATCATACTAACATACAGTGCTTCTCTAATGTTTTGAAATTCTTCTTCATTAGACAACACAAAGCCCTTAATATTTCAATCAAGACCAAAGAAAATGGGTTAAGTCCTAAATTTGTACTTGTGCTCTGCACGTTTTTATTGTGTATTTTTGTTTTGTTTTCCTCACATGAGATTATAAGATGTGAATGTTCCTTTCCCATTGTGGGTGGTTTGGAAGGGAGCTATTCAGTCAGGAATCTAATATCTGGAAGATCTTGATTGTGAAAGGCTGTTTGTAGACACCATCAGAAGTGCCAGGTAAATGAGCAGTGACTGATTCAATTAACTGATAAGAATCGATTAGCACACATCCAAGCCCTCTTGTTTGAACACAGTGTTATGTACAAGTCACCCACCTCCTCCTTGGTGGCTGTCCTTTCTTGCTGGAGGAAGATGTGGATCCTGTGTGTGTTACAGCCCAGAAGGTGGCGACATACACATTCAAGGGACAACTGATGTTTAAATGCCAATGGGCCTTATACAGGTAGCAATTTGTGAGCAAATCCTCTAATTAAATGGCTTTTACAGCAGAACCCACATTTCTGTGTCCCATGGGCCTTCCCCTTTGGGAAGGTCAGGGCATTTACAGTCTGTGTATTTCTTTCTATTGTCCAGTACAGCGGAGGGAACGGGGACATGGAAGCTTGAAATCCTGGCTCTGCCATTTACAAGCTGGGTGGCCCTGAGCCTGGCGCTTAACCTTGGCTTTGCTCATTATAACTCAGGATGAATAAAAACTCTGTCATCAGGCTCTGAGGTTTCAATGAAATAATGTACACAAAGTGTGTTAGGTTCTGTTGGGTTGGCATACTTCCCTTTTTTTTTGTATTAGAAATAGGAACTATTCTGGGGTGATATGGACCCCCAGACTGAAATAGTAAAAGAAGAGTGGGCTGGAATTCAGCTCCACCAGCCCAGAGTCACCATGCTTACGTGGCAGCCCTTCCTCTATACCCTGCTCCCTCCAAACCTGGGGTTGGTCCATGACTTTGATGAGTAAGTTTGGCAAGCATTACCTCCCAAAGAAGGAGGACAGATTTGATTGCCATGTCTCTTCTTTGGAAGGAGATGAAAGAGAGGTAACCAGGACAATTTAAGACTTACAGACTTAAAATGGACAATAAGTATGCTACAGAGCCAAACTGGAAGAAGAAAAAAAACTGCATATAATTGAACAAAGACTTCTTGGAGATCTGAAGTAGAAGCTTAGCTCTCCAAGCAGGAAATTTAACCTGCTTGGAAAATTGGATTTGTTACCCTTCAGGGTGGTGAAATTCCTGGGTAACTTAACACGGTGTCTAAAGTGTGGGTTCCTGTGAGGGAGGGCTGTGAGCAGCACAGCTCAGGCAGTCGGGACATGTTGCTATGGAAACCCCAAAGCTGGAAGTTACTCTATGTCTTGGAAAGGCTGTCAATTAGATCCATGCACTTGGGGAGTTTAATGAAAACAGACACTTGTCATTTTTCTAACAGCTATCTAACATTCTATACATTTAAAATATGTCCATGGAAGGAAAAGCCTGCGGTTAAGTTTAGCTGTTTGTATTTTAAGAGAATTCCTTGTGTGGCTTTGACAGGGCAGGTTCCCTCCCCTCTCCTTTCATTAAAGGAGGAAAATAAGGCCCTCCAGTGTCAAGCAGAATCTCAATTAGGAGAGCCACCCACAATGGTTCATGCCAGGGTGTTCAAGGACAGCCTCAGTCTTACAACTTAGGTTTATATCACAACAATGTGTGTGGGGGGGTCTCTGGGGCTCCTCTCATATTTGTCCTCCTCAAACTGGAACTCCTAGAGCTCTTTGAAATTGTGTACTTTTATTTTAATGGGGCAGCACAGAAAAGAAACCTCAATTAGACATGACTCTCTTCAAATGTAGGATACTAAAAAATAAAGAATCCTAATTTTCTGCTTAGACTGAATTGACATGTGAGGTCAGCTGCTGGAACCTGACTCTCCCTGAGAACACAAATCAATAATGAGCATAGAAAACATGGTCAGACAAGGGAACTGGTTCCAAGATTGGTTACTCCTATTTCTTTTCAATTGTGCGCGCGCACACACACACACAAACACACACACAGGTATGTATGTACATGTTTATTTATTCTTGCTCAAATATGCCAATTTTGAGTTGTGACATTCAGAAGAAACACTTATACTTTTTATCAGGGATATAATTGACCTAAAAATGGGAACACTTTTCAAGTAGAGCTGAGACCTGGTAATGTCAGGTACAATCTAACAGCTGAAAGTGCATATTAAATCAAGCCCTCCTTTGCCTAACCATGATGCAGTCAAATGACAATGGAGAATCCAGTTCCTTCCATTGAGAATCAAAGACTGGTGCCTCCTTGACATCTGAGTGCAGGGCATCCTACTCTTTTTACTTTTTAAAATGTCAAAGCCTAAGTAGGTCAATAGAAACCAGAGTGTTGTTAGTTCTCCAGTTAAGTTTAGTTCATAACAATGTAGCAAACTTTACTAGGTTTGGTTTTCAGCAATATTTGAAAATTGCATTTTATGGTTTGGATCTGATTGCATGTGGTAATTATCACATTTTGCTCGTGGCAAAGAAGCTAACAATATCGATAGGAAAGGCACGGATACTGCTTGCCCTTGCTGATTGAGTTTGTGGGGGTAGTAATTAAACAGATCCCAAAGTATGTATATTATGTGACCCCAGATAAAGATTATTCTGTGAACCCCCCTTTTTGTATACTTACAGTAATTGTGGTAATTAGCATAATAAGAATAGGAAACAGAAAGCCCTAGTCAGATATCTGTCCCCATACTGTTCTCTCCTCTAATATTGGACACTGCAGATGGGTGGTTGGCAGAATGAAAGTAGGAAGTGTTACACCATGATCAGAATGCAAGCTTTAACATGGGCACTGCCTCTAATTGACTGTCTCATCTTGGGAAAGTTACTCATACTGTCTGGCTTTGGGCTTCACTCTCTATATTATGAGAGAATTAAACTAATTGAGTACAAGTTTCCTTTTTTTGATTTTCCAAGTTAGAAGGATGCCATGTGGTCTGAAGGAGCTGAACAAATAAACATTTCCTTCCTGGTTTGTAAAAAAAAAAAAAAAAAGACCAGTTCCTCTGTAGGCAAGATTTGTGCTATTGCTTCCCAGCCTAAACACAAGGATGGACATAGGAGGGC